>NC_134131.1:13165689-13470344 GCF_040939455.1 Microcebus murinus | reverse complement strand
TGTACAAGTGGTTCTGGTGCCAGCAGTCTTTGAAAACGTTGTTTTTGTTCTTTCTTAGTTGGGTGTTTATAAATGACTTCATTATTTTCTTTGAAATAGATGCCTGGAACACACGTAGAACTCAGTTGTCAGGACTAGAATGGACCTTTGAGATGCGGGAACAAATGCCTGGAACAAATCAGATCAATAAAACACACCACGTAAACTTTTGTGAATAGTTTCCCTGGTTCACAGTGTCATTGCACTTCTCCAAAGAAGCTGACAGGCTACGTGGGGTGTACATAAACCCAGTTAAAACTCATTTAAGTAAATAGGGGTTAATTGGTTTGTATCATTGAACACCCAGGAGCTACCTGGGTTCAGTGAAGGCTGGATTCAGTAGCAACAAAGATTCTCAGGACTCTCTCTTATTCCAACTCGGTCTCAGTTCTGCTGGTCTGTGTTGTTTTCCTCTCTCCTTTCCTGCTGAGATATATTTTCTTCTAAGTGGGGAAGGAGGCTGAAACAAACTCCAGCCCACCTTCTTTAGTCTTATGCAGCTTTGATCCAAAGCACAAACCCTGGGGATTGATTCTGAGCAGCCTTCCTGGGATGTCTTGCCCATTTCTGGACTTCTGTGGCCAGAGAAGACATACCTAACCATGGCCCACCCCACGCCCCCGTGGCCGGCACCGTGCTCAGAAGCCCTGACAAGAACTACAGTGTTTTCAGAATTGAAAGAAGCACCAGGAAGAAAAATAATAGCTTCCATCAAAATATGAACTAGCATGAGTGCTCTGAAACCCGTATATGCCAGTGGGGTAATCGGGTGAGGATGATGGATGCCCGGGGTATAGAGTATTTTTCAGACGTTAGGGACTGATGGATATCAAGGCTGTGTGATAAAATAAGTTTTTAAAATTTTGATATAAAGTGAGAAAAACAGATCTAAAAATTGTATGCTCACTGTTACGTTGTTGTGATATAAGTAGTATATGCGCATGGGCAGGGATTATAGGAAAACTGAAGCCATCAGTTGAAGTTGTGAGATTCAAAGCACAGGCTTTTTCTCTTTCATCCTTGTGTTATTTGTCTTTTTCTTTTATCTTAACAGTAATATTCTATATCTATAAAATACAATGCTACCATTTTAAAATTTTCCTTAATAGCTTTCCTATGCATGGTTATTTTTAGCTGGACATGTTACTTGGTGCCTCTTCTAGGGGACCTCTGGCATTTTCCTGCCTGGCATTTATTCATTTATCCTATGGAGCATGATGTCTTTACTTTCCCTCAAACTTAATTCTTGTCGTCCTTCACGTCGGTTATCACTTGCCACGATAGTGCTGCGTAACAAACTGTCCCTAAACTAAGCGGCACATAACAATAAACGGTTATTTTCATGGACAGGTAAGCTGATCATGAATTGTCTGATAGAGGTTGGACTTCGCTGGGTGTTTTGCTTCCAGCCACAGGTTCTGATGCGTTGGCTCCTTACTGTGAGTTGGGCTCAGATTTGGCCCATGTGTTCTTTCTGGGGGTCAAGTTGAAGGGTCATGTACTACTTGTGGAAGTTCTGTTGTGCTCTTGCTGTTATATAGCTCCACTGCATACAGAAAACTTGAATCATATCTATTGTTAATAATATCCCATTGGCCAAAGCAAATCACATAGCCAAGTCTAAAGTCAAGGAGCGAGAGGAAATACCTTTGTGGGAAGAACTCAAAGCTATATGGTAAAGCATGTGTGTAAAATGGGAAAATAGTAACAAAATGTCTTTTCTACCACCTGTTCTTCCAAAAATGCTTCTCCTGGTTCTGCATAATTTTAGTGCCCCACATCAATGTGCTTTTTGGATCTTACATATTAGCTGTGTCCTCTAAGAGTGTAGTAAGTTATATTAAAAACCCGTGCTTTGTCTTTCTTACAACATTTTTGATCCAACCAAAGATATGTGAGACTGGGCACCCCCTAAAGCTTCAGAAATTGTCATTGCTTATAAGCATGTTTGGAACCTGAGTTTTTGCCTTTCTAACTGTCTCTCCTTCACAGTGACCAAAACACAATGGTTTCCAGTTTTGTATTCCTGAACCTTGCCTCTGGGATCTTCTAATATGAGGATGTGTAAAATGGAAGAAAGCGCTCTCGATTTGGGATAGGATTTCTAAGTCGAAACCCTAGTGATAGTACTTACTGGTTATGAACATTAGTTTCCTCATCTGTAAAACGGGAATGATAGCCCTCACGTTGCAGACCGTGTGTGAAGATCAAATAGATCTGGAAGATTTTGCAACCAGTGTAAGTGCTTGACATTTGCTATGAAGGCTAACTATTTCCATTTTAGGGAATGCCTTCTCTTAGGAACGTGGTGTGTGGGGAGTTTGGCTTCATGGTGTTTTTGTTTGGAGCCAGGGATGTTGTATCTTCTGACTGCCTTCACAGAGAAGAGATGAGAAGGTACCTGTGATGGATGAAAGAAATGGGCTGAGTCCCTGAGAGCGTCGACTTTCGTGATTCATGTTGCTAGATCTTACAAGCCAAGCTGCTGCTTAATCGTCGGTGTGAGTAGACTTACCGCGACCTTGTGCATCGCTTCCAATGCGTCCTGCCCTAGATACCGGCATTTTACTGAAGATGGAGAGTCTTTGGATTAACTGGAGTTGTTTTCCCCAGTTGCCGGGACAGCCCCTTTAGGCCTGGTGGTTCTGCAAACTATTCTTCTACATCCTTGATGACAATTGGCAGTTCTGTTTCATACCCGGTAAATGACTGCTTTGTCTAAGAGACCATTGTCTAAAAGCTGCAGGCAGAAGCCTACTACGTCGCAGGAAGCCGAAGGTCTGGTCTCACCAGGCTGCCACTAATTGACTGTGTCGTCTTGGGGTTAGATGTTCAACCTCGAGGTGTTTGTCTTTCCTATGCAGAAATGACAGGGTGAAGCTCTGTGGCTTGTGGGATCCTTTCGAGCTGTAATGCTCCGCAAATCAATGCATTTGTACTGATTTCCCTGGAGCTGTGGAGCTTCCACACGGGGTCTTAAGCGTCAGGAACCCCACGTCCATATTTCACAGTGTGGCTGGATCCTGAGGGCACAAATCCAACCCTGGTCGGTGCATGTTAGGCAAACCGTGTTTCCCTGAAAATAAGACAGGGTCTTATATTTAGTTTTCCTGAAGAAGACACCCTAGGGCTTATTTTCAGGGGATGTGTTATTTTTTTGACATATGGTGCAACCATCTACATGTATTCAAATAGAGTGAAGTCGTCGTCTTCTGGAAAATCATCCTCACTCTCCAAACCCTGAATTCCATCCTGAATGTCTTGCGACTCTATTTCCTTTAGAACCACCGGCCCCGATCTCTCCTGTGGAGCACTAGAGCTGTCACGGGGCGGATGAGAAGGGCTGCTCGTGTTCTTTCCCGCTCCGCAACGACACGCACGGGTTGTGCAGATGCTGCGCAGCCACGCCCGGCACTAGGGCTGATTTTCGGGGTGGGGCTTCTATTGCGCACATGCTTAGACATCCTGCTAGGGCTTATTTTATGGGTAGGTTTTATTTTGGGGGAAACATGGTAGGTCAGCTTGCAGTCCACTCTAATCTGCTAAAACATTACAGCAAGAGCCTGACTCAGTTGCTCCAACTGGCCCAGTCATCATGTACCTTTGTTCATTTTCATCTGCAACCTTCAGTCTACTTTGGTGTATCTAGGAAAACATCACATTTTGTCTAATTATTCAAAATTACTTTTAAATTCTCATCTTTTTCTCTAAGCTGATATTTAAGAAAATAGTGAGGAACCAGTTTTTTTTGTTGTTGTTTGTTTTGCTTGAATTTCTAATCTATTATGTACCTATACTTATGCAATCTTGCATTTGGATGTTGTTAGCAGTGCCAAACTGCTGTAAATCTTTCTAAATGCTTTCAATTTTGCATATTTTCTATTTGCATATATGCATAAATCTTTCTAGATTCTCTAATTCTGTTCTACTGGTCTATTCGTCTATCTCTGTACTAATATTACACTGTCTTAATTACTATGGCTTTATAACGAGGCTTTCATATCAGCTAAGACAAGCTCTCTCCCCTCTTAGCCAACCTTCTTTTCAGGGATAACATGGTTATTCTTGGCCTTTTGCTCTGACCATGTAAATTGTAGAATTAGTAAGTCAAGTTTCACAAAGAACCCTGATATTATTTATACTGGAATTTGATTTACTTCAATTATCAATATGGAGAGGGTTTCGATGATTTCAATAATGTGGTTTCTTATCTATGAATGTGGTTAATTTTACTAGTTAATTAAACTTTCATAAAGTTTTATAACTTTCTTCAAAAAAAGTCCATATATCTCTATTCCTAGGTTATTTATAACAAGGAACTTTATTGCTATCACAAATGGTATATTTATACAAGTTTTTAGAAAATACACAGTGTTTCTGTGGCTATTATATAAGGTTGCAATTGATTTTGGTGTACTAATTTTATTTCCAATCCTGCCCTATTCATCTTAAAATAAAACACATTTTCCATAGATTTTATTTTTCCTATACTCATGATTTGTGAATAATAACAATCTGTTTATTTCCAATCCTTTTATTTCTTTTCTTGTCTTATTGCCAAGTATATCAAAATACTGTGTATTGGTTTTCTGGGGCTACCATAGTAAATTTTCCCTCTGTCTTCATAAGGCCTTCTCTTTCTCTGCTCTCTCCTTTTCTTCTTATAGGGTGCCAGTCATGGCAATTAGTGGTGACACTAAATCTTCGATGATTCCATCTTGAGATCCTTATCTAATTACATGTGCAAAATGCCTCATTTCCAAATAAGGCCACGTTCTGAGGTTGTGGGTGGACATGCATTTTATGGAAACACCATTCAATCCACTACCAAGACCTTCAGTTAGATGAAGAACAGGAAGGGGGTAGGGTGGGCTTCCTTACCTTAGTCATATTCTGAAGAGGGTGCTTTTAATTTGTCACAGCTCCAGAATTTGTGGATTCTAAGACACATGATTTTGCCCCTTTTGACAACTCTCAAAGTATGATGAGACTACAGAGATTACCATAGTTCAATTAGCATCTTTTTTTCTTTGCAGTGCATCTTATAATAAGTGGTGCCCTAAATTTGATAGAGCATAGTACATTTAGCAGATACAGAAGTCTCTTATTTTCGGTTTTATGAGAATTGTTTTGGCTTTGTTTTCCTTTTTCATCATGAATGGGTGTCGAGTTTAATTCAATGCTTTTCTTCTGTTGAGATTATGATGTGATTTTTTTTCCCCCTTGGTTTTGTTGATGGGGGTAAATTTCATTAATAGATATTTTAACTTTCAACTAGCTTTGAGTTCCTTTGATAAGCCCTGCTTGGTTGTGCTATTTTACTTTTGAATGGTCATTGATGGCTTCATTTTTGCCAATTAAAAATTTTATTTTTCCAACATGTTCCCGAATGATATCGGCCCTTAATTTTCCCCGATCTTGTTACTCATGACTAGTTTTGGAATCAAGATTATTCTATTGAAATAATTGATAGTGCTTTCACTCTTTAATCTGTGAAAAAGCACATAACATTGAAATTATTGATCTACTGACTTTCATTAGAACTTGCCTATGAAACTAACTGTGCCTGCTAATATATATTTGTATTTTATTTTACTTTTTGGTGACAATGTTTAAACATCTGCTCAATTGTTATAACAGATAAAGAACCGGTGAGATTGTATTATCCTTTCTAATTTAGTTTTGTTAAATAGATTTTTCTAAAAACACATCTGTTTTGTCTATTTTCAAATTAGCTAGCATAGAGTTGTTTACAGGACTTGTTTCTTAAAATTCCTGCTTGTCTCTAATGATGCCTC
Organism: Microcebus murinus; assembly: GCF_040939455.1. NCBI lineage: Eukaryota > Metazoa > Chordata > Mammalia > Primates > Cheirogaleidae > Microcebus > Microcebus murinus. Next base: position 13,464,507 of record NC_134131.1, on the reverse strand, counting down.
TTTCCTGATACAGTTGTTCCTTTTATTAAATTTACTTTTCCAATCATTTTAATTTTGGTTTGTCTTCCACTCAATATGTTTTATTTAAATTTTTAAAAACTCATATGGATCTATAAACGTATATATATTTATGGGATACATGTGATATTTTGATATAATCATACAATGATCAGATTGGGTAATTGGGCTATCTCTCACCTCAAACATTTATCAGTTCTTTGTTCACAGAACATTCCAAATATACTCTTCTACTTAGTCTGAAATCAAGAGTGGCATTGTGAAGAATCCAACTACTTCTATTCTTCCATATTTTGTATTTTTTCTTTTAAAATAGTGGGCTTATAATTTCTTTTATATCACAGGCATCTTTGAGAATGAAGCAAACATGATGGACAGTGCCTCTTCTAAAATGCAGATTTACCCATTCTTTTACATGGAATTCTACACTTTGTATCTTCAGGTTAGAGACCATTCCAAGAATATCCATGAATCGGGGGGAGGGTAAGACTTCCTATTTTAGAAAGTAACGGTTTTCTTTAAGGGTAGCCGAATGCCATATTTTTGACAACACAGATGTTCCATTCCATGCAGACTAATATATCCTGAGTTAGAAGATGAGTTTGAAATGGACAGATGGATTTTTTGACATTGTTATTCCTTACAATGTCAGTCATAATGACCCTGAAAGGAAACTAGAACAGCTTATGAGCTTAAACAGAATGTGAAAACATTTTTCAACTCTTAGGATGTTCTGAAAAATATGTGCCTTGTGATGTCCCAATAAATCTTGAATTGAATGCATTTAAAACTTTTGAAACTCTTCTATCTTCCCTTTACTTTGTACTCAAAAGTTATCTTGGTATGGCTTTATATAAAAGCAGCATCCAAGGCAGGAATGCACTTAGTATGTCTATATGAAAAGAGAAAAAATGTCCTTTGTCTTTGTTTCAAAAATATATAGGGTTTTGTTGGAAAACACACACATGCACACACACAAACAAAAAGAGAAAGAAAAAAATGATACACATTTTTGAACTAAAGCTCAGAAATACAAAAAGTCAGAAGCTAAAATGTTTTCAAATAGATAAAACACTGGAATGCATACAATAAGATTAAAATTCAGAAGAAATAAGTTTGAAGCTTTGGACTTACAAAACCAAGGATAAATATTTATTTTGCTTCTGTTTCATAAGTTTGTTGTGAAGATTAACTGAGATGGTGCATGTAAATGTCGTTAGCACAGTACCCGCGCATAAAGTAGTCGAGATGGTTTGTTAATTCTTACTTTCGTTGTAGGAAAATATTTACTCACAAAGCAGTGAGCTCTAGTTTCTTTCACTGCTACTTTTGCAAAATAAACAAACAGTGGAAATAATTTTTCGGGGGGAATGGATAAATCTTCTCAAATGAAGTATGTGTTTCCTAGGATTTGTGAGAAACATCTGCTTATGGAAAATGATTTGCTAGCTCGAGCAGATCACCCACATGCAGTAATTTTGATATGAGCACACATGATAGGCTGCTGTAGTCCTCAAGAATGACTGGAGGTGGCATCAAAGTCAGAGAATACTCAAAGGCGAATCAGGCTTAGTAATGGCAGTTCTAAATGACGGCACAAGAAAAGGTGGCCAGAGGGGGTGTAGTCGATAGGAAAGTTTCTTACTTACCAGAAACAATTGTTGATTTATAACCATTCTTCTTAGACTCTGGGGAATTTATGAGATTAAAAAAAAATCTAGAATTTCCACCTTTTTTCAGTGGGAGAATCAGTCTACCATGTTTCCCCCAAAATAAGACCTTCCCATGAAACAAGCCCTAGCAGGATGTCTGAGCACGTGCGCAACAGAAGCCCCACCCCGAAAATCAGCCCTAGTGCCGGGCGTGGCTGCGCAGCGTCTGCACAACCCGTGCGTGTCGTCGCGGAGCGGGAAAGGACACGAGCAGCCCTTCTCATCCGCCCCGTGACAGCTCTAGTGCTCGGCAGGAGAGATGGGGGCCGGTGGCTCTAAAGGAAACAGAGTCGCAAGACATTCAGGATGGGATTCGGAGTTTGGAGAGTGAGGATGATGTTCCAGAAGAAGATGACTTCACTCTATTTGAATCAATGTGGATGGTTGTACTGTACTTAAAAAAAATCACACATCCCCTGAAAATAAGCCCTAGGGTGTCTTCTTGAGGAAAACTAAATATAAGACCCTGTCTGATTTTCAGGCTCTGAAATTTGCTAAAGCTGGTAGTTTGCTAAAGCTGGAAGCAGAACTGTATGCCACATCCTTGTGGAGGACTTTTAGCTCCTTGATTTATGTGATGCTATCAGGTTATCATTTTAGAAAAGATTAGCCTGGCTAAATTTGGAGTAGAAAGGGAAACCCAAGATCAGTTAGTAGTCAAGTTGCATTTTAACTTACTAGCGATGTTTTTTCCTTAAAACAAGAAATTTAAACCCTTGATAAAGGTGAAGCCTCCCTTTGTATGTGAGCGTCCACTTATTTTAATGACTCTTGAGAACTTAAATTTTTTTAAGTGAGGCACGCATGTTATTTCTCTGGATATTGTTGGTATTATGAGATTTTAGAAGTCGTTTTAAGTAGGAGGAGAGCCTAATTTATATATATATATGAAAAAATATATTTCACTTATGAAATAAATCAATATATATTAAAAGACATTAAACAAAAAGCCCACAGAGGCCTGTGAAAATTTTGGAGAACCACATGACTTTCTTTCAAGCCAAGTGTTCCAGGAAATATCCTTATTTATTTATTTATTTATTTATTTTTGAGACAGTCTCACTCTGTTGCCCAGGCTAGAGTGCTGTGGTATCAGCCTGGCTCACAGCAGCCTCCAACTCCTGGGCTCAAGCAATCCTCCTGCCTCAGCCTCCTGAGTAGCTGGGACTACAGGCATGCACCAACATGCCTAGGTAATTTTTTTTCTATTCATTTTTAGTTGACCAAATAATTTCTTTCTACTTTTAGTAGAGATGGGCTCTCGCTCTTGCTCAGGCTGTTTTCGAACTCCTGACCTTGAGCCATCCACTCACCTCAGCCTCCCAGAGTGCTGGGATGACAGGCGTGAGCCACCACCATGCCCGGCCTGAAATATTAATTTTTAGAAGATGATTTGCTGGACACTTTAAAACATTGAATTCCAAGGAGCTGATTCATACAGTTTGAAGTTCAGGGAGTCGCTTAACGTTAAAGCTTCCCGGGAAATAATCATGTTGATGTCAGAGAAGGTTTGTAGAGCTATGAAGAATTGTAATTACACAGTCTGCTGCTGTAGACCACAGCCTGGCAGACAAGGGACAGATTTAACAGTTGTGCTGGCAGCCGAGCTGTTATCGATCTTTTTTTTATAAGTATCCTGTGCTATTGCTTCAACCCAAGCCCATGTACATATGAAATTTCTAGGGGGAGAATGGGACACACAGCCTACAGTTTAGGAAACGTGACCAGTGACCTATGTAACACTAACAAAACAAGGGTACGTCACGGATAGAATGAATAATGTCTTAAAGTAATCTTGTCATGTAAAGCATTTCTAATAAACTTTACATGATCTTGGAATGCAAGGAAAAGCACTAGCCAATATGTTATGTTGCTTTATTATTAAGTTATACATTACATCAATCCTAAGTATAATCTTGGGGCAATTTCTGAATAATTCCTTACAACTAATAACAGAAATGCTTTAAAAATATCAAATTTACCGTTTTGGGGGGTATTCTAAGATGCATATATTTTGACATTTTGTCATCTCTTAAATCAGCGCATGTGTCCGTATCTGCTGTGACCTGAATTCATATATTGAAACTTAATCACAAGTGCAATAAAATGGGGGGGGGGCGCTTTTGGGAGGTTAGGCCATGAGGGCAGAGCCTAAATGAATGGGATTCGTGCCCTTTTATGAAAGAGAGCCCAGAGAGCTGCTTTGCCTCTTCCATCACATGAGGACACAGCAAGAAAATAGCCAGGAACAAGGAAGACAGCAAATCTGCTGGTGCCTTGATCTTGGACTTCGCAGCCTCCAGAGCTGAGAAATCAATTTCTGTTGTGTGGCAGCTTATCCAGTCTATGGTATTTTGTTATAGCGGCACGAATGAACTAAGACAGTATCTCTTTTGTAATTCTTTGGAAATAAAAGCTGCAGAATAAATCCTATCGCACTTATGAAATACATCAATATTTAAGAGGGAAGGTTTTAGTTTCTTTGTTGTTAAAATCATTTTGATTTTGTTCGTAAACCACAAGGCTGATTATCTTGATGCAAGACTTTTAAGTTCAAGAAATTTTTGCTTTATTATTAAGAATATTAGCTCAAACATGCATAATAGTACACAAAAAGGAGATATGTATGTCCCATCCACAAGCCAGTTATGTGACTATTTTACATTTTCTCTACAGCTGTCGTAAGAAGTAAACCTTTTTTGATACAGCTAAATTTGATTCTTTACATTCCTTTTTACCCTTCCTAGATATAACTCCGTCGTGGTCCATTTTCGTGTTGCTATAAAGGAAATACCCAAGGCTGGGAAACTTATAAAGAGAAGAGGTTTATGTGGCTTACAGCTGTGCATGGTGCCAGCCAGCTTCGCATCTGGTCAGGGTGTGGGGCTACTTCCACTCGTGGCTGAAGGGGACTGGTGTAAGTAGAGGTTGTATGGCAAGAGAGGAGGAGAGACAAAAAGAGGAGGAAGTGCTAGGTTCTTTTCAACAACCAGTTCTCAGGAGGAGTGAGAAGTGAGAACTCCTCATTCCAGTAAGAATGGCACAAGGCCACACATGAGGGACCCTCCCCCATGCCCCAAACACCTCCCACCAGCCCCTCCCCCATCCAACATTGGGAATTAAATTTCAACACGAGACTTGACAAGGCCAAACAAACCCATATCTAAACCTAGCAAACCTATTTAAATATGTTGAATTTTATATGTTTCATATAAGGTATGTAAATTGTATATATTTTAATATCACATTCACATAAAACATATATTTATTTTTATACTTTTACTATAGGCAGGTATCTGTGCATGATTTAGAGTATTATTTGTCCAAGCTTAAAAATTATATGCCGTATGCTAGATACAACTTGATCTTTCTTCCGTGAAAGCATGTTTTAGATTAATTTATGTAGATGCCTGTACCTCATTAATTTTTTGCCACATAAGATTAAATGTATGAATAAACCTGTTTGTTTTTGCCTTCCTCTAATCGTGGGCAATTAGATTATTTATGATTTTTTTTTGCTGTTTCAAATATTGTGTAATGGATATACTCGCACAGTCCCCCTTGTGCATTTGGAAGGGCTCCTCTAGGCTGTTCACCTACATGTGGACTTCAATTAGAAATCACCAACTTGCTTCCTGAATTGGTTTTATAGTTTTTTTTTTCTCTAAGTCCTACTTAGTGGGAAAGGTTGTGGAAATTTATACCCCCCCTATGTGAGATTTCTCATTTCCTCACATACTCACCAACACATGGCATTATCTAAGATAAAAAAAAAAAAATAAGAATCTTCAAGACACCCCCACTTCTATGACCACCAAGCAGAATGATATTTTTAAACATAAGGCATGAAAGAAAGCCATAGACTTTAATTGTTAAGTATTAAGAAAGAGTCCAGTCCTTTCTTCAAGAACATTCCCCTGGTTAGAAAAGCACTGCGGCTTCTCCATTGCTGGACCAATGGCTGGGCAACTGCTGGCCTTCATTAGCCCCTGATGACATAATTTACCTAAGTAGCAGTAAGAAATATTGTATGTGGACATTTATATTTATATATATATAAATATATATAATATATAAATAAATATAAATATAAAATAAACATGTTTAATTGCTTATTTTTATTTTATTTTTTTTACTTTTAGAGGTTTTATTTGAATCATATTTATATCTTTTTTTATTTCATCATATTATGGAGGTACAAATATTGTTAGGGTCACAAATATTGCCCCTGCCCTCCCCCTCCCCCCGATGTGTCCAATCCCCTGGTGGTGTGCATCACCCACGTATGACAGCATACACCCCTCTCCTCCTCCCCCTCCCGCCTGCCCACCACCCGATAAAAAGTTTTGTTTTGATTTTTTTTGACATTTTGGTTACATTGTATATCTTTGCCTCTCCCTAAGAAGGGTTAGAGTTATGCCCTTCCCCTCCAAAATACTCGCCATATCCCTAAGCTTGGGTCCCCCCCCAAATCCCTGCTGAGCATTGCCACCATTTGAAAACCATAGTTTAAGAATCCTAGAAGAAGATGTTGGGAAAACCCTATCAGACATTGGCCTAGGCAAAGAATTTTTGAGGAAGACCCCCAAGGCAATCACTGCAGCATCAAAAATAAACAAACGGGATCTGATCAAATTAAAAAGTTTCTGCATAGCCAAGGAAACCATCAGTAGAGCAAATAGATAACCCACAGAGTGGGAGAAAATATTTGCTCTCTATACCTCTGATAAAGGTCTAATAACAAGAATCTATCTAGAACTTAATTGTTTATTTATTTAAACGTTTATTTAAAATTTACAAATAAATGGTTATTTAAATGTTTATTTAATGTTATTAAATATACATATATATAAAATACAAATATAAAAAACATATAAATATATTTATATATATATTTTATGTGGACATTTATATATTCATATATATTTATATATATATATATTTATATATATATGTATATAGCCAGTGCTTGTCTGGAGAAATTGCCTACAAAAAACAAATTCTGTCTGGGAAATGATACCTGCTATATATATATCCTGCTGAAATTTAACAAAGCTTCTGATAAGTCCCATAATGATAAAACCTATCCCATCTAATTGTATTTAACCCAGCTTCCCCCAAACCTTAATTTAATCCAGCATATAGGAACCCACTGAGGAATACTATTCTAACCCCCTCCGGGTGGTCTTGGCACAGCACTGAACTTTAAAAGCCTGGGCTTGAATCCATATTTTGCCACTTGTTTGCTCTTTTATCTGAAGCAAGTTAGTGGCCATTCATGAACTTCAGTCGCCTCATCCATAAAGTGATCCATAAAATGAACATGGAGTCGTCTTTACGAGTCAGAGAATGAAGAGTCTACACGAAGCACCTAGATAAGCGGTCACCGAGCAGGCACTGAGCACGTGTAGGATTATCCCTAAGCGTTCAGCTTCCCAAGATGACGTCGTTTTACTCTTCATTGTGCCAAGTGGTCGTTTCATTCTCCCAAGCTACCCCTGACATGCATGTATAGGCTGGCTGCCCTAAATATGCCAGGATCTCTGATATCATAGTGGGTCACTATTGTGGAGACCTCAAGTCCTAGAAGCCTTAATCTTTCCAGCCTGTCGCAGCAGGACGGACCCCAGGCTTTCTTGATTATCATTTAGCTTCTGAAGTTTGTTTTACCTTTTTATAGTGTGTGCGTGTGTGTGTTACATGTGGTACCTTGTTTCCTCGAAAATAAGAGACAGAGTCTTATATTTATCTTTCCTCAAGAAGACACCCCAGGGCTTATTTTCAGAGGATGTGTTATTTTTTATTTTTATTTTTTTAAGTATGGTACAACCATCTACATTGATTCAAATAGAGTGAAGCCGTCTTCTCCTGGAACATCATCCTCACTCTCCAGACCCCGAGTCCCATCCTGAATGTCTTGCGACTCTGTTTCCTTTAGCACCATCGGCCCCGTCTCTCCTGCCGAGCACTAGAGCTGTCACGGGGCGGATGAGAAGGGCTGCTCGTGTCCTTTCCCGCTCCGCGACGACACGCACGGGTTGTGCAGACGCTGCGCAGCCACGCCCGGCACTAGGGCTGATTTTCGGGGTGGGGCTTCTACTGCGCACGTGCTTAGACATCCTGCCGGGGCTTGTTTTATGGGCAGGGCTTATTTTTGGGGAAACACGGTATATAGCTGATCTGCAGCAATGAGGATTACATGCGATGTTTGATAATTATTCATACCATATTTTTCCAGAGCGGCTAAAACCATCAAACCAGAAGATTCCTGCTCCAGTCTTTCCCATTTCCATAATGTTGGAGAAGAAACTGAAGTTCAAACAAGTTAACCCTTTGCACTCGCTTGCTTTTTTCTCGATTCCTTTATTCTACTCGGGATTTAATTTTTTAAATACCCCAGGTTTTACAAAGCACGGCAGTAGAATAAAAAACTGAAGTTTCTTTTCATACAGACTTATTTGGATTTTTTTATATTTCAAATTATTGATACATTCAAAGAGTAATTTTAATCTCTATAATTTTTGCTAACCATGTCAGTCACACTCGACATCCGAGTGCAAAGGGTTAAATGAGAAGACTTATATAAGGAAATGATCGTGTGTTGTAATAGTCCACCCTGCCCTGGAGCTTATTGCATGGGCCTTTGACTCACAGTCTTGATTCAAATATCAGCCCTTCACATGTGAGTCTAAATGGCTTACTTATACTCCCATAGCCTCAGTTTTCTTATCTGTATAATAGGGTGAATCATGCTCTCTGCTCCATTTTTTGCTGGGAGCAAGTGGTTAAGGTAACACACCACCAAGCATGTCAGGAATGCTCAACAGATATTTTTTACTCTACTGGAGACGTTGAAGTTGGATTCACCTCCCTTCGCCGTGGAGGTCTGTCAAATTACTGTTGCCTCCAGGCCCTTAGTGAGTCCAAGTCCAGAATAAACAATGCAGATTGAAAGAGAACAGGTCTGGTGAGGGTCTTGTACAGAATCGATATTGCAGTTAAGCTAGAAGTGTGTTACGTGGTTATCATAACGTAAATCCTCATCTCGATAAAGTTATTCTCAGGGAAAAAAAAAAAAAAGAAGTGCAGCACTAGATGAAGAGATTGATCAGAGCACTGTATTTGCGTGCATAAACCAGCTAATGTTTAGTGAGCAGCTGCTATGTGCCAGGAATCATGCTAGAAACTCTGTTGGATTAGAATTATTGCTCCCAGTGGTTTTGTGGAAATTAAAATATAAAAGATCCTCTTAGCAGAAGACATTGGGATAGAGGGTAGGAGGGAAGGGTTGGTAGTTTCCAGCACTTAACACATCTTGATATGTGTGGAGCATTTATTATTTGACACACGTTATAATTAACACCTTAGATACTCTATTAAATTTAATACATACCTCAACCTGAGTAATCACAGAGGAGGAAACTGAGGGCTAACCAGGTAGAGCAGTTGTCCACTGCCATGCTAACAGTAAACGTTGGAGCCAACATTTCAAACCACTTCCTCTGATGTCCTAGCTCATGAGCCAGCTGCCTCCTAAGCACCCTTTTCTTTTTTTTATATCTTTCATTTTATTTATTTATTTTTTATCTTAGCGTATTATAGGGGTACAAGTGTTAAGGTTACATATATTGCCCGTGCCCCCTCCCCCTTCAAGTAAGAGCTAGTGTGTCCATCCCCCAAACATTGCACATCTCACTCGTTGTGTTTGTATACACCCATCCCCTCCCCCTCCTACCCGCCCGACACCCGATAAATGTTACTCCTACGTGTCCGCTTAGGTGTTGATCTGTTAACACCAGTTTGCTGGTGAGTGCATGTGGTGCTTGTTTTTCCATTCTTGAGATACTTCACTTAGTAGAATGGGCTCCAGCTCTAGCCAGGAAAATACAAGAGGTGCTAGATCACCGTTGTTTCTTAAAGCTGAGTAGTACTCCTAAGCATCCTTGAAATATGGCAGCCACAGTCTTGGTGCTTAGTTCATAGTTATGCATTGACAACTCAGTCTTAACAAACGCAGAAAGCGGATTCTACTTTTACCCAATGAATTCAAACGTGGACTTTCCCCTTACATTTAACCTCTCCCAAATCAGCATATGATTCCATGCCTTCTTTCTTCTACTACTGGTACGAAAAAAAAAAAAAAAGAAAGAAAGAAAGAAAGCAGAGCCTCTAACTTATTAGATTTAAAGAAACTTAGTAACTGGTTTAATCTTCATATCTAATCCTTTGAGAAGTATTTATTATTGTTATCTCCAATGTGAAATGTGGAAACTCAGGCATAAAGAAGCCAGTGAACTTACTCAAGGGCCTAGGGTGGTAAGGTCAAGATTCCAACCCAGGCAGACAAATCAGAAGGTCTCTGGTCTCACTGATACAACTTCAGTACCTGCAACACACACAGTGTTAACAATGTACAAATCGGTATTTACCAGTGGCTAGCACCTAGTTGTTATAGCTTGGCAAGTTATATGCTATATCGGCTTGATTTCTGATTAGCATCCCCTTCTTCTTTTTTTTTTTTTTTTTTGCAACGGGAAAGTTTGCAGTTTACTGGAAGGTCTTGGATGTTTCTCTTTTTTTGTTAGGAACTTACTGGCTTTAAACCACTGACCGGAACAACAGGGCAGTGGGAGAATAAGGCCAAACAGGATGTCTCCATGTCAATACCTACTGTTGAAAACGGCCGCTTGTACGAGCCCTCTAGCATAAAAGAACAGTCATTAACTGGCATGATTTATTGAGCTAATGCTTCAGATACCAGTCATTTGTGAGCTCTTTAAGGGGGGGAAAAAGAAAACAACAACAACCCTCCCTCTTATTCCAAGTGGCCTGTTTCTACTTGTTTTTAGATATCTATAAACAGAAGTAATAATATCAGCTACAAGTTATTAAAACAAGAGAATGCTTATGATGTTTCTTCAATTCTGCTGCTTTGTAGTTTATTGTATATTTATTAATACTATATAGAATTCCTTGAGGATATATTATGTTAGCTCCAGACACAGTGCATTGGTTAGCTGTTAAAACTGTAATAATAGACCACCCTAAAAATGGAAAGGCTTTAAAACAATAGCTGTTTATTTAATTCATGGTTGGCATTTGGGCTGGTCTTAGCTGGGTAGTTATTCTGGGCTCACTTAGGTACTTGTGGCCAACTGTTGGATTGGCCAGGCACTGGGTTATCTACAATGGCCTTACCTACGACATCTTATCTCTGTTCCATGCAGTCTCTCATGTTCTAGAAGGTTAGCCTGCAATCTTCACACGGAAGCTGGGCAACTTTCTGAGAGATTGAGTGGAAGCTCACAGGCTTTTTTTTAGGCTTAGGCTTGAAATTGGAAAAAATGTCATTTCTGCCTCATCCTTAAAACGAGTCACAACGCCAGCCTATTTTCAAGAAGAAGATAAAATAGACTCCCATCTTTCGATTAGAAGAGCTACAAATACACAACGCAAAAGAGCAAGGACACAAGGAGGCATGGAGACCGGTGGCCGCTTTTGCAATGAACCACACTTAGCCTTTCAGCTGTCCTGTCATTCTTTCTTCCTGTTCCTTCTCGGTGTACCATTCGTGAGTTTATTCTCCCAGAGCACCAACCATCAGATTATTTTTGTTTGTTTTTGGGGAGAAGGGGTGGGAGAGAGAGGGTTGAAAAACACACACGTTCGCCAAGTGGGCAGAATTTCCCATAATGTCTTACTGCATCACGTTGTCTATGTTAGATGATAACGACAAGTAACGTCAACATCTTCCTCCAGCCCATCAGAGTGGCTGCTGGGACACAGGACAGGACTCTGTCAAAATATAATGGGCACCCTATAGAAGGTGGGTTCTTGGCGTGGCAAACGGATGGGGGCCCGTAAGATGTGAAGGGCGGCTGAAGGGAGCTAGGAGCTAGTCCTGTTTCTCCCCGAAAACAAGCCCTACCCGTAAAGCAAGCCCCGGCAGGATGTCTGAGCACGTGCGCCACAGAAGCCCCACCCCGAAAATCAGCCCTAGTGACGGCGTGGCTGCGCAGCGTCTGCACAACCCGTGCGTGTCGTCGCGGAGCGGGAAAGAACACGAGCAGCCCTTCCCATCCGCCCCGTGACAGCTCTAGTGCTCGGCAGGAGAGATCGGGGCCGGTGGCTCTAAAGGAAACAGAGTCGCAAGACATTCAGGATGGGACTCGGGGTTTGGAGAGTGAGGATGATGTTCCAGAAGAAGACGACTTCACTCTATTGGAATCAGTGTAGATGGTTGTATGTACTTAAAAAAAATCACACCCCCTGAAAATAAGCCCTAGGGTGTCTTCTTGATGAAAACTAAATATAAGACCCTGTCTTATTTTCGGGGAAACACGGAGTATAGTAGTATAGCACAGAAAGTTCTCATGGAAAATACAGATATGCCAACATACACATTGCATACGCAGTAAACTGGTTTTACTTGGTCCCAGAATATTGAGCTCTGGCACCAAGTAGTGGAAACAGGGAGAGTCAGGTGTTGGCTTATTACGTGGAATGGTTTAGTTTAAACGATTAGTGCTTTTCCAGAAGTAAAAAGGGTGGTCACTAGCATGGCGAGTCTGGAGTCAGATTGATCTGGGTACAGGTCTTTTGTGCTTCCTGGCTCTGATACTGGTCACATTGATTAACCTCCGTAATCTCTAAAATAAGATTAATAAATGTTTGTAGCTTCTAGTATTATGAGGACTCAGTTCTAACATATATAGAAATCCTTCCTCATTGCAGGGACTGGCAACGTAAGTGCTGAATAATGGTTAATACTTAATAATAAAAATATCTGTGTGACTGAAACTGACGACGGTCCTCTGTAAACAATGCACAGCCCGTGAACTATCGGGCATCCAACGCTGCTAGCACTTGTGTGCTTCCCGGGCAACTGACATCTGTCTGTGTTACTGGAGATGTCCTCCTACCCTGTGACAATTGGCCCTGGCAATTCAATAAAAAACCTGCTTTCCCCTTCTATCCGTAAAAACACATTATTATTATTATTATTTTGGTCCAGGTCTAATGACTATGGATCGTAACTGTATTTTCTCTTGTCGGAGTGATCGATAATTCCTTAGTGTGCAAAGATATTCCACTTCCAACTATGAGTTTATCTTAAAAAAAAATCATTATTTTAATGGTCCTAACAGCTTGCTCGCTTCCTTTTTACCAACATCATTCTTCGCCAGGCCATTGCTTCAAGTGACTTGGAAAGATGGATTTGAGGGAGAAGATGCAGTGTCCCTTGCGGGGCAGAGTGGTGGCAGAGGGTGCAGTAGTGATGGCTTCTGATTACCGGTCTGCTGGACGGGCCCGGGATTGGAAACAAATTATCCAGCCGATGGCTGCCTTATCACTTTGTTTGTAAATTGGGGCATATTGCAGAGCTTTAGCTGTGCTCTTCCTGCGCTTGGGGGACTCAGATAAAAAATGCTAATAGCATTACCTGCCAGGCCAGGGCATTTGAGCGATCACCTGCTGACTTTTGTTAATGTAGGCCAGCAATCCAGAGAATTCAGTTGCAAGAAAAAAATCCATTTCTTGTGTCCACCCTACCCTGATTAGAGGAGACACCTGTGAAAATTCCTACTTCATACCCATCAGAAACTGCCATAGCAAGCCTCTGAATAGCAGCTGCTATTCTGATGTATATCATTTTTTTTGAGACTCTGTTGCCCTGGGCTAGAGAGCTGTGGCGTCAGCCTCGCTCACAGGAACCTCAATCTCCTGGGCTCAAGCGATCCTCCTGCCTCAGCCTCCCAAGAAGCTGGGACTATAGGCATGCGCCACCATGCCCGGCTAATTTTTTCTATATATTTTGAGTTGTCCAGATAATTTCTATTTTCAGTAGAGACAGGGTCTCACTCTTGCTCAGGCTGGTCTTGAACTCCTGAGCTCAAATGATCCTCTCACCTCGGCCTCCCAGAGTGCTGGGATGACAGGCGTGAGCCACCGCGCCCAGCCCCTTGGTGAAATGTTTATTATTTCTCTACGTGCTTCATGTTCACTTTGCCCACCGGAAGAAAAGTTTCATGACGTCAAGGGTTGCTGCTTGTTCACCTCTGCAACGGCTCTGACTCTGAACACCCCAAGTTAGGCTATAGGTTAAGGTCATGGTCCCCGTAGACTACTGTCACCAGAGCCCCAACTGCAAGTTTTAGGGGTCCCAAGGCACCTTCATTTCTGACCAGATGGCCTCCACTTTGAGGCTTCCTACTTACCCGCTCAGGTTTGACACTTTGCTAAAATGTCTCAGAGACCTCAGGAAAGGGCTGTGATGTTGCAGTCGTATTGTAGCGACGGGGTGCAAGTTAGGGCCAGACGGAAGGAGGGACACATAGGGTAAAGCCTGGGAGAGCCCCAGATAGGAAGCTTCTGTATCCTCAGTGACATGTCACCCTCCTGCCACAACGTGTGACAATAGCCATCAGAATATTGCCAAGTAGGGAGGCTTCCAGAGGTTTTTCTTTTCACAGGGGAGAGGGGACCACTTTGTCCGTGTGATGGATCGAATCACTGGTCATGAGGGTTGAACTCCACCTCTAACCCTTTTCTTCTCCCAGAGGTTGGCTGATATGACCCGGCTCAGAGCCCGATCCTCTCATGAGTCTCATCGCGAATCATCATTAGCTTAAACCAGGCGTCCTCAAACTACGCGGGCCACGTGCGGGTGTTTTTGCCCGTTGTTTTTTTTTTTTTACTTCAAAATAAGATATGTGCAGTGTACATAGGAATTCGTTCATAGTTGTTTTTTTTAAACTGGAGTCCGGCCCTCCAACAGTCTGATGGACGGTGAACTGGCCCCCTGTTTTAAAAGTTTGAGGACCCCTGGCTTAAACCATCTAGTTTCCCACCACCACAAGTCACCTTGTTGACATAGAGTCAGGCTCACCATGAATGATGAGGATACCCGTATTACGAAAGAGCCTCTCTATCCCTGATGCCTGCAACAGTGCCTGACAGAGAGTGGGCCCTCTGGAAACATTACATAGACGAGTCCCTGCTGTCTAGCACAGCACTTTGCACTAAGTAAGTGCTCAATAAAAATCTGCTGGTAGAATGAGTGTGCTCTTAACTCTTAAAATTGGAAATACAAGTTAACTCAAAGTCTGATTAAAGATCCAGACATCTTAGTAGCCTTCTAATGCCTTGTAGAAGATACAGCATTATTAAGCAGAATTAATTACGATAATGGAGGTTAAGTACATAAATATTTTACTACTACTTTTAATGCCAGTACCATGTTAATGGAGGGAAATCAACTCTATAAAATGACTGCAAAATGGTATTTCAGCCTTTTCCCCTCGTAATTAATTATCGACGGTTTACGCTCATTGCACGCTTTCAGAGAGAAAAACAACGCCGATTATTAATACTTCAAGAAAACTCCCACAGATTAACCTTTTTTTTGATGAATATTTTGTTGTCTTCAAAAAACAACACTGCTCTGTCAATAAATAGCTATTACATATATTTTTCTGATTTTCAAATTATCGGTTGGAATAGCTGAAACGCTGCCTCTGTCGGCTGGAAGCACTGAAGAGGAAAAGAAAGCAGGCGTTTCAGTTTAAATAAGATGAAACCAGGCGTGAAATCGGATCTGCGGCCGAATGCAGGTTCAGAGCCCTCAGTGGTTCCCGTGAAGGTGCAGGGGGGAGGGTGCGGAAAACCAGGGTGGGTCTGGACTCGGGCCAAGGGCAGGCTGTGAGGACAGTCACAGGTGTGTGGTTTGGGGACCCGCGTCCTACTGCTTGTTTGTCTAAGTCACACCTGTCACTACGTTCAAGAAAAAATAAACGAGCTGGGTCCTTTTGCACTACACGTGGATCTAAGATGCTGTTGTCGGCTCCTGTTGGCTCAGTGATTTGGGGGGAGCCACCTAAACTCCTGGCACCTGTCACGTGGGGAGAATAGTCCCTGCCTGCAGACGGCGCCTCCTGCCGGGATCGTCGTGGGGGTGCAACAGGACTGTGCCCGTGATGTTCCGAGACAGTGTGGGTCGCGGAGCTGCCGCTCGGCCCCGTGCGGCTCGGCGCTCGCCCTTTCCATCTGCAAGCCTTCTCACCTGCCTGCCACGCCTCTTCCCATCATCCACTCTTCATCAGACCTGGCGTGAGACGCTCAGATTTTACCTGTTTCTTTGGGTCTTTATTTCCTTATAAAAGTCCCCATGTCACATAAAACTTGCATAACGTACATTTGTATGCTTTGCTCTTTTTAATCTGTCTTCTGTTAAAGGGGCGTCAGCCATGAACTGAGGACGAGTGGAAGGAAGGATACTTTTCCTTCCCTGTGGCAGCCAACACTCGTCCGTCTCAATCTTTCCACTGGTAGCATTGGCCGCCAGAAAGGGACCGCAGGATTGTGTGCACGTTGGCTTATGTCAGTTCTCAGCAGCAGTGCTGAGACTGGAGGGGCTAACCGAGAAGAAGTTAACCTGAAGAACCAGGGCCTAGGTGGAAGGAAAGGGAGTGGCTGGAGGGCCCAGAAAAAGCCTGATGGAGGACATCACACCTTGCTGGACGTGGTGGCAGAGGCTGAGGGACATCTAGCATAGTGTGGAAGGTGGAGCTCTGCAGGAAGGGAGCAAGTTGGGACCAGTGGATGTGTACATAAGCCTGTGATCCCATTAGGAGAACTGACTTTTTGGGGGAGGAGTCAGATTAGCAGGAAGGCAAGCACACCTCCCCACCTCCTTAATAATGGCATTTGATTATGAAAGGGGCTTTTGCAGGGCAGAGAAGCAGGAGACAAAGAGCTGAGACTCGTTACTAGAGCTAAGGTCCAAGGTGACTTGTGTTTATGGGAAATGGGAGAGGACCAGTTATTACCCTTGGGATGCTGGATTAGTATAGATACATCATGGAGAGCTGTTGGACCTAGGTCTCCTCAAATCTCTATCTGTAGATCATATTGGTCAATAGAGACTAAGAGGACAGAGGGATAAAGACATTAGGTGGATTCTCATAAGAATCCAGTTGCTTTTCTTCCATGGGTGTCTCACATTGTGGCTTGATAATTTATTGGTGTATTAGTTGTGTTTTCTCTCCCTATATCATCCTCATTCCTGGCAGGCCTTTTTGCATTTCTTTTTGCTTTAAGAGAGGTCATGTTACTGAAATAATGGCATGTGTTCTGTGCTAGTGTTTTCCCTTTGGGCTTTTGTTTTCCTAAGGCCAAGTCCCTGAAAAAAATATGCATAACCTAGAGAGATGCAAGCTAAGAGGAGAGATGCCCCAGAGAGAGGAGAGAATAGGAGGATATGACACCTATGACCAGTGGGGACCCGTGACCTGCTCTCTGACATTGCTCTGGGGGGAAGAAGTCTCCGCAGTGAAGTACACTTGGAATAAGCAGAAAAGAGAGCGGGGCAACTCCAGTGTGAAACGCTGCGTACGACTTGCCAGGTTATGTGATCCTAGGCTTGCATTGCCTTTGAGCTATTTTGCAAATTGTAGATAACTAATAGGAATGAAAAAATAATTATTGTCTATATGTACAGTGGGGAATCTATTGACTCCTCACCCCACCTTTGCATCTATTTGTAAATTCATTTCAACGTTCCTTTACTCCATAAATATCTATGCTGCTTTGATTTCTCCTTTGAACTTGCAACATCTTACCCGTTCCTTATTAATAATGGATTAAATGAAATCTTTAACATGCCTTTTCATTTTATATCTGTTTAAAAGGTAGTCATTCTACCTTTTTTATTTAAAAAACATGTATCGTTTACCAGCAGGATAGGGCATGATATATCTAATGCATCTGAGCTGTATCCCACAAGGAGCCTGTTGCAAGCTTACTTGAGCCACTTGTTTGTCATTTCATTTTCTTTTGGTAGATATCAAATTGTTCAACAATTACATGCAGGGGGTAACTTGTCTCCTCCTATACAACCTTACTACCATAAAGCATGGTTGAGTGACAGCCCGTCCCAGAGAGACTATGCCACTTGTGCAAACATTGTTGGTAACAGACACAAGAAGGAATAGCCAGTTCCTGAAAGCCCTGTGGGGTACTCACATGGCCACGCAGCTCATGGGAAGGTTTCCCATGGAAACTGATCCACCAGTATTCTCACAGCTGGATGAGTTGTGTGGATATGTGATGTCTTAGTCCATTGGCGTTGCTATAATGCTGGTTGGATCCAGTGCTGGTTGGATAGGTGATGTCTTAGTCCATAGGTGTGGCTATGATGCTCAGTAATTTATACAGAAAAAAATGGTTTATTTGGTTTATTTGGCTCATGATTCTGCTGGCTTGAAGATTGGGCATCTGGTGAAAGCCTCATGCAGCTTCCACTCATGGTGGAGGAGGAGGGGGCCAGTGTTTGCAGGGCTCCTGTGGGAAGAGGGAAGGAGAGAGGGGAGGGGCTAGGCTCTTTTTAACAACCGGCTCTCGAGGGAACTACTAGAGTGAGAACTCACTCATTACCGTGAAGATGGCCCCAAGCTATTCAAGAGGGATCTGTGCACGGGACTCAAAGGCCTCCCATCGGGTCCCACCCCCAATATTGGGGATCAGATTTTGACCTGATCCCCAATGCTAGAATATGCAAACTATTCTAGCATTTGACAAGAGTTCTCAGTGAAAGAGGAGGGACACAGAACCAAATAGATCATCCTAACCCAGGGCACTACTTGAAAGTGTTAGCTACTGGGCTTGCCAAACCGTTCAGTGTGGCTCACTGAGGGCAGAAGTCCTAGGTCAATCTTTTCAGCCACCCATGCATTGTGGCACTGCCCGTTCACCAAGAAAAGTTTATACTATCCTCCCTTAGGCTGCTGCTGCTGAGCCTGTGTTGCCAGTTTGGGTAGAGAGATTTGAAGCACGTTCCATGGCTAGCGCTGGAGTGTGGGTTCCTGGTTAGGGTCCCTCACACATTGATGGCCTGTCTGTAGGGTGTAGACGAAGTGAGCGTGATGCCCCACCTGCACGTCACACTTTGTACTCATGTCTATGAAGAGAAATTTCAGAAAGAGTTTTGAGCAAGGGAGTCGTAGGCTCAGATGTGTACTTTAGGGCAATGGCAATGTTTGTGCTCTTTGAAGGTCCCTGAGACTCAACTGAGGATGTTATTAAAATACATAATCAGATCCAGCAGTCTTGGAGGCCTGAGGCCTGATACTCTGTAATTCTAACAAACTTTCAGGGAACGCTGATGTTTCCAGTACACGGACTGCATTTTGAGCAGTAAGAGCAGGGGTCCTCAAACTTTTTAAACAGGGGGCCAGTTCACTGTCCCTCAGACCGTTGGAGAGTGCGCACTGTGGGCCCGGGACGAGTCGGCTGCGAAGCAGGACAGGCAGTGGTGGCAAAGACACCCGGTGGGCTGGATAAATGTCCTCGGCGGGCCACATGTGGCCCTCGGGCCATAGTTCGAGGACGCCTGAGTAAGAGTGTAGAACAGGAATCTGCAGACTTCTCAGCGAAGGACCGGATAGTAAATATTTTCAGGTTCATGGACGATACAGTTTCTGTTGTTACTGCTCAATTCTGCCAGTACAGGGTGAGAGCAGCCTGGGACAGCATGTTAATGAGTGTCTAGGAATGTTTTCCTACAAAATTAAAACAAAAAATAGGCAGAGGCTCGATGTGGCCCTCAGGCTACAGTTTGTCAATCACTGGCGAAGAAACATCTTTCTGGCAGTAGCGCATAGATGGACTGAAAGGAGGGAGGGGAGAATGGAGACAGGTAGCCCAGGTGGAAGCTAATAAATGCTTAGGCTGAGGGGAGGAACGGGAAATAGAAAGTGAAAGGCGAATGGGCAGTACTTGACAGAGTCAGACAAAATATGCAGCACTGACATCAATCTTGGATGCTCTGAGGGTCTTCAAGTAATAAAGCATGAATTTTCCTGGGCACGTTGTTGGGAGGGCGAGTTTCGGTCCGACCCCTCCTGTTACTGACATCCGTCCTTCAGGACTTGGGAAAGTCCAGAGAGCTTCAGGCTCCCATGAAGAATGTAAAATTGGAAAACTTTTATATGAGATTTCAAGTTTTAATCATTTTAATTAAGTCCTCCTCTCCACTGTAATATGAACAGATTTGTTTTCTACATGAGTGGCGGTTTTTGGAGAGTCAGAGAATTTTATGACCATTGTTAAATGACTGAGTTCTTCTGAGAGACGTCTGGTGGGTGGTAAGTTATATTCAAAAACAATCAGTAAGTGTTTATTGTGTTTCTGTCGTAGGTCTTTATAATTAAAAATACGGACTTGCAGGCATGTCTCAAACTTGAGGAATGCATTATCTTTGGGGGGCAGTGGAAGGCAAATATCCCCAAGTTTAATAGCAGATGGACTAAGTCATGTTGCAATGTGCTGCTGGTCCATTTAAAAGCTCCAGCATACTGGTCCTGCAGTTAAAAATTCAGCACCCAATTCATAAGAATAAGAACATACTTCTCCACTACCGAATACTGCTATCAATCCTATGCAAATGTTAAAATTCCATAATATTTAATTTCCAATTTTTTTCTTCCAATTTCCCTAACAGTCCCTGTGACATCTTTTATAATTTGTTTTAAAATCAGAATCTGGTCAAATTTTTATACATTGTATTTGGTCATTATGTATTTATACTTCATTGTTCTCAAAATGTAATCCCTGAGCACCAGCCTCACTGGGAACTTGTTAGAAAAGCAAATTCCTGGATCTCACAGCCCCTAATCTTCTGGGTCAGAAGCTCTGCGGCTGCAGCCAAACCTCTGTGGTTGAACAAGCCCAGGTGATTCCGAGGGTGAAGTTTGAGAACCACTGCTTTAGCGCAATCTTGACTCATAAGTCTCGGCTGTATGATAGTATAGAATTACTAAGGATTGTTTTACAAAGACCCAATGTCAAGGTCAAGTGTACACCAGACCAGTTAGGTTAGAATCTCTGGGCATGAAACTCAGGCATCAGTCTTGCTAAACCCCCCCCCCCCCGCCCACCCCGGTGGTTCCACCGCACAGCCAAGACTGAAGACCCTTGCTTCAGTTTCTATTAACCTTGAACTGTCCTCCTGCCCTTTTAATTTAATCACACTGATTTTTTAGCATGCTAATTATCTTACAGAAAGGTCCATAATGTGTAATGTTTGATCATATATATGCCTACTTTTTGCACCCACAGAATTGAAAGGGATACATCATGTGTCTCTTCTCATGCTGTCCCCAAACGGCCTTGAGTTTGAACATGGCTTGCAAGTAAAATAGATCATATTATAACCGGCTCTTTGTGTTTTCCTCCCCACCCAAGTGCGTCTCCTCTCTGCCACCTACCTGTCTGTCTTGCCGGGCCACTGCCACTGTGGCTTTCCATGCCGTTTTCCTTTTCCAAGTCGACAATTTTGTGGAGCATCTCTTGAGAACGCCGCTCTTCTCCCGCTGGGTTTGATCAGCTGTCCTCTGATAGCACATGGCTGCCTCTCTTACCTCATTCTTCTGTCTCAGGCTGAGCTTCATGAGAGAATTTGTTTTCAGTATCTCATCCAGCCATCCTGCGTGTAGACTGCAGTCTTTGTTCTCTTGGGTGTTTCCTGCCTGTCTCTAGGCAGTCGGCACGACTCAGCAAGGCGCCGGCTCTCAGAACTGTTTCTTGGCGTCCGTCCCGCGCTCCGCACTGGCTTCTTTGCGTGCAGCGGTGCCGGACACGGCCTGTTTAGGGTCAGCATGTTTCTGCATTCTCCCAGAAACCTCCAGGTCTCCGCAGCTGACCCACTGTTTTTTTCAACCTAATATGCAGCAGCAACACTGCGATGATTATATGATGATTATGTGTGTCACCCACATATGAAAGTAAATCGAGGTGCATCCTTCTACCAGTTTTCATCTACCGCAATGAGCAATAAGGCAGTTGAATGTAATGAAAAGGGAAATTACAGTCATTCATGCCTCATGCACAGACAGAATGAGTAAGCCAAACAGTGAGAGATTATTCTTTCATAGTAATAATAAATAGTTTGAAAGGATAATCTTCACACATTAAGAAGTAAAAATCGGCCCGGAGGGGTGGCTCACACCTGTCATCCTAGGATGACTCTGGGAGGCTGAGGCAAGAGGATCGGGAGGATCACTCAAGGTCAGGAGTTCAAGATCAGCCTGAGCAAGAGCGAGACCCTGTCTCTACTAAAAAAAAAAAAAAAAATAGAAATTAATTGGCCAACTAAAAATATATAGAAAAAAAAATTATCCGGGCATGGTGGCGCATGCTTGTAGTCCCAGCTTCTTGGGAGGCTGAGGCAGGAGGATCGGTTGAGCCCAGGAGTGTAAGGTTGCTGTGAGCTAGGCTGACGCCACGGCACTCTAGCCTGGACAACAGAGTGAGAGTTTGTCAAAAAAAAAAAAAAAAGTAAAAATCAAGACTCTCATAAAGATATGAAATAAGCATGTGTTAAAGACTTAACTCATTATCAATGAGTGAATCGGATATTATTGATATCACAGCTTCACAGGAGAAGCGTAAGAAGCTTTGTATGGTGTGTGGGAAGGTTGAAATGGATGCGAAACTGAGTTTTCCCCCATATGAAAAAGGATGGAGCCAAGTGAATGTGTGTGACCAGCCTTGCACGCATGGCCTCAAGAAGTCCTGAGAAAATGCCCCTCCCAGTATTCACTGACAAGATGTATTTGTAAGTCTATAGACGAGACTCGTTTTGCATTATTCTCCATTATTGGTGCCTCAGTGGTAACCTAGCTCCTGGGCAATGAAAGGCTAGAGGCAGATAACTCGGAAAGGTGTGCTCCGAGCATTGCATAGTGCTCCATTGTAGACACCCGCGAGTATTTTTTTATGTTTCCAAATGTCTTCACAGTGATAGCATCTATAAGAAATTTGATGGTGTATGACGTGCTTTGAAATATGTGCTTTTCAGACATCACCTCTAGCTAGTCAGATAGGCTTGGCGGGGAGGGTTATTCTTACAATTCGTCTCAAGGAGGTAAACTGAGAGGCGCCTGGCACGGTGCCTGGCACAGGGTAGGGGCTCAAAAATGCGCAGCGGTTGTTGTAAGAGAAGCAGCGTTGGGTAGAGGTCAGAGTGAGGACTGTGGGATCGTTCTGTGGTCGTGTCTCACTCTCCTCATCTGCGCAGCGGGGCTGACGATAATAGCAGTCTCGCAGAGTTGTTGTACAGAGCATCCGAGCTAATTTGCACAAAGTGCAGACAGGACTGTGTGCGCTGAGCCACTGGGTCTCTGAGAAGAGTCCAGGAAGCCTTAGCAGAGGTGGCCGCAGGGCTGGAGAAGTCCAGAGAGCCAGTCCCAGGTTGCCAAGACTGCTGGACACTCGGCCTCAGGCTGGAGGCCAGTGGCGGTCGTCATCGCTCTGAATATTTTCCTGGCTCACGGGGCTCTTGCTTGTTTAATCAGAGTTGTGCAGCCAGGAATCGACGTGTACCCTTTCCCAGGAGAGTGGCTATCGCAG
Organism: Microcebus murinus; assembly: GCF_040939455.1. Lineage (NCBI taxonomy): Eukaryota > Metazoa > Chordata > Mammalia > Primates > Cheirogaleidae > Microcebus > Microcebus murinus. The sequence goes on along the minus strand of NC_134131.1, from coordinate 13,441,369 downwards.
ACGACAGCAGAAGCTGTCGCAGGCGTGGACAGGTATGACACCTTTCCCTCACCCATCGTAAGGGTCACCGGCCGTGCTCCTGTAACGAACTCGTAACATGGCTAACATGAGCGTTCACGCTATGAGAAAAACATGAGAAAAGCATAACAAACGGATTTAATCAAGGTTTCACACGATAAGGGAATCTTCAGAAATGAAAACCTGGAGACTCAGGGAAAAGTAGGACAGTTTTACGCCGGCGTTCAGTATAGAATGGACGGCCGTGCAGAAATGTGATTGGACCAAAAAAAGGGATAATATAACGGTAAGAGACTGAGTGAGAAAACCCAGCAAGGTTTGTCTGCTCAGATCCCTCTTGTCCTCCCTGGGCAGCATTCCTTCCTCTGGGTGGAAGGGCAGGGTCCTTCTTGAATAAGGGTCTTATGACCTATTAGCAGACAAGATAGGTCAGAGCATCTCTCTCTCTTTTTTAATTTTAGCGTATTATGGGGGTACAAGTGTTAAGTTTACGTATATTGTCCATGCCCCCCTCCCCCTTCGAGTCAGAGCCTCAAGCGTGACCATCCCCCAAACGTTGCACATCTCACTCACTGTGTTTGTATATACCCATCTCCTCCCCCCCACCCGCCCGACACCCGATAAATATTACTCCTATATGTCCACTGGGGTGTTGATCAGTTCATACCAATTTGCTGGTGAGTACATGTGGTGCTGGTTTTTCCATTCTTGATATACTTCACTTAGTAGGATGGGTTCCAGCTCTATCCAGGAAAATACAAGAGGTGCTAGATCACCATTGTTTGTTAGACCTGAATAGTACTCCATGGTATACATATACCACATTTTATTAATCCACTCATGAATTGATGGGCACTTGGGTTGTTTCCACAGCTTTGCAATTGTGAGTTGTGCTGCTATAAACATTTGAATGCGGGTGTCTTTTTCATAAAGTGACTTTTGATCTTTTGGATAGATGCCCAATAGTGGGATTGCTGGATCAAATGGTAGATCCACTTGTATCGCTTTGAGGTATCTCCATATTGCTTTCCGCAGAGGTTGCACTAGTTTGCAGTCCCACCAGCAGTGTAGGAGTGTTCCTCTCTCTCCACATTCACGCCAACATTTGTTGTTTGGGGACTTTTTGATAAAGGCCATTCTCACTGGAGTTAAGTGATATCTCATTGTGGTTTTGATTTGCATTTCCCTGATGATTCGAGATGTTGAGCATTTTTTTCATATGTTTGTCGGCCATTCTTCTGTCTTCTTTTGAGAAGTTTCTGTTCATTTTCTTTGACAGAAAGACAGGGGAAGGCTGGTGTAAGATTTGTAGTTTCTATGATCCACCTTGAAGAAGAGGCATTCTAGTTTCTATGACCTGCCTTGAAAAGTGGCAAAGAGGGACAGGCAGAAGAAAGGCAGGAGAAGGTCACAAAGGAACTGCTTCAGAGACCCTCCTGATCTAGAGTACTCAGCATGTCAAGGCGCCGTACTCTGGGGTGTCATTTTCCAAGCCCAACAACATCTCATAGTTGTATCAAAGCTGTGCCTCAGACCCAGTGTGTGTGTGTGTGATTCTAAAACCTGTGCGTGTCTACCAATCGCCTGCTAGCCACCTGTTCTTTTCTTAGGCTGCCTTTTTACGTTCCAGGGTTCAGGTTTTAGCTTCTGGCACTAATTATTTTATTCCTTCATCTACCCATTTCAATCAAAAACATTTAGTGCATGCTTGCTGTGTGCAAGACACTGGGCCTGTAATTGTGGGTGTGAGCAGACAGGGACCCGACACTTACGGACCTACTAGCTGAAGGAGAGACAGGGAAAAGCAGTCAAACACGGGGATGATTCCAATGAAGCGTAGACTTATTTTTTTCCTAGATCTGTGAAATATGAAGTTGGTATTTTGATGGGGATCGTATGGACATTTGAACAGTGTTTATCCTAACAGATCCAGAATGGGAGAAAATATTCACAAGCTGTGAATATCCAGAATCTACAAAGAACTTAAACGAATCAGCAAGAAAAAAACAAACAACCCCATTAAAAAGGGGACAAAAGACATGAACGGAAGCTTTGCCAAAGGAAAGATAAAGATACATGGCCAACAAACTCATGAAAAAATGCTCAACGTCAGTAATCATCAGGGAGATGCAAGTTAAAACCGCACTGAGCTCTGATGACCTAGCTACAGCCTCCTACCCACTCTGGGCTTCTGTTTGCTCCAAATGGGGAAGTATGAATTTCCCCACTGCGGGGTGATGCTGAAGATTAGAAGAGTTAACAAGTGGGCAGCCTGTCGCTGCTCACTCACTGGGAGTCACGGAAGTCTTGGTGATGCTGGGACTGCTAGCTATTCCCAGGGGACACACAGGGTGGGGGAGGGCAGGAACCCTTGGGAAAGGAGAGACAGGAAAGGCTGGGAGGAGGAGGCTGAGCTGAATCTTGAAAGAACAGTCCGCATCCTTCAGGCAGACAAGGAAGAGAATGGCGGAAATTCCATTTCCTTCAAGCCCAATGCACAACAGTCCTTATTAGGAATATTTTAAGTGTAAGGAACAAATGCACCTGTGATTTTGATGGAAAGAGGCTACACGCCGTAATCTGACGTCTCTCAACTCTGTATAACGCTTCGCAATAGATGGGTTAGAATGCTACTTACCAGTCAGTTCTGCATGTAATTCTCATCAAAATGAGTGTGATGTAACAAACGTGGGCCTGTTCGAGCACTTTCTGTTTCCAAGAATGTAGTAGTATCCTTTCTTAAAGAAGAAAATAAAGCATATGTCAACTTGCCCTCTAGTGACAATATTTTGTATTTCACTCAGGCTCAAAAAAATTAAGCTGCACACTGGCTTCTCCCAACAAACTCATTTTTTTTTTGTAAGACGAAGGCCTCTGCTGTGTGGACGACGGTGTAGACCAGGGAGCAGAAGACAGCAACCTCTGTGAAGCACCTGTGTTGGGGTAGGCTGGTGCAGTCCCTTCCAGGCTGCTTGCCCGTGGACTTCAGGCAAGCTACTGGACTTCCAGGGCGTGGTCTCCTCCCCTGCGAAATGAGTTAGCAGGGTGTGCTGCCTGTCTTCCTTTCTCTCTCTCACCCCTGCTAGAGGGCAGGCCTGGCGAGCACAGTGATGGTGTTTGCCACTGGTCTCCTGGGGCACAAAACAGAGCCTGGCTTGCAGCAGGCATGTAACACGTGTGATGAGGGAATGGACAGGCAACGATGAGTGCCAAGACTGAAAACCCTCCGGTATGAAAACGCCTAGTGTGTGGTCCGGCAGCGAGCGGCTGCTTTAGCACATGACATTGTCCTTTTCTCCTCTGGTTCTTACTGCCCATATATTTTTTTATTTTATTTTATTTTATTTTATTTTTTTATTTTTATGTATTTATTTTTGTTTGTTTATTTTATTTGTTATTTTTTAAAAATTTATTTTATTTATTTTATTTTAGACAGAGTCTCACTCTGTTGCCCGGGCTAGAGTGCCGTGGCGTCAGCCTCGCTCATAGCAATCTCCAACTCCTGGGCTCAAGTGATCCTCCTGCCTCAGTCTCCCGAGTAGCTGGGACTACAGACATGCACCACCATGCCCGGCTAATTTTTTCTATATATTTTTAGTTGTCCAGCTAATTTCTTTTTGTTTTTTTTTTTTTTTTTGGTAGAAACCGGGTCTCGCTCTTGCTCAGGCTGGTCTCCAACTCCTGACCTTGAGCGATCCTCCCTCCTCAGTCTCCCAGAGTGCTAGCAATTTTTTAAAATTTTATATCAGGCTTATTTCTCTCTGGCCTGTTTCTCTTACTGTGGGCTTTCTCTGACCACTGTTGAGCCAGAATTTGGAAGAAACAGGAGGGGAGGGAGTTAAGGATGAGACTGTTTTAGGGTCTGAGAGACAGGCAGACACTTTGCAGACCCTTCGTTCTGGCTGGTGACATTTTAAAGTCAACACTCGCCAGTAGACCAACTCTTTCTTCCCTTCCACGATGTTCTCCGGGGATAAATTATCTGTGTGTATGCTGAATTCTGGAAATGCAACCGGGCCTGTCTCGCACGTCACTGTCCCTGTGGTCACTGTCGCTGGCTCAGCAGCACCCTGGGTTTTTAGGAATAATGTCAGCTGATTTTTTATTTATTTTTTTATTTTTCAGTCATCCTAGTCATAATTGTTTTGCTCCTCTCACCGCGGAGCTTATGAGTCGGTTCTGCTTTGAAACGCAGAAGCCTGGAGGCTGGGGGACGGCAGAGGCGGGACAGCGCCTCCTCTGGCCATGGGTGGACGCGCCTGCGACGTCCAGCTGAGAAAGCATCGTGGTTTTCAATCGCTCTCGGCCCCTGGAGTTGGAGGGAGTGAAGAGAGAGGGAGGGACGGTTCTTTGTGTGTTTTCTTGAAAGTCTGAGAGTCTGAATCCCTCCTTAGCCAGTGCCACCCTTGGAGAGAACAGAACCCGTCTTTTAGGCATCCACAGCGCCGTGGAGTTCTGCCCGGTAGGAGGCGATGGGGAGAAGATGCAGAGGTGAAGAATGGGTATGGGCTTCTGCTTTTGGCCCACGGCGGTCTGCAGCCCAGAAACACGCGGTGCTTCCCGGTGGGTGGAGGACAGAGCCCAGAACGCCTTAACCTTGAATGTAAAGGCTTGCTCGTCCAAGCACCGATTTATCTTCTTGACCCCTCTCCTAAAATTCTCCCATACTGTTCCAGTCAAATCGTCCTCCCGCCTGGCCTCCGGCTAGGCTCTGAGCTTTGAAAATCCAATTACCTTTGCTGGTCTGGGAAGGTTTTGGAGTTTTGATTGATGGAGAAGAAATTTGGAAAGCACAGAGCAGAAGAGGACGCCTCTAGCTCTGCTGCTTGGAGTCATGCTTTGTTGGTAGTTAGCCATATTGCTTCCCTTTCTTTAAAATTCGTAAGTCTATGTATAATTTCTATGTTTATGCTACCTTTTTAAAATTCCAAAAATGATACAGGAAAGACATACTCCAAAAGGGAAAGACTGTTAACAGATAGAGTTTCTGTTCAATCGTCCTTGCCAATCAATCCTGATTCCTTCTCATTTTCCCCCGAAGTGGCCACTATTTTAGTTTTGTGGCATGTTTATCCAGTTCATCTTTAGGCCTAATTTACGGTAATAATCTGTTTCAGTTCACATGGATAGCTTGATATAGTGTGTGCCTTCACGCCATGGTTTGTTTTTTTTAAACTGAACAAATTTTTGATATCTGGAACTCCTAATAACTACTGTACTGTTTATTCATTCACCTGCCGATGGGTGTTTGGGTCATTTCCATGGTTTTGAAAAACTACAGAGAAAATGTGTGTGGTTTTTCTCGCACATGTGCAAGTGTTTCTCTCGTGTGCTCAGAAGAGGGATTGCAGGCTGCGCGTTCACAAGATTCGGTTTGCTGGTTTACATGTTCTTGTACATGGGCAGAGAGACACGTTTCCCAGTCCATTGCTCCTCTCTACCTTCAGATTTCCCCAGGCTTAGATTCCTGTTGTTCTTCTCTCATGTGGAAACTCAACCCGTTTTTCAAGATTCAACTGAGATAACATTCATGGGATATTTTTCTTACTTGACATTGACTCTAGATTCTGACTTTTTGTTTTTCCTTGTTCATATCTTCTCTGTCAAGGCAGCATTGTTCATAGGCTCAGAAGGCACCGGCCTGCCACTCCTTTGTGCTCCTCAGTACCCGGCTACTCCCTTGCCCACGGTCAGCGCTCAGTACAGAAAAGCCTCATCTTGCTCGAAATTTAGGTTCTTTCAACGATCAGTTCAAAGGCGAATATTCAGTATTGTCAAAATTACCCTTGCATTTTTTTTTTAAAGATTGCCTATAATATTCTCTCTCCATTAGTCACTCTTAGCCATTACTTTTTTCTGCAGCATTGCACTTAATGAATATTCCTTTATTGATCAACGGATAAAGGTGATAGACCCTATGTATGATAAATATATGCTGTAATTTTTAAATGCATTTCACATTCATTCTTGATGTGTCTGCTGAGAGGGGCGTGCAGGCAACGTAACCGCCAGTGGAGATAGCAGGTAAACACTCGTCCTCTTATAGGGATATTTTTGCTTGCTGGCTGGATAGGAAGTGCCTCCCTTTCTCTTGCTCACACCCCAAAACTTGCACCTGTACTTGGTTTGTTTGTGACCTACCGGACCATATTAAATGATGCTTACATGAGACAGGTGATTAGCACAGAGACACAGGTACACTCACCTCCCTGTGCCTGCCCACTCTCTCTCTCTGCCCCGCTGAGAGACAAGGATGTGACCGAATCCAGCAAATGTGGCAACAGGGCGGCTTTCCTGTAATCAGTCCAACACTCCCTGGAACTTGCTAGAAATAATTTGGTCCCAGACACCTCTCTCAAGGTCATTTTCACTCTGCCGCTCTGGGGACCATGTTGCTTGAAAGACCCAGGAAGCAGGCTTGCGGTGGGAAATTAGTGATGGAGGGAAGGATCGCCCTGAACATGCGCAGGCGTGTTCCTCTGCGTTGCAGGCGCTCGCCAATCTAGCTTACTCACGCAGAATGGGGGAGAGATCGCCCGTGGCTTGGCTTAAAATATGTTTCATTTTATTTACTTAGGTACAGTAAGACCAACACATCAAGAGATGACTGCCGTTGAACAGATAGCGTGTTACTCGCAGATCCCAAAGGGAAGAGCGTGCATACCCTGCCACGAGGGGCCAGGCCAGATAGCACAGGGTGGTTCAGAAGCCAGAGAGGAGGGAGGGGGAATTGGGGGCAGCAGCTTTTTTACTGTGGTTTCCATGGGAAACAACGGGCAAGGCAGTGTAAGCAGAATTAGGATTGACTACCGTGTTTCCCCAAAAATAAGCCCGACCCATAAAATAAGCCCCAGCAGGATGTCTAAGCACGTGCGCAATAGAAGCCCCACCCCGAAAATCAGCCCTAGTGACGGGCGGGAAAGAACACGAGCAGCCCTTCTCCTCCGCCCGTGACAGCTCTAGTGCTCGGCAGGAGAGATCGGGGCCGGTGGCTCTAAAGGAAACAGAGTCGCAAGACGTTCAGGATGGGATTCGGGGTCTGGAGAGTGAGGATGATGTTCCGGGAGAAGACGACTTCACTTTGTTTGAATCAATGTAGATGGTTGTACCGTACTTAAAAAAAATAACACATTCCCTGAAAATAAGCCCTAGGGTGTCTTCTTGAGGAAAAATAAATATAAGACCCTGTCCTATTTTCGGGGAGACACGGTAGTTGGAATAATGCTGCCCGGCTCTGGAGTGTATGACTGTCCCTAGCTGTCCGGTACCCGGTCCCCGGGTGATGAGGGCAGAGGAATAGTGGCTCTGCGTGTGAAAGCCTGAGGGATTGGGGAAGTGTGGGAAGTGGTGGGGTGCGGGCTGGGGATCGGTTGATTTGCATGGGAAAGACAAATTCCAGTGAGCTGCTTGCCATCTCTGGGAATTGGCCAGCCCTGGAGAGGTAGTTCTTCGACAGGGGAACCAGGCTTAACAGGGACCCAAATATCAAAGCGTCGGAAGACAGGAAAAAAAAATGTGGTTTCTAGCATGATGTTCTCCTCCGTGGGGTGTCTGCCTAGGTGTGGCTGCGGCTCAGGCGTGTTTTGCCCTTCTGCAAACGAGAGAATGCATCGTCCAATAGAGGAGCAGTGTAACTGAGCTGTTGCATTCTAGACAGGCACTTTCCTTTTCAGGGAAATAGAAACGATGTCACAGATCACCAACGTTAGGAATGAAACCAGAGACGTTACTTTCCAACTCTGCAGAAATTACAGGATGATACGGAAATGCTATGAAAAATTTGATGCTAACAAATTATACAATTTAGACATAACGGAAAAATTTCTTGAAAGACACAAATGACTAGCAATATCTCAAGAAAAAATGAGAATCTGTTCATACTCATATCAAATTAATAAAGGAGAAATTTAAAAAAAAAAAACAACTTTTCACAAATAAATGTCTAGGCCCAGATGGCTTCATAGATGAATTCTGTCAAACATTTAAGGAAAAAAATGATATTAATTATATGCAAACATTTTTAGAAAAAAGAGATGGAAGAAATATTCCTTAATGTCTCAACTCATTTTATCATGCCCATATTACTGTGATACCAAAACCAAAGACATAAGAAAATTACAGATCAATATTCCTCATGAACATAGACATAAAAATTCTTAACAAAACTAGCAAATCAAGTTTAGCAATATATAAAAACATGTGCTCACCATGACCAAATGTGTGTATCTCAAGAATTCAATGTTGGTTTAACATTTGAAAATCAATTAATATATCTTTTTTGTTGTTGTTGTTATAAACATAATGATTTATTCTTTATCATTAAGAATACTTTTTTTTTTGGCATATTATGGGGGTACAGATTTTAAGGTTTCAATAAATGCCCATTTCCCCTCCTCCCCCCAAAAGTCTGAGTCTCCATCATGACCATCCCCCAGATGGTGCACATCTCACTCATTATGTATGTATATACCCGCCCCCCTCCCCCCTCCCGCCTGCCCAATATATCTTATTGATTGAATAAAGATCAAAACCACATGATCATATTGATACATGCAAAACAGCACTTAAAAAATATACTCATTTATGATAAGAGGAAAAAAAGCTAAACAACCTTAGAAGGAAAATTCTTCAACCTAATAAAGGGTATCTATGAAAACACCACAGCTAGCATTTTTAAGGATGAAAAAATGAATCCTTTTCCTTTCGATCAGAAACAAACCTGCCCCCTCTCGCTACTTCTACCCAACAATATACTGGAAGTGCTAATCAGTGCAAAAAAGCAAGAAAAATAAATTAAAGCCATATATATTGGAAATAAGTAATATTATCATGATTTGTAGATTTATGTGATTTTGTATGTGAAAAATCCTAAGGAATCTATAAAATGAATATAATTAATAAACAAGTTTAGCAATTATAGCGGGATTACATAAGCAGGATTCAAGAAATATTATAGATATTATAAATATTATAAATATTATAGCAGGATTCAAGAAATAGAAGCAAAAATCAATTTTATTTCTATATGATAACTAAAAGTCTGAAAGTAAAATTTTAAAGAACAGTTTATAATGGTATCAAAAATAAGAAACAGGAATAAATTTAACAATATACCTGCAAGACCTATATGGAGTGAAAAACTATAAAATATTTCAAAAGTAAGTTAAAGAAGGTCTAAATAAATATACCATGTTTATGGATTGAAAAACTCAATATTGTTAAGGCAGCAATTCTCAAATTCATTTGTAGCTTTAATGCAATGATTATCAAAACCCTATTAGGCTGTATCTGGTTAGGATATGTCTTGGGGTTGTGATTATTCTTGGTTAAATTTAACCATTTCCCCGTGGGGCCTTCTAGTACATAAATCCAAATTTCCTTATATTTCTTTGCTTCATTTGCACACTGTTGCTTATTTGTAAGTGATTATCCTAAAGAAAGGGGTCCAGGAGAACTGGGATGGTATTTCTTGACTGCGTTGGTCTGCTAGGGCCGTCATAACAAAATGTCACGGAGCAGGTGACTCAAACAACCGGAACGTACTGGACCACAGTCGTGGAGGCGGGAAGTCCAGGATGAAGGGCTAGTCAGGTTGGTTCCTCCTGAGGTCTGACTCCTTGGCTTCCGACAGCCGGCCTCTCCCTGTGTCCTCACGTGGCCTCATTTTCTCTGTGTGCCATCCCTGGTGACACTTCTTCCTCTTACAAGGCCACAAATCCTCTTGGATTAGGATCCCACTCTTATTACCTCATGCAACCTTAATTACCTCTTGCATCTTATGCCTCCAAATAGAGTCCCATTGGGGGTTGGGGATTCAACAGATAAATTTTGGAGGGATTCAGTCTGATTCACACCGAAGATGTGTTTTCTGACAAACCCCTCATCGTGTTCTTGACCATTCCCTTCTGTGAGCAAAAGAACTCTCAACTGCTTCTCCTTCCTTTTCTGTTCCTCACCAGGGCACCTGGGTTTTCCCCCAAATACCAAACATTCTGCCCTTCTTGTGTGTCAGGTATTCTCTGGAACGTTATATATGTTCCGATATATTAAATCATTTCTGTTAGCAGTGGCTTTAATTCGTAGCAATTTCCCTGAGATGTTTTTTTTCTTAGTGTTTCCATTTCTATGAATTTCTATGATCCATCTGTCCTTGCTTGTTGTCAACTTTTTCTCTTGGGGCCCCGTCTTAGTCCTTTCTTACTGCTACAAGTAAACCACCTGAGACTGGGCAATTTATGAACGACAGGAGTTTATTGCTCATGGTTCTGGAGCCTGGCAGGCCCAAGATCAAGGCACCAGCAGGTTTGGTGTTTCGGTGAGGGCTGCTACCTTTGCCTCAAGATGGTGCCTTAACTGCCACCGTGTCCTGCTGAGGGCCGACCGCTGTGCTCACACGGCGGAAGGGATGGACGTGCAAAAAGAGCAGAATGCCACGTGAAGCCTCTTTTGTAAGGCTCTTCATCTAATTTATGAGGATTAGGTTTCGATATGAATTTTGGAGCATGACACAAGCATGTAAACCATGGCAGGCCTTTGCCGTGTGAATTACCGTTACGTTAAATGCCCTGTCTGATAATTCCAACTTCTGTGTCTGGAATTTTGGAGTCTGATTCTGAGGCTCTCTTTGTCTCTTTTGTTTTCTTTTTTTGTTAATCTTTTTTTTTTTTAATTTCAGCATAGTATGGGGGTACACGTGTTAAGGTTACGTGCATTGCTCTTGCCTCCCCTCCCCTCTCGAGTCAGAGCTTCAAGCGTGGCCATCCAATTTAATGCTGTTTTTTTTTCTTGTCTTTTTGGCACGCCTTGTCATTTTTTTTGTTGGAAGTTAGAGGCATTGTATGGAGTACTAGGAATTCAGGCAAATAGGCCTTTAGGTTGAGACTTCATGTTGATCTGGCTTGGAGTTGGGTTGTGTTTCATATTTTTTTGTTGTTGTTGTTGTTAACTGTAAGTGCCAGAGGCCGGAAGTGCCCCTGGAGATGTCCCTGTTTCTGTCCTTGCTCCTGACTTTGAGCTGTGTTGAGTTCACGACCTCAGAGAGTGTTGGCGTCTTCTGGCTCTTTCAGATATGACCCACTGGAGCCCTTGTTGGTGTGGTCGTCGGTGTGGGGAAGGGAAGCACTGTTTAATCTCCCAATCAAACATCAGTCTTTTAGTGGGCTCATGTCCCTAGCTGTGACCTTCACGAATGTCACCCCAGTGGCGTAGCCCTTGTCCCCAGCCTGTACTCCCTGCCCCCGGGCCCAGCGTTCTGAATCCTGATTGCCCTAACCCAGGTGGACTAAGTTTTTTTTACTCAATTAAGTGAGACAGGATAAGCTAGAGGATGCTTAGGAGAAATTCCCTTCTCCAAGCTGAGACACAGCCTCCAAAATCTCTTCCATTGGAGTGTCAATGGATAAAAAGCCAAACTCTGTAAAATCATCTTAAAGAAGTTTATTCTGAGCCAAATTTGAGGACCATGACCCGGAGCCACTACCAAGAGGCCTTGAGCTAGTGGACTCACTGTGGCTGGGTTACAGTTTGGTTTTATACATTTCAGAAAAACAGGGGTTACAGGTAAAGTCACAAATCAATATGTGGGAAGCGTACATTGGTTTGGCCCAAAAAGGTGGGCCATCTCGAAGCAGGGTCTTAAAGGTTATAGGTGGGTTTAAAGATTCTTTGACTTGTAATTGGTTAAAGACATGAAGCTTGGTCTAAAGCAGGGGTCCTCAAACTGCGGCCCCCGGGCCACATGCGTCCCGCCGAGGACATTTATCCGGCCCGCCGGGTGTTTTGCCGCTGCTGCCTGTCCTGCTTAGCAGCCGACGCGTCCCGGGCCCGCAGTGCGCATGTGTGGAAAGTGCACCCCATTCTCCAACAGCCCTCCAACGATCTGAGGGACAGTGAGCTGGCCCCCTGTTTAAAAAGTTTGAGGACCCCTGGTCTAAAGGTTTGGAATGTTTCAACATAAGGAGCTGTTATCAGAGATAAGCCACTGGACATGGATTTGTTGTATAAATTGAGGACCTGCAGGTGTGTCTTGCATACCCGTGGGCCTGTTAATGGGTTACAAAGGATGTCTCCAAGAAGGGAGGGGGGCATAAGGCATGTCTGAGCCCCCCCCTCCTGGCAGACAATTTAATTTTAGGATATTCCTTTGGCCACCAGGGGGTCCTTTCAGTCAGCCGGTGTGTGGGGGGGTGAGCCTTAAAATTTTATTTTAGTTTACAGGAGAGGAAACCTTTGTTCTGGATTTCACAATGATCACTCTAGTCCTGCTTCTGCCAGAACCCAGGCTGGATTTTCACCTTGGGAATCAGAGGGCTCCTAGAGCTGAAGCCCAGGAAGTGCCCACTTCCGCCATCAGGGTCAAAGCAGCAGCAGCAGTGAAACCAGTAAACAAAACCTTCTCTTACACGGGAGCGTCTAGGTCCAAATGGCTTCCCTGGTGAATCCTAGCAAACATTCAAGGAAAAAAATAATACTAACCCTATGCAAACTCTTCCAGATAAAGAGAAGGAAGAAGAGGCCTCCACATTTTTTATAATGCTGGGATCGTCGCGATCTGCCCAGTCCACACTGGCCCTCCAGCAATTAATTCATCAACGCGATCGTTTGAGGGTTTCCACCAGTTTGTTTTCACGGTCCCCTGCTCCGGCAAGGCAGATCTTGGCTGTGATCCCCTGTATGCACCTGACTCTCTAGATTTCAGGGTGTGGTTTTGCTCTGCAGCCTCAGTTCTCTTATAGAGCCAAAAATAATAATAATAATAATAATAATAGACATTGATTTTTAATTTACCCAGCTTTCTCCTGTTGTAAGAATGGGAATAATGACTTCCAATTCCTTTTTATGTTCAAGCAGGAAGCCCACATATATCCAATTATTATTTACTCCTCTAACCAGAGGAGGGAGATAATATCATCCCCATTTTACAACTGTGGAACCTGAGGGTGAAGAGATCGCGAGTCTGCCCACGATGACACAGCTAGCCGGTGGCAGAGCCAGGTTTTATATTAATTAAATGTATTTCCTTTTCCTAAGTAACCTTCATAATCCCCTGCTTTCCTGCGCAATGGATGAAGCCTGTGAAATCCTTCCTGGGGTTACTCATGCCTATTCAACGTCCAGTGCTTCCCAGCCAGCACCAAGTGCGGCTCTCAGTCGCTTGCTGCAGTGCCTCGCAGAGCGAGTGCTCAGTAGATACTGAGAGTGAAGGCTCTCGCTCCTTCTGCGTTATTTGCTCGTCGCAGTGACACTAGGAGAGAGTTTTCCTGCTGTTTACGGAAGGGATGGACATCACTGGCCTGAGATAGGCCCCAGGCATCGGTGGCTTTAAAAGCTGCCCTGGCCATTCCTATGGGAAGCCATGCCAGGGCAGCGCAGCTCTGAAAACTTGTCGATCCATTCGTCCCATTGGTGCCGCAAGGGAAGAAGGACCCCATGTCGCCAGATCTATATCTATATCTATATCTATATCTATATCTATATCTATATCTATATCTATATCTATATATCTTTTTCCCCAAAAAGGAAGCTGACAATTTTGAATTGCGATGAGAGATTTCCTAATTCAGAGCTATCAAGAGCCTTTTTATTTTATTCTATTTTATTTTATTTTTTGAGACAGAGTCTCACTTTGTTGCCCAGGCTAGAATGAGTGCCATGGCGTCAGCCTGGCTCACAGCAACCTCAATCTCCTGGGCGCAAGTGATCCTCCTGCCTCAGCCTCCTGAGTAGCTGGGACTACAGGCATGCGCCACCATGCCTGGCTAATTTTTTCTATATATGTATATTAGTTGGCCAATTAATTTCTTTCTATTTATAGTAGAGACAGGGTCTCGCTCCTGCTCAGGCTGGTTTCGAACTCCTGACCTCAAGCAATCCACAAGCCTCAGCCTCCCAGAGTGCTAGGATGACAGGCGTGAGCCACCGTGCCTTTTTTTCAAAGTCCAACACACCTTTATGATAAAAACTCTTAACAAAATAGGCGTAGACAGCTCATACCTTAAATGTATCAAATCCATTTATAACAAACTCACTGCCAATTATCATTCTGAATGGGGAAAAATTGAAACCATTCTCTCTTGGAACCGGAACTAGACAAGGATGCCCACTGTCTCCTCTTCTATTCAACATAGTGCTCGAAGTCCTAGCCATAGCAATCAGGCAAGAGAGGGGTATTAAGGGCATCCAAGTGGGGGCAGATGAGATCAAACTCTCGCTCTTCGCCGATGATATATGATATTATACCTAGAAAATCCCATGGATTCATCCGAGAAACTCCTGGATTTGATAAATGAATTCAGTAAAGTTTCAGGTTACAAAATCAATATACACAAATCAGAAGCATTCATATATGCCAAGAACCATCAAGCAGAAACTCAAATAAAAAACACATATACCTTTTACTATAGCCCCAAAGAAAATTAAATACCTAGGAGTATATTTAACAAAAGATACGGGCCTGGGGCGGTGGCTCACGCCTGTAATCCTAGCTCTCTGGGAGGCCGAGGCGGGCGGATTGCTCGAGGTCGGGAGTTCGAAACCAGCCTGAGCAAGAGCGAGACCCCGTCTCTACTATAAATAGAAAGAAACTAATTGGCCAACTAATATATATAGAAAAAATTAGCCGGGCATTGTGGCACATGCCTGTAGTCCCAGCTACTCGGGAGGCTGAGGCAGGAGGTTCGCTTGAGCCCAGGAGATTGAGGTTGCTGTGAGCTAGGCTGACGCCACGGCACTCACTGTAGCCTGGGCAACAAAGCAAGACTCTGTCTCAAAAAAAAAAAAAAAGATACGAAAGACTTATACAAGGAGAACTATGAAACGCAAGCCTTTTAAAACACATTCACTGCCAGGGCGTTGTATCTAACTCACTCTAGTTTTGACCCCAGGGCCACGTGAAATGTCCGTAAAATCCTGTTGATGTTCTTGTTGTTACGCTGACAATTCTAAAAACGCGGATGAAATGATCAGAAGCCAGCAAATTTCATTTTTCTATTTATGTTTACCTTTAAGTGACACTCGTAGTTTTTGTTCAATTTTTTTTTTTTTTTGGTAATAAAACACACTGTGGTCCCGAGCAAGTTTCTGGGGGTGTTGGTGTGGCAGTGAATGTGTGAAATGATAGAATTCTGGGGGCTCGCTATGGGACTTATACTTTGTAACCAGCGCGTTTGGAATTTAGTTGGAGAGACCAATTAGCTCCCGAATCGTACTAAACCCGTGGTCCTTCCGGTGTGGTACATGGGCCAACTGGGAACTTGCTAGAAAAGCAAACGCTCAGGCTCCAGCCCAGACCCACTGATTCTGACATTCTGGCAGTGGGTTCTGGACTCTGTTTGAGCCAGGCCTCTGGGTGCTGCTGGCGCCAACTGAAGTTTGAGAGCCCCTGGATTCTATCGTTTTCTTCTTTTGTGCAGAGTAGTAGCAGAGGCATCAGTGGAAGAGAAAAAACAAAATTGCAACCAAAACATCACGATTCAACTCAGCCGTGAGTCTGTGGAACTATGGAGTTGCACAAGAGACAGATTCCTTCTTCAAATGCCCTTTGGAGGCTGGGCGCAGTGGCTCACGCCTGTCATCCTAGCACTCTGGGAGGCCTAGATGGGCAGGTCGCTTGAGGTCAGGAGTTCGAAACCAGCCTGAGTGAGAGCGAGACCCCATCTCTACTAAAAATAGAAAAAAATTAATTGGCCAACTAAAAATATATAGAAAAAATGAGCTAGCCATGGTGGTGCATGCCTGTAGTCCCAGCTACTCTGGAGGCTGAGGCAGGAGGATCACTTGAGCCCAGGAGTTGGAGGTTGCTGTGAGCTAGGCTGATGCCATGGCACTCTAGCCAGGGCAATAGAGTGAGACGCTGTCTCAAAAAATTAAAATTAAAAAAAATAAAATAAATTTCCTTTGGAGCCTGAGTCAGAGAAAGCTATGCTGAACAGTGGCACCTGCATTTGTTCAGGTCCCACTTCTGCTTCCTGCATCTCAAAAGGCCCATAAAATCAGCTGGTGCCAGATCCCCATGGGACCAGAAATCTTTTCAACTATTTGAAACTACAAAGGGGAGGAAAGGAGTGTGACTGCGGTTAGCCTAGAGAAGACTATTTATGCTGTGAGCAAGGTGAGCCATGGAAAGGAATTTTTTATAAGCTAAGCAATCAAATATTAAAAGGGAAAGTGATATGGAGCTGTGTGCTCCATAATTTTAGGACGTTCATTTCCCAGGTGAAAGATACACATACACGCAATCTCTCTCTCTCTCTCTCTCTCTCTCTCTCTCTCTCTCTCTCTCTCTCTCTCTCTCAGATGCACACACGTACACGTATGCATTCACATAAATACATGGCGTATGTAAAATGGGTGGGCATGGGCAAAGCGTGTAGCATCTACTAAATAACAGTGAGCAGTTGACGTAAACTCCTCAAGCCAGAGGAGGTTTGGGGGTATGGGACGAGGGTGCTGACACAGTCCAGAAGCCACAGGAGCACGCAGTGGGGAGACGCGACCAGGAAGTGCCACCACGCCCTGCTCACAGCCCGGGGTGTGTGGTTTGGATTCAGAGAGTCCGGGTTTTATTGGCATCACAGCTTCCCCCCTGAAAACTATTTGGGATCTGGGCGGGTGACTTAACCACACCATTAGTAAAACTGGACCTAATACAAATCTTTGGGAACAGTGGTTTCTTTTTGGTAGCAGCTACTATGTAGTGAGCCTTACCGGAAAAAAAAAAAATTCATTGAGAGCCTATATGTCAGACACAGTGCTAAGCATTCTGGATACTTCTTGCAATAGCTTATTCTGGAAAGATGGGCTGGGCAAAGACTTATACGTTGTGCAGAGTGGTTTTTTTTAAAGAAAATGAGGCTACTATGGGATTGCAATGGAGGGAATGAATCCCAGAGTCTGGAAGTGACTTAGACGTTAGTAAACTGAGGGTTGGAAGATGATGGGTGCGGATGACTAGGACAGTGGCTGTCCTCGGTGGGAGAGTGTCAGCATGTCCTGAAGTGCTTGTTAGAAATGCAAAGGGCTGACTGTGCGTGTCTGTGTGTGCACCCCCACCCGCGGTCCCTTACTCCAGGCAACCACCCATGCAAAAGGGCAACAGGATCACCGAGATGTTGGGACAGGTCAGTTCCTTAGCTGTGGCGGGAATTACACAAACCCACGCAGGTGACAACAGTGTGCAGCATGGAAAACACACACATCAGAACAAGTAAAACTGGACAAATCTGAATAAGAGGTCTAAAAAAAACATGCCTGTGGGTAAGTGGTCTTCTACCTGGGATGAATCCAGGGCATCATAGTTTTTATTTTTATTTTATTTTATTTTTTTTGAGGCAGAGTCTCACTCTGTTGCCCAGGCTAGAGTGTTGTGGTGTCACCGTGGCTCACAGCAACCTCCAACTCCTGGGCGCAAGTGATCCCTCCTGCCTTAGCCTCCCGAATAGCTGGGACTACAGGCATGCGCCACCATGCCCGGTTAATTTTTTTTCCTACATATTTTCAGTTGGCCAATTAATTTCTTTCTATTTTTAGTAGAGACGGGGTCTCGCTGTTGCTCAGGCTGGTTTCAACTCCTGACCTTGAGCAATCCTCCTGCCTCGGCCTCCCAGAGTGCTAGGATGACAGGTGTGAGCCACTGTGCCGGCCTTTATCATAGTTTTTAATACTCCAGGTGACTCTAATATGGATAGAGAATTGGGAACCACCATAGAGGGTGATGGAAAGTCATTGCGAGGTGTAACCAGGGATATGACTTGATGGGGTTTTGTCACTCTGGCTAAAGTGAGAACATGAGATACAGAGGAAGAAGAAAGAAGGAAGGTAGAGGCCGTCGTAGTCATCCAGGGAGTCATGGTGTTGGTGTGTCGCAGAAGGGAAATGAGAGTGAAGACGGGTGTCGTGGCCCAATTACAGGACAGGAGATGACACAGAACATAAAATAACGACACAGACACACAGGGACATGAAATGACTCGAGTGTCCAATGCACCGGTTGCTTTATTTTTATACCCTCAGACACAAGGTTAGTTCCTTGTACGTGAGCATCTGAGCATAGCAGTGATAACCGTCAATTACGGAGTTGTTTCACATGGGAACAAAGGTCCCATGCTCTCAGACCTCAAAATGGTTACTTAAGGCGCTGGACATAGCTCAAAAGCCAAGGCCGAGGTAAGCAACATGGAGCAATGCAGCCATCTGAAGAACTTCTTGTTCTCCTTTCCAGCTGGCGGCTCCTCCCCAGCCAGCGGCCGCCCCTGTGGTTGTGCCTGTCTTAGGTCGCCCCTCCCTTGAGGAGTCTTACCCGTCACTGACTACCAGCCATCTCACAGGGCCAGACTTTGGGAATGTTCTTCTTATCAAATGGCCTCCAGACTCCCACCACGGGGGGCTCCGTGTGGGAGCTGGGAAACATTTGCTCACGTGCAGAAACTCAGGCCTCTTTACCATGGCACGAGGCAGCAACCGTGTCTGAAGAAAACGCTGACTACCGCTGCGCCATGATTAGTATAAGGCATTACGCCAGAATCGGCCCCCAGCGATGGGTATGGGGATTTGTAGGTTTTACACCTGCAAGGCCTAGTCATTGATTGGGCTGAGGCTTCAGCAGAGGAGTTTTTGAGACTCAAGTGTCAGAGGAGGCTGGAGCCGGATGAGAATGATTGTAAGTTGAAAGTGAGGCTTCATTCATGATGAGGAAAAGAGTGAGGAAGACCCAGGAGAGTCTGTGGCTAGCGAAGTCCAGCATCAGATGAGAGTGACCAGGAGATAGCAGCGAGGCCCGAACTCTACAGCCACAGCCAAGACAAGTGTTTTAGGGGACTTGGAATGTGACCAGGGGGAGTCTCGATCATCCCAGAGCTTTCTTTCCACACGATCAGCAAGAAGGGCGCCCGGCGTGGGGAAAGCACGCCATTAGCGAGGCTTGTTAAGAGGTAGGGTGCCCGGTGGATTGGAGGCGGAGGATAATTAGGAAAGGGAAACTGGCAGTGAAGAGAACGGTGAGAGGCTGATTATAATAGCGAGGTGTCGAGTAATTGCAGGTCGGAATGGAGGGACAGCACTGAGCCTGGAAGGAAGGGGGTGGTGGTAATGACAAGTGATGGAGGGAAAGGGAAAATCAACAGGACCAGATGGCTGATTTAAAGTGGAGAGCCATGGGAAGGGGGGCAAGAGCCAGAGGACGTAGGACTGTGCATGGTAGGGCCCAGCAAAGCAGGACCTACAGTGTTTCCCCGAAAATAAGACAGGGTCTTATATTTACTTTTCCTCAAGAAGACACCCATGGGCTCATTTTCAGGGGATGTTATATATTCTTTTAAGTACGGTACAACCATCTACATTGATTCAAACAGAGTGAAGTCGTCTTCTCCTGGAACATCATCCTCACTCTCCAAACCCCGAGTCCCATCCTGAATGTCTTGCGACTGTTTCCTTTAGCACCATTGGCCCCGATCTCTCCTGTGGAGCACTAGAGCTGTCACGGGGCGGATGAGAAGGGCTGCTCGTGTTCTTTCCCGCTCCGCGACGACACGCACGGGTTGTGCAGACGCTGCACAGCCACACCCGTCACTAGGGCTGATTTTCGGGATGGGGCTTCTATTGTGCACATGCTTAGAAATCCTGCTAGGGCTTGTTTTATGGGTAGGGCTTATTTTCAGGGATCCTTTGCAGAAAATGTTGGCTGGCCTTGCCTCTCTCATTCTTTGGTGTCTACACCAGCATGTGGTTCAGAGAGTCCTGAATGACACTACAGGGCACCTCCAACACCCCAGTCCTGTGTCCACCTGCTCTCTCTCACCTGCCATGGTCTTTGCTATAAACCCGCTAGGCAGGGCGAGTCCCCAAGCTGTGTGCATGGAGCTAAGCGCCGTCCCCGCATTCACCCGCCTGATTAGGGTGGCTCCACCCCATTTCCCTGCCATGGCCACTGAGGCGGGGTCAGCTCTCCGCCCTCTATAGTGAGAGGGTCACTTTTGCCATTTACATTTTCAGCAGCTCTCAGACTCCAGTGTTTATCAGTGTCAGCTGGAGGGCCTGTTCCAGTGCAGGTGACCCGGTTTCTCACCTGTGTTCTGGCGCTGTAGCCCCGACACAAGGACCTGAGATTCTAGAACATTCCTAAAATGATGCAGATGCTGCCAGCTGAGGGCACAGACTTGGAGACTCACTGTCTTACATGAATTATATTCTCTCTCTAGGTTTTAGTCAGAAATGTTTTTCTAGTAGTAATACATCCACATCTGCGTTCTGGAAAAAAAAAAAAAACGGAACTCGTTATCTGCCTTGTTGTCATTCAATAGCGGTTGATCCCACGTCTTTGATTTGTGAGGGGTCGTGCGTGGGCGCCTTTTTGAGTCCTCTTTGAGCACACCTCCCCTAACCTTGAGGAGGACGCCTCTGTCTGGACCTGGCTTTCGTGTCCATGTTAAAACCTACGATGAAAATCAAATTCCGCGGTGCGTTGGAGTCTCCGCATTTTTTTGACGCCTGCAGTCAAACTCCACGTAGCGTCAGATGGTTGAGAGGATTTGTCCCTGAAAACGTTTTGTGCAGGGGACGGTTCTCTAAGAAGAGAAGATCCTCTTCTGTCTTCACCTCTGACAAGTGTCTCCCCAGCCACAGAGTCTTTGTCGTTGCTCGTGAGCCAGAGGGAAAACACGTTAAAACATTGAAAGTCCAGCCGATTTCAGTGAATTTCTAATAGATTGTTTGGTTTGTAGAAGACGCTCATGGCCTGGGAAGGAAGCCGAAGGTGCCCTGCTGTGACGTACTTTTGAATGTCCAGAAGGAGGGAAAGCCAAATTTTGGATTTGACCAAAAATCACAATAACTGGGGTCAGGAGCAGAACAGGATCCCACATCCCTGGATTCCAGGCCCTGACAGGTAACGATGACAGCTGTGTCACCCTTTCTCACCATCATTGTCCTCGTGGGCCACAGCAGCCATGGCCGTTACCTCTTATTGATCTTATATTCACAGTTTGTCCAGATTCGGTTGAGTGCTCAATCCACACTCTGTAAGTCCGGGCCTGGGTCCCACCGCGGCAAACAAAGCTGCGGTCGGGCACGTCGATGCCTGTGCATTTGTGTGCCGTCCGTCTGTAGTGGTTTTTGTGCACCGTGGCAGAGTCCAGTAGTTGCAACAGAGGCTGTCTGGCCCAGGAGCCTAAAAGATCTACTGCCCGGCCCGTTATGGGGAAAGTGTTCTGGCCGAGCACAGTGGCTCATGCCTGTCATCCTAGCTCTCTGGGAGGCCGAGGCGGGAGGATTGCTCAAGGTCAGGAGTTCAAGACCAGCCTGAGCAAGAGTGAGACCCCCCCACCCTGACACCATCTCTACTAAAAATAGAAAGAAATTAATTGGCCAACTAAAAATACGTAGGAAAAAAAAATTAGCCGAGTATGGTGGCGCATGCCTGCAGTCCCAGCTACTCGGGAGGCTGAGGCAGGAGGATCACTTGAGCCCAGGAGTTGGAGGTTGCTGTGAGCTAGGCTGATGCCACGGCACTGTAGCCTGGGCGACCGAGTGAGACTCTGTCTCAAAAAAACAAAAACAAGACTCCTGCTCTGAGTAATTGCTGGCAGCAGCCCATGGAGTTGGCACCTTGAGTGGTCAAATTCTGCCCCCAGATGACACGCACCGCCATGGAGACAGGACTCAAGCCGAAGTCGGCCAGGCCCCCAAATTCATGTTCCCTGTTCTACCCTTCTGCACTCTCCCTGGTGAGCCTGGCCAATCGTATCTGTTGTATCTTACTGTGTAGTATAATGGATTATAATATGCTGACAATTTTTTCCCTGCCTCGAACAGAATAAAGTGACATTTTTAAAACCAAAAATAATGAGGACCGGCCCCCAAAGGATAATCACATCGCATCGGCGTATTTATTTTTAAAAAGTGAATCATGTTTTATGGCAATCGCCAAGTTAGTGAAATTACTTGACCACCAACTAAGTGGGTGTTGTTATCCCCGGCGTTTTGCAGGGCACCTGAGCCTCGGCTGGTGAACAGCGAAATAGTGGGTTGCGGAGTGGGGCCTGAGCCTTCTCATTCTCGCTGTGATGGTTGTGTGTTTGCGTGAGTGGCTCACGACGCCACTCGAGCAGGCGTTAGAAACTTCTGGCTTCATCCTTTAATTCAGTGCATCTCAAGCTTTACGGTCCATTGCCATCGTAGGGGGCCCCCTTACGTGTGTTTGAGCTGTTATTCCAAAGTGGAGCCAGTGTTGAGAAACTCTGCGAAGAAAGCTCTTGGCAGTGACTTTATCACAGCAAACAAGACCAGGAGACAAACTAAGAGTAGCCACACGAGAGTACTGCAAAACAGGCTTTTATTAATACGCTGGTGAGCTCAGAGGGGTCTCGCCTCCCAATTCTGAGCAACATGGGGTCTGAGCCTGGTGGCTTTTATAGGTTCCAGAAGCAAACGTTTGCAAAATCTGCACAAGACCGAGGTCTAGTCTTCCGTTACTCTACAGTTGCTTAGTCATGCTGGTTTGCAGTCATGCACAAGACTGAAATCTGGCCAAAGGTCACTCTACAGTTGCTTAGTCATGCTGGTTTGCAGTTATGCACAAGATTGGAATCTGGCCAAAGGTCACTCTACAGTTGCTTAGTCATGCTGGTTTGCAGTCATGCCACTGTTAGGGAGTGGACAAATTCTCCCTTGCACCACGAAGACACCACAGTTTTTACCACGTTCCCTGGTAATTCTGAGTCACCATGTGAAATATCCGCCCACCCTCCTGGAGAGGTCTCATGCACTGCCCTTGAGGCTACTTGGAGGAGAGTGACTAAAGTCAACCTACTTAACAAAAATCCTCAACACGATACGATGTCATTAACTTTAGTCCTCATGTTGTGCATTAATTAGATCTCTAGACCTGTTCCTCCCACTCATCTGCTATTTGTATCTTTTGACCTACAACTCCATTTCCTCTCCCCACCCCCCAACTCTTTCATTCTCTGAGTATTTGAGCTCTTTTTTATACTTTCGTCACACACACACACACACACACACACACACACACAAAAGCAACTGCATGAGATGACAGATCTGTTCATCTGTTCCACTATGGTGACCATGTTACTATCTATGTGTGTCCTAGAGCATCAGGTCATAAACTTCAAATCGTAAGGCTGTCCGGAAAGTATCCAGCCATAGTTAATGTGATGAGAGTGTTTGCAGGGCTGGGTACTTTCCGGACAGCCCTCATATACCCACATTTATCATTATTTTATTAAAAAAAACCCAAAAAACAACACACTACTTGGAGAGGGACGGCGGCTCAGCGGAGAGCCCAGCCTCCTAGTTGTTCCCATCAAGGCACCAGCTATGTTAGTGGGACCAGCAGACCTTTAAGACCAGCCCAGATGCCAGCAGGTGTCACCCAGCTGGTGGGTCTGAACACGCCTCCACGAGCAGGAGGTGTCATAAAGTCACTCTGGTTTAAGCCACTAAGTTGGGATAATCACACAGCCGTGGACCATCAGGACACTCCTCAAGCTCAGCGTGTCACGTCTTCATTGTCCTTTTGCAGACACTCTCCAGGGGCCTGGTGTCCCACGGCACGCGCCGAGAGCACCTGACTTTGAGAGTGCAACGCTGTGGTCACGACTTAGTGTTTTTATTAATTTTACAAAGATGACACAGCACACAGTCTAAATTTAGTGAGGTTTAACTTGGCGATAGTCATCTTATCATCAAATACCATCATAGGTAAGGCACTGTGTCAGGTGTAATAAATACCTCTGCAGAAATAAGATAGCCCGAACCTCTGAGCCCCGTTAATCTCATATCTCCACCCTGTCGTACTCCTGTTCCCAGGAGGAGAGGATCTCGAAAAGGCTGAACTCTGCTAGCTCGCTGCAGTAAAATCTCCTTAGAGGGTTACGAGGCCACAGCACCGTGAGGAAAAGACCTCCGCGTAGGGCCCGGAGACGCCCAGTGACAGCAGCGCGTGGACGTTAATGTCACACCAGGAGGCACCCTTCCTGCTCTCCTAGACGGCCGATACTTTCTCCTGTTGGCTGATGGCTCTGCCACGTAAGTCCTGTGTTAGCGGCAGGGCACCCTGGTGGCTTGTCACCCTCTTGATGACAAGTCTTTAGCGCTAAGAACCTCTCATTTCTGGAGCCGTGCACACGGGCCCTTCCCCACTCCAGCCCCAGCAAGCTCGTGTCCCCATCTGCTGCCTGAAACCTAACAACGTTGAGTTTTTCATTGTCCCTGGAAGGCGCCATGCCTCTCTTAGCTCTGTGGCTTTGCCATGCTAGTCCTTCTTCCAGCATCCACGCCCTTGCTTTTCCGCCTATTCCATGTCTTCTCACCACCACACCTCTAGCTCCTTCGTTTCTTCCGGTAAATATTTCAGACTCGCCTGGGGGGGAGCATGCCAGGCACGTGTACCTCGGACATTCCCCTGTTACGGCGGTCACCACGTTTGGTGGCAATGCATCTTCCAGATTAATCTTCGCTGCCTTCGCTTCCCGAGGGCGGCAGACGCTGCTTCCCCTCCCCGCCTCCTGCGTCACGCTCTGAGCTGCTGGGGCAGGCGGGGCACCTCGGTTGCCGCCCCGGCCACCAGCACGAGGGAGCTTTCCCCTCTGGTTCTGCAGCCGGGAGCTCTGAAATCCCAGGCGGGAAGAATCCAGGTGTGGGCAGCCCCAGGCTGCGTTCAGAGGCTCTCGGAGGACGGCCCGTTCCTTGTCTCCTCTGGCACCTGGTGGCCGCCTCGCTCCGGTCTCTGCCGCCGGGGCGACGTTGCTCGTCTGTTGTGCACAGCACATGTCCCTTAGCCACCCTCTGACAGAGACGCCTGTGATGGCGTTTATGGCCCGCCGGGAGTCCGGGAGAGTGGCCCTGTCGCAAGAGCTTGAATTTACTCACGTTTGCAGATGCCTTGCCCAAATGAGGTGGGGCTAGCGACGGTTTCTAGGGTCAGGGTGGCAGCTGTGGAGCCCTGGCTTGCTCACCACACCGTTCCTTTACTAGCAGCCTTTCTGTGCCGTTTTTCTTGTTTGTTTTTTGAGACAGAGTCTCACTCTGTTGCCCAGGCTAGAGTGAGTGCCGTGGCATCAGCCAAGCTCACAGCAACCTCCAACTCCTGGGCTCAAGCGATCCTCCTGCCTCAGCCTCCCGAGTAGCTGGGACTACAGGCATGCGCCACGATGCCCAGCTCGTTTTTCTATATATTTTTAGTTGTCCAATTAATTTCTTTCTATTTTTAGTAGAGACGGGGGTCTCGCTCTTTGCTCAGGCTGGTTTCGAGAGCTCCTGACCTTGAGTGACCCTCCTGCCTCGGCCTCCCAGAGTGTTAGGATGACAGGCGTGAGCCACCCCGCCCGGCCTATAGTGTGATTTTTAAAATTAACATTTTCCATCTGAGTATAAATAGAGCACATCCTCAATGCAAAGGAAATGGAAAGCACAGGGTAAAAAATCAAGAGTAAATAATAATTCATACTTGCATAACTCATTATATTTCTTTGAAGCTTTTTCTTGGCATATTTAATGTGTATTTGTGTCACTCAGATCATCCTGAAAATAACTGTGTGAGCATTTCTGTGTAACATTCATTCTTGTGAATTGTTTTCTATGCTGTTTAATGGTCTATCTATTATTATTATGTACTGTCCGTACATAAACTCTTGTCAACAATCTTATTTCACTCTGGTTAGGGTTTTATTGTTTTATACGTTGATGATTATGATTGTTATGCTTGGGCAAATAAGAAATCATGTTCTGGGCATTCTATTAACAATTTGGTGTTTAATTAGCATAGGGTCCAAAGCCTGTAAGATGTGAGCTCAAATCCCGGCTCTGCCACTTAACAGCGTGCGTGTGTGTGTGATGTTAGGAGAATTATCGCACCACTCTGCTCGTTCCTTTCACTACTCTCTATAACGAGGGTAATTAGTCCTCCCCACGTAGAGCCGATGCCAGGTTTAAACGGGGCGATACGTGTGAATGGTTCAGCACAGTCCTGAGCACAGGAGCGCCCGCTGCATTTCTCTCTGTCCTGTCTCTGTGCACCCCGGCGTCCGGGTCGTAGCGAAGGCTGTTCTGCCCGCTTGGCTCAAGGTCCAGTGCCATTTGCCTGTCCCGGTTTCTGTTCGTCGTAAATGTTCACCAGGAGGACGGCAGTTCCCCAGACGGACTCTGCCGTCGCCCAGCTCAGTTGCCACATGCAGATTCTCGGGGAAGCTGTGTGTCTCAGAAGGAGCAGGGAAAGGAAATACGCCGATGACGCTGGTAGCCGCAGTGGTGGTGGTGACAGCTACGTGTAAAGAGTCAGCCGTTTGCTGAGTGCAGTGCGGTAATTTGCCAGTGCTTTGCAGGGATTTTTCTCTTACTAGTTAGCAGTTTTGATGTTAACTCGTTTTCTGGCTAAGGAAATGGAGGACTCAAGAGCATTCACGTAACTGCCCCAACAGCAGTCACTGTTGCGGCAGAGTGGACAGCCAGCATTACAGCTCTTGTCACAGCTCTTATTCCTTTGACAGGGGAAAGAACCGAGAGCACACGAAGAGTCCGAGAACAGCCTTTATTCTTCTACAGCAGGCTCAGCACGCCTAGTGTTACAGCTGTTTTGGCGTCCTCCGATGTTCTCCCCTTCCTGCCCTTCTGCCCCTGCTTTTATACCCTTGGTAGGGCTCAAGAAGCGTCCAATCAACTATAAGCTTTAATATCCAATCAGCAACAGGCTTTAACATCCAATCAACAACAAGCTTTAAGATCCAATCACCAACAAGCTTTAACATCCAATCAACAACAAGCCTTAACATCCAACCAAAAACAGTGGTATTCAAAAATTACCCAATCAGGATCATGCAAGCAGCGTGACCAGAAATGGGCAGCAGCACGTGGGCCTGGGGCATTCCGGCATGCGGGGTCTGGTGGCACGCAGGGGTCCCAGGTGGCTGTGTGCCTCGGGGTCCAGCCCCAGCAGCGCGCCCTCCAACTGGCCACGGGCAGCGCTGGGCCGAGGAGATGCGGAACTACGGGGAGGCGGCCTCGTCCCGGCATCCGACATTTTCCGCATCATTACGAGGAGGGGAGCCAGGTTTATGTGCTGGTTTGTGTGGCTCTACGACTTCAACACGTGGGTAACCCAAAGCTCATTTCTGCTTCCATTTGCATTTCCTATGGTCTGTTGGTTGGAAGGTGTTTAACCCTTTGCACTCGGCTGTCGAGTGTGACCCGACACGGTTGGCATCGGTAGCAGCTCGTATATCGAGCCACACTCGACACGGAGTTTCACCGGGGGGGAAAAGGGGGATTTTTGTCTGTTTTTCCAGTGTCTTTTCTTGTTTTCATTAGCACGAAAGGACAAGTAAAACATAAATGCCGTCTCAACTGGTGCCACCACCTAAGCTTATCGTTTGCATAGGCAGCAGTCTTGAGTAGGAGGGTCCAAGGCATGAGTCGTGGCATCATGCCTTTTTGAGCTTTTTGACTCTAAAACGGTGGCATATGTTGTTTTTCTGGGGGCTTGAGGTCAGTGTTGTACATTCCTATATATTGTACAAAGAATGCCAAAAAAGAAAGAAATGAAAAACCGATAACGCATGTGAAATTTATTAGGAAACCAGTACATGATCTTGTTGCAGAATGCAGAGATGGTACGCTAACTCCCGGGGGTAGATTTTTATCCACTAACTTACAGCAATGTTTAGATGGAAAGCTCCATACAATCACACCCCTCACCCTAACAAAAAACATAAAGATTGCATTGTTTGTTCTAACAGAAAAATCAAAGGAGGAAGAAGAGAGACGATTTATATTTGTGAAACATGTGGATGTAAACCAGGTCTTCGTGTGGGTGAATGTTTCAAAAAATATCACACCATGAAACATTAGATTAAAATTACTCTTTGAATGTATCAATAATTTGAAATATAAAAATATCCAAATGAATAACTCTGTATGAAAAGAAACTCCAGTTTTTTGTTCTACTGCCACGCTTTGTAAAAATCTGGGGTATTAAAAAAATTAAATCCCGAGTGGAATAAAGATATTGAGAAAAAAGCAAGCGAGTGCAAAGGGTTAAAGGATAGGGAAACTAGGAAATGCATTTGATTTTCATCAGGCCGATGTTGAAACGAGTCTTCTGGTCTCAGCAGACACACTGCCTGAGCCAGCAGGCTGGGCAGCTGAGGGTCAGCAGGGAAGTTCAGCAGATGCCAAAGGTGGGACACAGGTGTGGGTTTTCTTACTTACAGCAGAAAATTAGTCAGATCTCCCACGGATCAACATAAATACATGTTGGGTTTCGGGGCCTAGCTTTTGAGTGCTAAGACCAATGTTCCCCTGGGCAAATAGACCATCTTTGCTGTCCCTGTTGCTGAAGGTGCTGTGAATCGATCCATGAGGGTGTTTGTTACTGTTGGGTTTTGGGGATCTCAAGTCTTTGTCTTGCTGTTGGCAGCGTGATCACCATGCTTGTTGACAAATGCACTAATTATAGTGGTTAATCTTTACTTGTGTCCTTTGGTTAAATTTTGCAAAGGTGTTTATCTTTTCACTTTTCCTCCTTTCTCAGCTTTGCTGTTTTTGATAGATGACTGACTGAGTAAATACCTGAGAGTTGTCAGGTCTCAACTTCAATTATGAAGGGGAAAAAAAGCATGAGCGCCACGGCAGCTCCCTTTCTAGGAGACAGTGTAACCCCTCTGGGCTTTACCGCGCATGTCGGATGTGGCTGTTGTCGTGGACTAGAGCATGTGGCTTCTAACAAGTTGGATTGTCTACGTCTTTGTCTGACTTAGGACTCTATGAAATAAACTATAACTAAAGGGGGAAAAACAACTAAAAATATTATTGCAGAAAATAAAAAAGTTAACCAAAGTATTTTATTGATACATTCTTGGACAATATCACAGAATTGAAAGAGAATGGAAAGAGGGAACTTTTCAGGAAGGGTTTTTTCTTTTTTCCCACTAAATTGGCACATAAGCAGCAAGATTAACGAAAATACTTATTACAAACAGTAAAAAACATACATGCTTTTTTTTAAAGTCCTTATCACACTGGTCAGTCAAAGAGGGGCATGAACAAAACCTCAAGACGTGAAAAATCCATATTCTTTCCTTCAAACAGCTTAATCACTATTGAAATTATTGCAAAAATCCATATACCCTAATTAAAATAACCAAAGAGAACACAAATACAAATATTGAACGTAATAAACATGTACTGTAAAATACATTGCTGGCATGCATTCCAAAGATCAAGACTTCTGCTCAGTTCAGCCAATTACCTTCCTTTCATGTAACCTATACCAAAGATAGGTGGGGCATACTTTTCTCAGCACAGTTTTTGGTCTTTAAATATCTTTTTTTTGTTGTTTGGGAAAAAAACAAAACAAAACAAACATGATCTGCAGCGGTACTATAATCATCATCATACAGTCATGTACAGATGCCTGTAGTTATTTTTTTTTTTTTTTAAGTCTGCCGAGATCTTTTTACTATTTCAAATGTGGTGACGTTTTCCCAAATATTCTGCTGTCTGAGAGAACGGGGCTGTATGGGAACAGGGCGTCCGGAAACAAACAGTGAACCGAGGTTCGACATCAGATGGCAAAGGACGAAAAGTTCTCACCAACTGTACAGAAAATTCCAAAACCTCGCAACCTGGAAGTGCATACACACGAAGAAAGACAGGTCAGCCCCAAGACGGTCCTGTGGCTCCCAGCGGTCTGTCCTTGAGAGCCTGGGTGGGACTAGGGTCCCAAAACACTCCCTTTGGCAGGGAAGGTCCAGAACTGCAGCCGGGTTGGCAGTGCTGATGCCAGTGACTCGTTAGGCCAAGATGAAGTAAGGATGCCTCACGAAGCAGCTGTGTAGGATGCTTGGATCCTCTAACATCGGTCTTCCGGTGGGGGAAGGTCCTCTGGTGACGGGAAGCGAGTTAGGACCAAAAGGGTCCTATCTATGCCAGGTTGGGTGAGGAATAGCTGAGGGCCGGCCTCGTCCATGGCTCCCGGGCAGGGGACAGCTTAGATAACCAGGTTATTATAACTGACATACTTCTTTTTTGCAGCAGGGCCTGAAAGAAAATTTGTAGAGAGTCAGTTGCAGCAAAATAACCCTGTCTGCAAAGGTAGAAGTAGGATGAGGACTTTTGCACTCAAGGTTGCAAGGTCGAGGTAGGGCGGACATGGCTTTGGGGAACACACACACACACAACCTTGGATCCCTCTGACTACTTCTAAGGTTTTGTTTGCTAACACCTGCAGCTCCCAGTGACTCTCAAATGGTCTGTGTCTTCTTTTCTGGCCTCCCTGTTTATGGTCTGTAAGGTTAGTAAATTTGCCAGTAGTTCTCTTGCTTTCTAATCAGCCAACCCCAAACTTAACCCATCCGTGTTGCAGTTGCAGTTTACAGTTTGCTGTGTGATCTTCTCTAAGGCCTTTCCATTAGAAATGGCCTCTGCTTCAATTCACAATTGCAAAGCTATGGAGACAACCCAAGTGCCCATCAATACATGAGTGGATCAATAAAATGTGGTCTATGTATACCATGGAGTACTATTCAGCTCTAAGAAACAACGGTGATCCAGCACCTCTTGTATTTTTCTGGATAGAGCTAGAACCTGTTCTACTAAGTGAAGTATCCCAAGAGTGGAAAAACCAGCACCACATGTACTCACCAGCAAATTGGTATGAACTGATCAACTCCTAAGTGGACATAGAGGAGGAGTAACATTTATCAGGTGTCGGGCAGGTGGGGGGGAGGGGACAGGTATATATACACATAATGAGTGAGATGTGCACCGTCTGGGGATGGTCACACTTGAAGCTCTGACTTGAGGGAGGAGGAGGAAGGGCAATATACATAACCTTAACATTTGTACCCCATAATATGCTGAAATAAAAAAAAAAAAAAAAGAAATGACCTCTGTTTGGGAAAGGTCTGTTCCAGGTCATCGAATTTGACCTTGGACTAGGTTGAGACAACTAGACTCGTCTTCTCCAAGGCCGCTGCACACAGTCAAACGGTTATAGATCGACTCACATAATGTTGTCATCAGTAAGCTGTGAATGGTAATTTGTAGAACTCTTTCTGTTAAGATTGGAAACGCACTGAAACCTACCGGGTGTCTCAATGTGCATGGCCTGCATTTGTTTTCTTTAAATGTAGAAATTATTTTTTTCCTTTGGTACAGTGATTTTGGGACGCACCTCCACTGCTCAGGCCCTCAATCAGCAGCTCTGTGTCAGCTGCCCGCCACACAGGGCTCGGCTCCGTGACCGCCGGTGAGCGCCGGAGTCGTTTCCTGTCCTAGTGCTTAGAGACAAAGACACCAGGGCTCCTGTCCTCAGTGCCGAGTATACGGAGGTGACGTGACATGTTCTCTATTCACCCAGTGGCACACGTTCTGCATCAGCTTCTGTTGGACACAAAGGAACTGTCACGTAGCATTTACTGCTGGATTATTTTGTTTTCCGTTGTTAGGTGCTAAACAGTACTGTTCATTCGACGCAGAGAAGTAGCGAGAGTTCTTTCAGAACTCTTCAGTAAGGACGCATGATTTTAGGGTGTGGGATATTAGAGAAATTGAGAAGCGACATTAACAGACCGAGAGGCGCTTTATTGGAACTTCGAATAACCCATCCAGTGTGTGTTACAGATGCACGCGTGATCGTGGGCATTGTCCAAAATAGTGCACGTGAGACAAGAACACCAGTCTTATTTTTTTTCTAGATTAAAAGTTAGGGCTCTCCCTCTGATGAATTTTGATCTGAAGACTCATTTCTCTGTTACATCAGACTGCATACATTAACTACACTTACACGAAAAAAGTAGAATTATTAATACATGAAATTCAGAGTGTCCTGGAAAATCTGGTTGTGAGAACTTAGTCGCGATGTAGCCTCACTTGATGAACGCGTGGCTTCAGTAATGCCCAAGTCTCCCAAGAAGTCCCCGTCACTGACACACTATTTATTCACCTGTTTTCAACAAGACGTTTAGTTTGGGTACAAGAAGGAAAACCTTCTAAAGATGCTTCTCAACTCTGAAATTTATTTTACAGTGTCCAGCTATAACACTTGAGCTGACAGTTGCAAGTAGCAGCGCGCCCTGCCAAATGCCAACCCGCTCATTACCCTCAGGACAAAAGGAGGGGGAAAACGAAAGAAACAAACAACAGAAGCTTGTACTGACCTCACGATCTGAGACCGCCTCTACTGTGTGATTAATTAAGACTGTTTTCCATATAAGCGGTACTGTCTAGTGAAAGAACGGAATCTCCTCAAATTGGTTAAGATCAAACACCAATTACTCGGGAAGAGTTCTTACTGAAAGAATAAGTCGGTTGGAAAATATTATCCCTGCATTGGTAAAGCCGAGCATTGGTTTAAATTAAATAAAAATCAGGATGAAATGTAAGGGGGAATCCTCCCACTCCCTTCCCAGTAGTAGCATAACTGCACACAGCTACAGAGTGAGCTTTCACTGGCTGTCGGTCCGTCTCAACTAGATCTCAGTCTGTTGCGCAAAGCTGCGGAACAGCACGACTTCGTAACCACAGCGCAGCCCGCAGTGAGACCTCGGGCCTGTGCAGACTCTGTACCCATTTGCTTCTGCAAAACATATAAAACCCAAGTTTGGACCCCAGTTATGCTCAGACTTTGGAGGCGAGACCCCTCTGAGCTGCCGGCGTAATGGAAGCTGTTTTGCTGCACTCTCGTGTGGCTCCTGGTTTGTTTCCGGTCTGGTCCGCCGCCACATTAAAAAAAAATTAGCAGTGATGAGGATGGCATTGCTGATGGTTTGCGAGGGTGACCTTCACGCGCTCTCACGTGGCCTTGAGACTCGGGGACCAGCGCGCTGAGAGGAGGCTGTCCGACGCTTGGATCCCCTCTCCTCTCCGCGCTCCACGGGGCGCATGCGTGGCGGGGGCCTCCCGGCCGGTTCTGGTTCAGCTCCGTCACCCACTGCGGTGTGAGCCGGCCCAGGGTCGTGCTGCCGAGCTCCTAGGAGCCTTTGTAAAATGGAGAGAGAGGTGGTCACGCTGCGCACTGTCGATAGCACCGCTGTATGAAATCTCCCAAATATTTTCATTTGGGAATATCATTGTATAAATGTGTTTTTATTTTTATGTTTTTGTTTTTACTTTTTTGAGACAGAGTCTTACTCTGTCGCCTGGGCTAGAGCGCCATGGCGTCAGCCTCGCTCACAGCAACCTCAGACTCCTGGGCTCAAGTGATCCTCCTGCCTCAGCCTCCCGAGTAGCTGGGACTACAGGCATGCGCCACCATGCCCGGCTAATTTTTTCTATATATTTTTAGTTGTCCAGCTAATTTATTTCTATTTTTTTTTTTTTTTTTAGTAAAGACGGGGTCTCGCTCTTGCTCAGGCTGGTTTCAAATTCCTGGCCTTCAGCAATCCTCCCGCCTCGGCCTCCCAGAGTGCTAGGATGACAGGCGTGAGCCACCGCACCTGGCCCATAAATGTATTTTTAAATTACAAAATGCTATATAAACAATAAGCCTCAGTACATGCGTCCTTTGCAGAATTGCTTAGGAACAGGGCACCAAAATTATAAGGAAGTTTGTGCAAATCCTAAAAGGGCAATTTACATACGTTTTCACGGCAACGTCCAACTTATTATAGCGTTTCTTTTTAAACCATTCTGGCCCTACGAGTAAATAACATACCTGCCTATGGCTTCTAATAATGCCATCTATTTGAATAGCAATATCGTTTATGATCCGGGCAAGAAAATTGCTTAGCTCAAAATAGTTGTGCAATGAAACACTTGTTAAAGAAGTATATACTTTTTATTTTAAAATGGCTAGGATATTTTTCTCCTATAAAGGTATAGGTTTTAAGGAGAAATAATAGTCTATGGCATTGTCCCTACTGACAGTTGAACAGAATAAAAAATATGTGGGGACATTCATGGGCTTTGCCATCCTTTTTTCTTCTTCCTCTCAGTATGCTTCTTGGTGGTGTTGTGTATAATGCTAACTGTTATTAGAACTCCTCAGATTTAATTTGTAACTTTAAACCACAACATTCTTGCTTTCCTCTTTTTTGCATCTAAACAGGGCCAAAACAGCCTGCCTAAGATTGAGAAATCAATTTTCAATTCCACTATGAAAAGAGTCAATACATGTTCTAGGTTTTTTTTACCCTAATGTTGTACTTCAAGATGTAAAGCACCAAGCAGAGGTGTACTCGGTTCTTAGAAGATACATTTGAAGCAAATAGGCAAATTTTTTGTCTTGAAACATCTTCAAGCTTTGGCTAAGCCAAAATCTGGGTTATTGGACTTAGGTTTTTATATGTTTTGCTTTGGAAAAAAAGATACACAATACATTACCGGCATCAGAGATTTCTACTTTTTCTTGTTACTCATTTTTCCTGGGCATCGAAAAACTCGTGTGTTTTGCAATTTCAATATGTTATAGACACAAGTTCTCCAGAGCACGTGATACACAGATGCAGTGCAATGATGCATGGAAGAGGGAAGCTTGGCACCCAAGTCTGTTTTAAGGCTAACGTCACAAATACGCCAACAGTGATAGAACAGCAGCAGAGAAGTACTCAGTGTCACTGGGTAAAAAGCTCTTGCTAAAATCCAGGCCTTTCAGTTTGGGGATGGGACAGTCACAGCCCATCCATTCATTCCTTTATAGCTTTGCCCAGGCGTCACTGACAGCTCTCAGTGTGCTCGTAGCTTGGCTAGTCCCTTCCCCTACACAGGCAGGGAAAATCATCGCCTTCACCTTGAACAGTTTCTGGTTGCCAGATGCTGTTTCAGGCGGCAGGGTCCGGCCACACGACAGTGCAGGTGACGTGCTTTCGTGGAGCTTAAATTTTACTCGGAGAGTCGCATCATTTGAAAAAAAAAAAGTCACCAGGCGCAGTGGTGGCTCACGCCTGTCATCCTAGCACTCTGGGAGGCCGAGGCGGGCGGATCGCTGGAGGTCAGGAGTTTGAAACCAGCCTGAGCAAGAGCGAGACCCCGTCTCTATTGAAAATAGCAAGAAATTA
Organism: Microcebus murinus; assembly: GCF_040939455.1. Taxonomy (NCBI): domain Eukaryota; kingdom Metazoa; phylum Chordata; class Mammalia; order Primates; family Cheirogaleidae; genus Microcebus; species Microcebus murinus. The sequence continues at coordinate 13,406,348 of NC_134131.1, read as the reverse complement.
ATTGGCCAGCTAAAAATATGTAGAAAAAAATCAGCCGGGCATGGTGGCGCACACCAGCTACTCGGGAGGCTGAGGCAGGAGGATCGCTTGAGCCCAGGAGTTGGAGGTTGCTGTGAGCGAGGCTGATGCCACGGCGCTCACTCTAGCCTGGGCAACAAAGTGAGACTCTGTCTCAAAAACAAAACAAATTAATTAATTAAAAAAATAAAAATAAAAGTAGATGCAGTCACTTCTCTTTATTCACGGTAGTTTCGTTGTGTACACTCGTCTCAAACCCTGACCTAGTGGACACTGAACCGCTGCTCCTGGAGCCACACGGGGCTGCGAACCTGTGAGTTTCTAGTCACCGGAAAGCTTATTTTGTACCGTCCGTCACCAACACTGCGAGCTGAGAGCCGGCTCACGCCTGAACGGAAAGGCTCCACCTCGCGTGCTCTCCCCACGCGGCACGTCGCGGCGCCCTGCGCCTGTGAATTGGCGCACGTGGCGCTGTGCTGGGGGTGGGGCATTTGAAACAGCAAAACCACCAACGAGAAACACAGGGACCGTGTTTCCCCAAAAATAAGCCCCACCCACAAAATGAGCCCCGGCAGGATGTGTAAGCACGTGCGCCATAGAAGCCCCACCCGGAAAATCAGCCCTAGTGACGGGCGTGGCTGCTCTAGTGCTCCACAGGAGAGATGGGGCCGACGGTTCTAAAGGAAACAGAGTCGCAAGACATTCAGGATGGGACTCAGGGTTTGGAGAGAGAGGATGATGTTCCAGGAGACGACGACTTCACTCTATTTGAATAAATGTAGATGGTTGTACCGTCCTTAAAAAAAAAATAACACATGCCCTGAAAATAAGCCCTAGGGTGTCTTCTTGAGGAAAAATAAATAGAAGACCCTGTCTGATTTTCGGGGAAACACGGTATTAAATAGACGGAGAAAAAGAAGGCAGAGAGAGGCCCTCTTTGGCCTCGGCTGGGAACGTGTGCACCAGGCGACTGGCAGCGCCTGCTCCTTTGAGCGTGCCCGTGAATGACGCACGCCTGCAAATAGGGCTGCGCGATTGATTTTGAGGTTGCAAATGGGTTTTAGCAGGTAGGCACGTTCTTAAATGTCGGATCCAGGGATCATGAGAACAGACGGCGTTTTGATGTCCAGGAATCCCAACCACTATCTGACAAAGCAGCCTGAGGGTCTGGAGAGGGATCAGGCTGAGGTTGCCATCCTAGGGAGGGAGGATGTCAAGGTCAGGGGGGATGACGCCTGCGCAGAGGCCGAAGGAGGTGAGAGAGAAGTGGGGCTGAGCGTGCAGGTCCGTGGTGGCAGCGCCTGTGCACGGGCGTCCACACCTCCCAGCCGCTGTCAGACCGTTTAGCAGATCGCTGCTCAGCAGCCCTCGTTTCCCGGGAGACTTTCGTGTCTCCAGTACCCAAAGCAACCTGTGACCGCCCAAAGAGGAGCCTGCCTTGCGCAGTCGGACCAAAAACCATGGAGGGGGAATCTTTCCAAAGGCAATGAACAGTGCTGAAATAATGGAACACTAGAAACGAGAAAAAAAATTATCTTGATAGTTCTTGTTTCCTAGAAATCAAGAAGTTAAATGGGCTGTCAGGCAGCTAAGCGTGGGTCTTGGATCACGCGTTGAACGGTACAAACACTTGTGCCCTGAAGGTGACAGCATTTGTTGAAGACTTAGAATGTGCTAGAAAGCGCTTCATAGTCACAAAGCCTTTTGATCCCTCGGGTGAGCCGTGCGACATAGGTGCCGATGCTATTCCTGCTCACCGAAGGGGACCTGAGGCCCAGCGAGGTTAAGGAGCGCACCTGGCGTCATTTCAGACCTCCCCACCTGTTCCGAATCATGGTTTTGATAAAAACAGGAGAGAGGGCTAACAGGAGGGGCCGATATCAGGGGCCAAAGATAATTCCCATTCTGCAAACACTTTTCTAACCGCCTGCTACACTGCGCGCAGGGACGGACGGGGAGTTCTAAGAAGTCACGGAGAACGTCGCTGTTGCTCGCTTCTTTTGACCTTTAGTCCCTATCACCCTCGAGTTCTCCCTTTAAATTCCGTGCGCCCAGCTGCCGGGCGTGCTCGGCCTGTTGCAGGGAGCAGGGAGTCCCGCGCTGGGGACGCTCGGTGACTGGCGTGGCGGCTTGGAGATTTAGAGTCCAGGAGACCAGGAAGCGCCCTATGGGCAGTGACACCCCTGACAGCCAAGCCTGGCAGGTCAGAGTCCACTGGTTTTCACCACCTCCCTCCCCCCAAGGGGACCAGTGCACGACAGACACTTTGGCCAAGAAATGCAGTGTGCGTTTGGGCTTCGAGAGGAGATCTGAAACAAAGAAAACCACTCTTGGGCCGGACGCGGCGGCTCACGCTTGTCATCCCAGCACTCCGGGAGGCCAACGCGGAAGGATTGCTCGAGGTCAAGAGTTCAAGACTAGCCTGAGCAAGAGCGAGACCCCGTCTCTACTAAAAGAATAGAAAGAAATGAATTGGCCAACTAAAAAAATATATATATAGAAAAAATTAGCCAGGCATGGTGGCACATGCCTGTAGTCCCAGCTACTCGGGAGGCTGAGGCAGGAGGATCGCTTGAGCCCGGGAGTTGGAGGTTGCTGTGAGCTAGGCTGACTCTGTCTCAAAAAAAAGTAATAATAAAAAATAAATAATAATAGATGCACAAATCTCCAATGAGCGTGCAGAAATATAAATAGAAGACCCTGTCTTATTTTCGGGGACACACGGTACTTGCGGAACGAGGGTGCGGAAGTGCTGGCGCAGGGAGCAGGCGTTTGAGGGTGGGCTGCCGGGACGGGCAGCTCGAGAGCCTTGATCAGGTGCCGGGCGCGGGGCGCGTCCATCTCGTGAGCTTCCGAGCTAGGAAAACATCCCACAGCACGATCGCAGAGCCTTTGCTGGCCAACTCAAAAAATAAATAAAGAAGGCCACGTTTGCAACCTCTTTTTTTTTTTTTTTTGAGATAGAGTATCGCTTTGTTGTCCAGGTTAGAGTGAGTGCCGTGGCATCAGCCTAGCTCACAGCAACCTCAAACTCCTAGGCTCCAGTGATCCTCCTGCCTCAGCCTCCCGAGTAGCTGGGACTACAGGCATGCGCCACCATGCCTGGCTAATTTTTTTTTTTTATATACATATCAGTTGGCCAATTAATTTCTTTCTATTTATAGTAGAGACGGGGTCTCGCTCTTGCTCAGGCTGGTTTTGAACTCCTGACCTTGAGCAATCCGCCCGCCTCGGCCTCCCAGAGAGCTAGGATTATAGGCGTGAGCCACCGCGCCCAGCCTGCAACCTCTTAAGTTGCATCCTATTTCTGTCTCTGTGTGTGGAGTGTATGTGAGCGGTGTGTTCATGTGTAAGAGTCTGAATCCCTGTCCTGCTGTTTGCTGTGTGACCTTGGGCAGGCTGGTTAACCTCTCTGTTCTTTCCTCTACTTCACCGCTCCATGAGAATAATGACAGAACCTACTCGCTGAGTTGTTCCGAGGATTATGTAAGTGCTTGATAAACACTGGCACTTAGTAAACAGTTAGCAAGGACCTGCCATTGTTACTATGTCGGTGCGTGATAAACGTTCATGTGTTGCACTGTCTGTCCTCCACGGCTTCCTTTCTGCCCGAGACAGCGTAGGACGAAGGCTGCGTGTCACTCCCCACTGGGCCATGTAACGGGAATTCCTTCAAAACCCACCGAAGCAGGAGGTGAGAGAAATGGGCCATCTTATCTCCCAAATCGAGAGGCATGTTTGTGGGCCTGTGAGAGCCTTGAACGCCACGGTTTGGGCAGGAGAAATAAAAGAACCTTCAGTTCAGCCATCGCTTTGGCTGCGAAGCCACCAGCTGGGTGACTGCCGGGGCCGTTGGCCCAGGAGCAAGGCTGACGACTCAGCATTTGCGCCTGCAACCCCGAGGGTGGAGACAAAGCCACGATCCAGGTCGGGAGCTCCTCAACTGTGTCACCCCCGTGGACCCACCGGTGCGTGGCGGTGTCTCCCCGGGCTGGGATCACAGCTTCTGAGGACCCGCCTGTTCTCGGGCAGAGGATTTCTCCATGCACGGAGGACTCTGCGTGGCTAGCACTTGGTGGCACGGCCCAGCTGCGGAGCGTGCATGCGAGGCCAGCGTTAGGCAGACCGGGGGAGCGGACTCGTGCCAGACGGGACTCTTGACACGCACGGGTTGTGCAGACGCTGCGCAGCCACGCCCGTCACTAGGGCTGATTTTCGGGGTGGGGCTTCTGTTGCGCCCGTGCTCAGACATCCTGCCGGGGCTTGTTTTGTGGGCAGGGCTTATTTTCAGGGACACACGGTAGGAGTCACCTGGCGGTCCTGGAGAGGGTGGATGCGGACGCGGTGGTGGGCACGGCGCGTAGGCGTGAGCATTTCCACCCCGCCCGCCCTGGTGTCGCAGGTGCTTCTGGTCCACAGAGCAAACATCGGCTGCAGCGAGGTTTAGGGACTTGCCTAGAAATCGACATCACGGTCAAGTTCAAGTTCTGTTGAGCGCCCTTGGCCTCGTTGGTACTCACCGTTCAGAGGAGAACTGGCACTTTCCACGGACCATTCCCATCTGAAACGTCGAGGTGACGGACGTAGACCCAGGTTGGGTTTTATTCTTCGGTTTGAGTTGCTGAAATGCGGCTGCTTCACGTTTTTCCTGCTCTTCTACGACCCACGTGTAAGGAGGCCCTGTGCCAATATGAAAGTCTTGTCCCCGAGTTTCATTTTCCTGGGTTAAACTCCAGGCGTTCTGGATGGCACCAGTCTGTAGAGGGCTTTGTTTTCCATCCCAGCTGCTTTCGCTGGCAACACACTCACTGAAATAGGATTATAAAAAGCAATAACAGAGAAGGGACATGCCTGTTTAGCTGAGATTGGTTTTACCTTCCAATGTGCAGACAGCAGGGTCTCCTTCTATGTATTTCCAGGAAACAAGAGACAGTGTGGAGGGTTTATGGACATGCCCTTCTTTTTGTCCAAATCAATTTCTGTTAGAAGGTGTGCTGCTATTCCCCAGGGACCAGGCAATGGGTGGGTAGGGCGGTGGCCCCAAGAAAACTCAAGCCTTTGCTGAGGAAACAACATCCTTAGCCCTTCCTACTGACGGCAGCCAAAGAACAAACTCTATTTTATACCTTTCTTTCTTCCATAGTTTTTATAAATTTTATACTTTCCCCCCCCAGACAGAGTCTCACTTTGTTGCCCAGGCTAGAGTGAGTGCCGTGGCGTCAGCCTCGCTCACAGCAACCTCAAACTCCTGGGCTCAAGTGATCCTCCTGCCTCAGCCTCCTGAGTAGCTGGGATGACAGGCATGCACCACCATGCCCAGCTAATTTTTTCTATATATTTTTAGTTGGCCAATTAATTTCTTTCTATTTGTAGTAGAGACGGGGGTCTCGCTCTTGCACAGGCTGGTCAAACTCCTGACCTTGAGCGATCTGCCCGCTTCGGCCTCCCACAGTGCTAGGATGACAGGCGTGAGCCGCCCCACCCGGACAATTTTTATGGTATGAACGTGCATTATTCCAAGCACTTTATTGGGCACTCACCTCGGAACTGCCCTGATAGCTGGGTGTGATTTTGCCTGTTCCCTACAGGTTAGGGAAATCATTTAAGGCTACGGCAGAAAGCAGAGCTAGAGCCTGAATTTACACTTGTCTCTGCCCCAGAGCTCTAAACCAGGTGTCCTCAAACTACAGCCCGCGGGCCACATGCAGCCCGCCCAGGACATTTATCCGGCCCGCCGGGTGTTTTTGCCACCGCTGCCTGTCCTGCTTAGCAGCCGACGCGTCCCGGGCCCGCAGTGTGTACCCTCCAACGGTCTGAGGGACGGTGAACTGGCCCCCTGTTTAAAACTTTGAGGACCCCTGTTCTAAACTTTTACTGCTCCCTGGAATTCTAGGGGCCCATGCTGTGAGTTGAGTTGTACCTCCTGTACGATCTGCTGGAGTTCCCACCCTTGGTGTCTGTGAATTTGACCCTGTCTGCAAATGAGCCCTCTGCAGGTAGAACCGAGGTCAGGCGAGGTCACGCTGGCTGAGGGGTGCCCTTAGCTAGCGACTGGTGCTTCTATAAGAAGAGGGAATTTAGACCCGGCAGACACAGAGGGAGAGGGTGGTCACAGGGGAAGACGGAGGCAGAGATCAGAATGACGCAGCCACGAGCCAAGAGTCACCTGAGGCGACCGGGAGCGGAAAGAAGCAAGGGAGGACTGTCCCCTGGAGAGCTCCGGGGTGGGGGGCTTGGCTCTGCTGCTGTCCCCCTTGATTTCAGATGCCAGCCTCCAGAACTAGGTCTGGTGTATGGTGCTTTCTTAAAGACGCACGGAAACGAATACAGTCCTGGGTCGCACACGTAGAACTTTGTCAGGAGGGCCGATCTCGTGTTGCATGTGTGAGAAGAGTAAAATTAAAAAAAGCAAATACTTCACTAGGGCTGATACTAAGCAAAAGGGCCATGGGACCCGCTGTCACTCAAGAAAGAGAGCGAGGGAAGGAAAGAAGAGCAGAGCGAAGGGGAGAGGGCGGGTCCTGCAAAGACAGAGAGAGGGAGAGGCAGGCGGACAGACTGCGAGTCCGACCCGCTGAGGCCGTCTTCCGAACACGCTAGGCCTTTGTGCTGAGTTCAGCCTGGTTCGGGCCACGAGTTCAGGACTCCGGCACAATCCTGGGCTTCCCCCAGGCCACCAGTGCAGCCCGCGAGTGGCAAACAGGTCTTAGGTGGTATTTCATGCAATGCACACACACTATGAGAAAGATGTGCTTTGCTTTCATTTCTTTCTTTCTTTCTTTTTTTTTTTTTTTGAGACAGAGTCTCACCCTGTCGCCCCGGCTAGAGTGAGTGTCGTGGTGTCAGCCTCGCTCACAGCAACCTCAGACTCCTGGGCTCAAGCGATCCTCCTGCCTCAGCCTCCCGAGTAGCTGGGACTACAGGCATGCACCACCATGCTGGATAAATTTTTTTTTTCTATATACTTTTAGTTGTCCAGTTAATTTCTTTCTACTTTTTAGTAGAGACAGGGTCTTGCTCTTGCTCAGGCTGGTCTCGAACTCCTGACCTTGAGCGATCCTCCCCCCCCCCCCCGCCCCGTCTTGACCTCCCAGAGTGCTGGGATGACAGGTGTGAGCTGCCACACCCGGCCACTAAGGATGAGTTTAAATGACACACTGGGGCCATCCAGGAGCACACAGCACGGGAGGCCACAGCAAGCAGCCACGTGCAGTGGTTCTGCCTTGGCAGGGGGACGGGCAGGAAAGATGAAGGGAGCTGGGAGGTCTACGTGGCAGAGACAGCTCGCGTCAGAGTGGTTCCTGGACCACTCTGGGGACATCTGACCCGAGTGGCCGTGGAAATTTCCGGTGACCCTGCAGGACCCACCGTCTGGTGTTTCGTAAATAATATTTTCATTTTCCTCTACAATGGCTGGTTTCAATTATATATAAAAAAGATGCCCTACCAGCGACTGTGCCAACTGAACACGGCACTCAGGACTGCTGGGCCATCCTGTGGGCGCCATTTCAAGTGTCAGTCTCCATGGAAACGGCTCAGTTTCGCTGGACGGCCAAGCATGTGCGGCAGTCGCGCCAGACACGAGACCATCCCGCCCCTGGTTCCCTGGTGGCTTCTCTTCACTGGTGGGAGGGGGACCTTAGGAATCTGGCCCCTTAGCCGGCTCAGCAGGCAAGAAATGACAAACTAAGAAACTTGAGATGCGGGGAAGGTTAAAACACTGAAGTGTAGCCCGACTTCCTTCTCTGGCAATCTTAAAAAAAAAAAAAAGTGCATTCTTTTTCCTCCTAAGTTGGCCACAGGAAGTAGGATGTTTGAGGCCAGGAAGGGAGAAAGAAAGGGTAGAGAAATTCTTGGAAGACAATTTTCTGTCTAAGAGGTGCGAAAACTAGTCCCAGACTAGCCTCCCTTCATTTAAACTGCTTATGGTGAGGAAAACGCCCTATTTCTACGCGCCTGTACTCTCAACGCATTTCGGTTTTAACTTCATTTCTGCTGCTGGCCACATAGTCAATTTTAGATGGCGTCGGAGTATTTATGCATAAAGGATTTAACCCTGCCCCCAAAGAGGTCTGGCTCCCAGGAGGTGATCTTTGTTTCCTTGGGTGCCTCCTGCCAGCCGGATGTCACAGTGAGACTTGGGGTGGGAGGGTGGCCATGCACAAAAGGCCCACAACATAAATATAAATTCAACTGTTATATATATTTCTGAAGGCTTGTAAAAAAATACTTTGAAACTTTTTATCATCTATTCACACAGAGTTTTTCCATTTATGTTTGCCATAAAGAATCTGAAGAGATGATCATCAAAAAAAAAAAAAAAATCAGTCTTGACCAGGAATTGTTTTTATAGCCATTTTCTGCCTATAAGTTGGTGTAAAATATCTATTTATGAAGGTGGTGAGCCTGAGACGTCATTAAAATTTTTGAAGATGTGAGGCTTTTGAAGTGCAACGCAGATTAAATATCTGATCTCTTCTCCAAAACCTTTGAACTTGGTATTGTACGTCTTAACTGCATGTGTTTTTTTTTTTCCTGTGAGCCTTACATAGATTCCCCAAAACCTCTCCAGCTCCCTCCGTAGGGTGACCAATGTCATCATGGTTTCCCCACCTAAGACGTGAGGAAGAGCTGTTGGCAGATCGGGGAGAGCGTGACCACCCGTGACAGTCTCTCTGTGCCACCTGCCGGTCAGCGTGACCCAGCAGGGATGGTGAAGTCCCTGGGCTTGGCTGGGAGGAACGAGGGCTACTTATTTGTAGACAAGGGAACATAAAAGGACATTTTAGTTTTCTTTTCTTTTCTTTTTTTTTTTTTGACACGCAGTTTCATTCTGTCGCCCGGGCTAGAGTGCCATGGCGTCAGCCTAGCTCACAGCAACCTCAAACTCCTGAGGCTCAAACAATCCTCCTGCCTCAGCCTCCCGAGTAGCTGGGACTACAGGCATGCACCACCATGCCCGGCTAATTTTTTCTATATATTTTAGTTGACCAATTAATTTCTTTCTATTTTTAGTAGACACGGGGTCTCGCTCTTGCTCAGGTTGGTCTCGACCTCCTGACCTCAAGCGATCCGCCCACCTCGGCCTCCCAGAGTGCTAGCATTACAGGCGTGAGCCACCGTGCCTGGCTGACATTTCAGTTTTCTTAACCACAGCTTATCTGTAATCATTTCTGAAAGTGAGTTCTCTATGTGGCCTCAAGACCCAGAACTCAGTGACGATTTTATAAGAAGCCACGTTACCTTGGTCAATTACGAAACCTCTCTAAGGCTCCATTTCCGCAGGGTCAGATGTGGGTGGACTGTAACATCCACCTCAGGGTCACTGGGGAACATAGATAAGTCGTCTTTGTAAAACACTAGGTACGGCGCCTGCACCCAACAAGCATCTGGAGATGGAAAAGACCGGCCCAGAGGGTAGTGAGGTCCCCATCGCTTTAGGTATTCAAGCATATTGTGGAAGATCACATTGTAGGGATGGCATGGTGACAATGAAATCCATAATTACGTGACGCTAAGATCCCTTTTATCACTGAGACTCCCAGACCGCAAGTAGCAGAGCCAGTCCTAGAAATCTTTCGACCGACTCCCCAGAGAATCCCTGGGTAAAGACCTTTCCTTCTTAGGAAGGAACCTCCAATAGCATCAGATTCACCTGCGGACCTTGTTTAAGGCTCAGAGGAATGGACCCCAACGCCAGGGTTTCCCATTCAGCAGGTCCGGGGTGAGACTCGGGAATTTCCCTTCTTAGTGCGTGTCCAGGCACTGCTGAGCCTCTGGCCCGGGGATCAGAGCCGAGAGTCTGCATCACAGCAGCAGCGCTCGGCTCGGGGCCCTTAGAGTCGCTGGGGGAGGTGTTTTACCTACAGCTGTCTAGACCCTTGACCTGGACCAGTCACACAGGATCCCGCGTGGCCCTGCCATGTTGAAAGGTGTCCAGGTGATTGAAGTGGGCAGTTAGTGCCGAGACCCACGGATGAAGGACATGCGTGTTTCTGCTGGTGACCGTCTTGCCGATTGGTCAATGTTGGACTCATTTTTACATTTTTTTTTTTTTTTTTGAGACAGTTTCTCACTCTGTTGCCCGGGCTAGAGTGAGTGCCATGGCGTCAGCCTCGCTCACAGCAACCTCAGACTCCTGGGCCCAAGCTATCCTCCTGCCTCAGCCTCCCGAGTAGCTGGGACTACAGGCATGTGCCACCATGCCCAGCTAATTTTTTCTATAATATTAGTTGGCCAATTAATTTCTTTCTGTTTATAGTAGAGACGGGGTCTCTCTCTTGCTCAGGCTGGTTTTGAACTCCTGGCCTCAAGCGATCCGCCCACCTCGGCCTCCCAGAGTGCCCAGATGACAGGCATGAGCCACCATGCCCGGCCATTTTTGCATTTTTTTTATTACTATCTTCTGCAGTTCTTGGTATTTTTTTTTTTAAATATGTCACAGTGACCTTTGAAAAACAAAAGATTTTTTTTGTTTTGTTTTGTTTTTTGTACTTGAGATGGTTCCAACAATGATAAGTTGCATTTCCCTTCTCCTCCTAATGACTCAGGAGCTGACTCGCTGTTAGCAGTTGGTTGGAAATCTGTAGTCTGTAATTATGATCGCTTGTAATTGGGGATTGAATATTTTATTATGTATGCTCCCAGTACTTTAGGTGTTTTAAACTGTCACGCTCAGAAGGATAACTTAAACGTCTCGCAAGTAAAAAATCATCACTTGTCACGTCTCTTATGTTTTCTGTTGAGACAGACAGGAACCTCTTCAGATGACAATAGCCAATTGAATTATACCCGATGTTCACATTTAATATTTAGCTTAGTTACACAGTAACTGTGAGGTCAGATTAAAGTGCTTGTGTCTAGTGGACTCGCATTTTCCTTAGGGTTAGGTTTTAAGTCACCGTGCATGGCAAAATGTGGGCATAGTCAAAATGTCTCTTTAGCATCCCTGATGCCCAGTTACCCAGAGTGTAGACCCGAGACTGCCAGCTCGGCTACCTCCCAGGGGACTGGGAGTGCAGAGTCTCAGCCACCTGCTGAACCCACGCCTGTACATCCTTAGGTGATGGTATGGACACTAAAATGTGAGAAATACTGCCTTAAATTATTCACGAGTCGCTAAGGCCTAGGACTTTAGCCGCTGGAGAGTCTACAGGTACCGCGTTTCCCCGAAAACAAGCCCTGCCCGTAAAACAAGCCCCGGCAGGATGTCTGAGCACGTGCGCCATAGAAGCCCCACCCCGAAAATCAGCCCTAGTGCCGGGCGTGGCTGCGCAGCGTCTGCACAACCCGTGCGTGTCGTCGCGGAGCGGGAAAGAACGCGAGCAGCCCTTCTCCTCCGCCCCATCGTGACAGCCACTAGCCCAGAGGTGACCGGAAAGGTGTGGGCAGCCCCACCAACAAGGCTGGCTCCCCGTCAGGTCCCGGCCATCCTGTGCGCGCTGCAAGCTGAGGCTTCGAGGGGAAAATGACACATGCCCTGACAGTAAGCCCTAGGGTGTCGTCTTGAGGAAAAATACATAGAAGACCCTGTCTTATTTTCGGGGAAACACGGTATTGACTTGGTTTCTCTTTGCATTTTTGCTGAGTGGAGTGGCGTGGAGTCCTGGCTCTAGGTTGAATGAGGGAAAGCAGGAAGAAAACAGATTTCTTCCTTCTCTCCCTCCCCTCTCCCTCCCCTTTTCTTCTATAGAATCATGTGGATCAATTGATGTTAGCTGAAATGGCATACATGGCAACTCCCCTGTATTTTATATGCTAGTGGAAGTTTTAAAAAAAGGAAAAGCACTGTCCATCTACCAAGGACTATGCTGGGGTATAAAGGTACAATGACAAGGAGAAAAGAAAAAACACAACATTCCCACTGTCATGGATCTCAGCATCTGCCTAGCTGAAGGTGGGCAGGGGTGGGCAGCAGGCCTGCAGGGTGTGCAGAGCACTGTGTTCCGTGCAGCTCAGCTTGCAGTTTCCAAGTGACTGCGGCTGAAGCACGCCTCTGTCTGCCGGGCATCCCTGTGAACCCACCAGCCGCTCTTTCATTTAGGCCGAGCGGGAGTTTTTGGAGTGATGCTCCTGCCACCGGTTCGATCGCACTCCTGCCCCAGCTCTTACTGAGGCCGGGGCGGACGGCACGAAACATAAAGGCAACCGCGTGGTATCTTCCGTGCGTCCTTCCAGAACCTTCCAGAACGAAAGGCTTCAGGGACAGATACGGGCGGCTCGCCAACCCGAGCGGCCCCCAGTGCTGTGCCCAAGCCGCTCGCACCTGTTGGTGCCAGCTCCACAGCTGACATTGGCGGTCCCCAAATATTCTAGACACTCTCATGCTTCTGTTCCCTGGGCGTGAAAAGGGAGGGAGGGAGGCCTTCATTCTCACTGCCCTCGTGGGGTTTTACGGTCACACTTCCTGGATGCTTGCTTTCCGCCTGGGCGACAACTATCCTGAAGAAGAAAGACCGCTCCCTTCTGGAGGGCAGGAGGGGTCCCTGATCCTGTGATCCGAGCCTCTCCCTCGCCTCGTGCGACCGTTTGCATGCACGCCAGCTGCCTGCTGGCCTCAAGATGCCACGAGACGCTGCTCAGCGCCCCTTTTTCCCCAACACCGCGTGGTTTGACACCTGCAAGTGCCTGTCATGGGCGTGGAAAGTGCGCTTCCTGGTTGGCTGCTGTCCTCCTGCCGTGGCTGTCGTGTGATGGTTTGTCATGTTGAATCAGGAATTACAACTCGCTTCCGAATAAAAGGCACGAGCACATACTATAGGATATTTACGACTAAATCTGTTTACTATTTATGAAGACTCTCAACGCTTAGCAATCTCCCTCAAAGACAGACTGTCAAGGCTGAGAAAACCCCAGCTGTCTGAAATCTCACGTCCTCGGCTCTGAATGTCTGATCTCAACAGAAGCGCCTGATCTGAGTATCATTTTTAAGGCAAAGCTGTCGAAGGCGATTTCCCTGGTATGCACGTCTCCGCCACGATGCTAGCTGAGGGCTCGGCGTCGTGTTCCCGGGGGAACCTCTGATGTCGAGACGCCCGGATCCTGCAATTCTAGCCTCTGCAGCCCCCCTGGCTGGAGTGCAGACCACAGGGCAAGAGGCCGGGGTTTGGGGGGGGGTTTCTGTCTTGAGTCTGGTAAGAGTCACAAAATCTCAATCTGCCTTCAGTAAGAGCAGGTCCCTGTTTCCTTATCTGAACAGAGGAAGTCTTTCAGATGTTGCAAGACAGGGCTGACCTCCCAGAATTCCTGAATGATCCGCTTACATACTGGTTGGGAAGGGGTACCGACGGTGAAGGTCAGTCTCGCACGAGATCACGCCTGGGACCTCAGCTTGTGCCATCTCGCCCGATCGCGAGATAACTTACGTGCAGAGGGTATCAGTCCCCGAGTTGACAGTTGAGGTGGCGTGGGGGCCGGTGCTTGTTTCAGAGTTACGCCGCCCATGTCTGACCCCGGGGCCCACAGCTTCCATCCTGGACGGGTGCTCTACTCAAAGATGAGTTGCTTGCTTCTGCTGGGATTAGATCACTCTTCTTAGGGATCAAATTGTTCTGGGCTGGGCGCGGTGGCTCACGCCTGTCATCCTGGCACTCTGGGAGGCCGAGGCGGGAGGATCGCTCAAGGCCAGGAGCTCGAAACCAGCCTGAGCAAGAGGGAGACCCTGTCTCTACTATAAATAGAAATAAATTAATTGGCCAAGTAAAAATATGTAGAAAAAATCAGCCGGGCATGGTGGCGCATGCTTGCAGTCCCAGCTACTCGGGAGGCTGAGGCAGGAGGATCGCTTGAGCCCAGGAGTTGGAGGTTGCTGTGAGCTAGGCTGACGCCACAGCACTCTCTAGCCTGGGCAACAGAGTGAGACTCTGTCTCAAAAAAAAAAAAAAAAAAAAAAAGGGAGAGATCCATCTTTGAAACTGTAAGGTTGATCAGAGGCTTGAACTTGTAGTATATTCAAAACCGTTGTGGTGGTCTTATAATAAAGAAGACCAAGAACACGTTTCTTACTGACCCTTCCCAGTGATGCGGTAAACAACTCGTTAGCACCAGAAAAGAACCAAAGTTGATTTTTGAAAATGGATTGAATTGGTGGTCAGTGCTGTCAACCCACCGCCAGGAACAGAGCTCACATGAGCTCAGTTTCAACCACAAAACTGCAAATTTAAAAAAATCTTAAAAAAACAGATTTTGTTTTATAAAAGTAGCGTGTTTTTATAGAAGGTTAAAGGTACATAGATTTGTTTTTTCCCTGTGTATAAGAGAGTAGTAGCTCTAAACACACAGGCTCCTTTGGTTTAAATTTTTGTTTATAGAGAGACTTGGGGGGAGAGGGCTTGTAAGAATACTTTCCCACTGTTACCAAAGCGTCCAGTGAATATTTCTGCAGACATGGCGTGTCTCGAGTTCACACGGCCGTGTCCACACGTGCACGGTGGCCTGGGATCTGAGGCTCTCAGAGCTGCTTCGGAAATCAGGGGGGTCAGTTCTTCTCCTAGATCTAGCAAGCTTCTTCCCTGAAACCATACTTTTGAGTTCTCTGAGCTTTCAGGTCTGGGCCGCGACCGCACCCCGGGGAAACCGAGGGAGGTGGGTGCTGGACTCGTGCGTCACCCTTTGTCCCATCTGCGTCGGAGGATTTTGCACGCAGACTCCACGAAGTCTGAGCATCCTCCTGTTCCTAAGCTGAGAACTCGGCGGTGAGCCTGGTCCCCCAGGAGACCTCGCGCCTGTGCTTTCCTGCAAGCCTTTCCTGCTGCTGCGCGCTGAGCCCCCGGGCCACTTTCCTCCCTGCGGGCACGTCCACAGCCTTCGGAATAGAACTGGGGACTACTTACAGTTCTAACATGCGTGTTCCTGCCTTTCTCCAGGCTTGTACATCACACACCGTGTCTCCCCTAAAACAAGACAGGGTCTTCTATTTATTTTCCCTCAAGAAGACACCCTAGGGCTTATTTTCAGGGCATGTGTTATTTTTTTAAGTACGGTACAACAACCTACATTGATTCAAATAGAGTGAAGTCCTCTTCTTCTGGAACATCATCCTCACTCTCCAGACCCCGAATCCCATCCTGAATGTCTTGCGACTCTGTTTCCTTTAGCACCACCGGCCCCGATCTCTCCTGTGGAGCACTAGAGCTGTCACGGGGCGGATGAGAAGGGCTGCTCGTGTTCTTTCCCGCTCCGCGACGACACGCACGGGTTGTGCAGACGCTGCGCAGCCACGCCCGGCACTAGGGCTGATTTTCGGGTAGGGCTTCTGTTGTGCACGTGCTCAGACATCCTGCTAGGGCTTATTTCCTGGGTAGGGCTTATTTTCGGGGAAACACGGTAGTAGGCACTTTTCTCTTTCTTTGCTAACTGGATGTAACCATTTTAATAAGCCCCCAAGGCTACCTCTTTGAGAGTAAGAAGCCTGGTTTTACGTCGGACACGTTCAGTGCCTTTATAACCGCTGCAGTAATTTGGGACCTCTCAGACAGTTGGCAGTGGGAGGCGAGAGCTGAACAGAGGTGCAAGGCGAGAAATACTGTTTCCTCCCACCAGACCCAGCCTGTCACCCCCAGCCCTGCCCGCCTTCTGGCCTTGGGGAGACGCACCGCGTGGACTGCTGTCTAGAGTCAACGCTGCAGCCTCCTTCCTTCCATGGCCCTCTGTCTTGACTCTCCATTCTGGCTCGAACTAAACAAGTGACAAGCGGTTACGCCTTGCTGATGATCATCGACGAGCAGTAGAAAACAAAATATATTTTTGCACTGCTGTACTGTAAATCTGAATCTCTGTAATGAAAGATTTTTGTTGTTGTTCTCTCCTTGGCTTGCAATTAACTTGTCAGTTCAAAGATACTGTAGCTCTTTAATGAAGAGATGCTGGGATATAAAGGGATGAGAATGAGTTCTAAAAGTACCTTTGTCACTGATAGATTGGATGGGTTTTTTTTTTTTTTTTTCCTTTTTTGAGACAGAGTCTCATTCTGTTGCCCAGTGAGTGCCGTGGTGTCAGCCTCGCTCACAGCAACCTCAGACTCCTGGGCTCAAGCGATCCTCCTGCCTCAGCCTCCCGAGTAGCTGGGACTACAGGCATGCGCCACCATGCCCGGCTCATTTTTTTTTTCTCTATATTTTTAGTTGGCCAATTAATTTCTTTCTATTTCTAGTAGAGACGGGGTCTTGCTCTTGCTCAGGCTGGTTTTGAACTCCTGACCTTGAGTGATCCTCCTGCCTCGACCTCCTAGAGTGCTAGGATTATAGGCGTGAGCCACCACACCCGGCCTTGGACGGTTTTCTTAACCTCTCTGAGCCTTACTTTGTACTCCTGTGAATGAGGATAATTCCACCTACTGCAGTGAGATGCCCCGGAGGTGAAATGAGATAGTGAAACTGCAAGCATGCAACAAAACAGTGCAACGTTTTTATAAGGGCAGGTCGATTGCCACAGTTAATTGATGATGCTATAATTCTTAAAAATTGGGTAGATTTTTCTTTTAATCTCTTTTGTGCTTCTGAACATAAATTCATGGATACTGTTTTAGTGACAAGGTTTAGGGGTCAACATCATCAGCTGTGTTTTTTTCTTTCCCTTGACAAAAGCGTATAGCTTATATGCAAATTTGCAGAAAGACAGACCTAGTTCTTCCTTGCCCTGGACCTTACCTGCCAGTTCGCAGCCTGAGTCCTGTCTGGAACGAGCAGCTGAGATGCTCGTTAGCTGCTGTGTCCTTATCCAGTCTGGCGGAGCTAGCCTCGGATGGACTCTCTGACGTTGGCTCTGGCTCTTGGCTTTCCATGTTGGTTTCACGGTAAAAGTTCTCCCGAGAAGCTGATAGGTGTGACTCCTCTAGCTGGCGTATAACATCACTTAACTCGGGCGTACTTAAACTTTGTAAACGGGGCAGTCCACTGTCCCTCAGACCGTTGGAGAGTGCGCACTGTGGGCCCGGGAGGGGTCGGCTGCTAAGCAGGACAGGCAGCGGCGGCAAAAACATCCAGCGCCGGATAAATGTCCTAGGCGGGCGGCATGTGGCCCTCGGGCCGTAGTTGGAGGACGGCTGAACTGATAACGACTCCCATAAAACTGCTCGTTGAGAACCACAGCGAGCGTCACCCTTTGCCTCTATCTTCCCGCGCTCAGATTCACAAAACAGCTGCCAGACAATGACCCCAGGGGCCAGCCGCGCACGGCTTAAATAAGTCATGCCAACTCGGCTCCTCGGGGAAAAGGACCAGGAATTTGCTAGCCAACACCAAGTCCCCAAGTCCCCAATCACAGATGACAAGTGTCTGGACATGCCCTGTGTGAGTTTGGGCGAAGGCAAACTGTTCACCTCCACGGACTTTTAATTTGACTTTCTTGCTGGTGAGGACAAACGGCACGGCAGTGAGCTCGGTCCCTTGCTCCCGTTTGGGTGGCGATTAAGGAGACTGTCCCGCCCTAGCGACAGGATCCTCCTGTAGTGACCCTCCCGCGTGCTGACTGCAAGCAAACTTGCCGCTTCTCAGGAACTATGGTCACCTGCACCATCAGGAAATACAGATCATTCACTGTAAACAGGGTATGGAAGGAATTGGGAGAAGCTTCTCAATCGAGAGAAAAATCACTTCTGCTAAACAGCTTATTTTTGTGAGTTTCCAGTATTTATTGTGCACTCCACGATGTAAACCACTTTTTTGCTAGGAGCTACAAAAGGAAAACGGGTCCCCACGCTGCGGGAGAGAGCCCGTGGACTGTTCTCGTAAGCAGTGAAGACTGCTAAGAACAAAAGGTATCTCTACTGTAAAGGGGGTTCTCATATATATATATATATATTTTTTTTTTTTTTTAACTTCCTCTAAGCCATGACTCAGGGCTGTTTAATACAAATTTTTGTGAAAATGGGAGTGTCCCGTATCTTCGCTGAACAATACGGCAGCCACCAGCTACCTGTGGCTAGTGCAACTGAGGAACAAGGATGTATAATTTTATTTAATTCTGATTAATTTAAATGCAAATAGTCCTGTGTAGCTGGTGGCTATCGTACAGACTGGCAGCTCTAGCTTGGTGAGTGACAGTCACAAGTGTGTCTTCACAACAACAAACAAGGCTAACAAAAAATTATTTAGCATTATCTTATATGCCAAACACTGTGTTGAGTGTTTCACATGTACTGACTCACTTAATCTTAATAACAAACCCATGACGTAGTTACTAGCATTATGCCCATTTTGCAGATGAGAAAACTAACAGGGAATAAGCAACATGCCCACATCACAGTCTGGAATGTCACAAAGTTGGATTTAGCACCCAGATGTGCAGATTTCAGCATCTTTGGTCTTCACCTGGGCACTCGGCTGCCTCTCCCGTAAAGATCATGGCTAATTCATTAACAGTGATAGTTATTGAAAAATAACTTGATCTTTTTTACTACCCGATTGGGCAGAAAAGCATGGAAAGAGTAAACGGAGATTGATTGATTTTTTTTTTTTTTTTTTATTCTTTTTTTGAGACAGGGTCTTGCTTTGCCACCCAGGCTGGAATGCAGTGGTGCAATCACAGCTCACTGCAGCCTCCACTTCCTGGGTTCAAGCGATCCTCCTGCTTTAGCCTCCCGAGTAACTGAGACTACAGCAGCATGTAACCATGCCTGGCTATTTTTTTTATTATTATTTTTGTAGAAGCAAGGTTGGCAGGTTATGTGGGCCAGGCTGGTCTTAAACTCTTGAGCTCAAGGGATTCACCTGCCTCGGCCTCCCCGAGCCTCAAAGTGCTGCCATTGCCGGCGTGAGCCACCTCACAACCTGCCAAAACTCAAAATTGGTCATCTTCCTGAGGACTTCAGGGTTCAACAAATGCAAAGTCATTCTACTGAGTACCTTGAAATGATTGGATAAGACGTGTCAACTCGCTTTGCCTACAGAAGACCATGACCTGCAGTCCACAGAGTGCAGAAATAGAGAGAGGAATACTGACCCAGCTTCTTACGGGGTATGATCATGGAGATCCAGCTCCAGACAAAGCCGGTGCTGTGGTTTTCTGCTCCAGGACTAGAGCTCGGCAATTAGCTCCAGCTTTATTTAGTTTGCAGCACCAGGGAACAGTCTCCAGACAGAAGACCTTGAACTAGCTGCTCTCACTGCCTGCAAGACAGCTAGCCATGACTTCCTGGGGGAGTGCTGCATGCCACTTGCGCGGCAAACCCAAATAGCTTTTCAAAAATCAGTCACTTTAGCATCCTGGAAAACATGGTCCTGTGTCAGCGATCATAGCCACGTCAGTGCTAGATTGCATGTGTTAATTATCAAGCAGAATTCTTGTTTGTTTGTTTGTTTGTTTGTTTTAAAAGAAAGTTTCCCAAACCTGGACATACATCAGAATCACTGTTTGGATGCTTGTTAAATGTGGGTGTAGGTGGTGACCTTTTGCTGAACACCAGGTTAGAGGAATAAACGATTTAAGTTAGGTGGAAGTATAAAACGAAAACGTATTTTGGAAGATTTCTTCTTGGCAAATTTCCTGCCCTACGTAGGATTTTTAAAATTGGTCCTTGGTGTTTCCTTCAATGTCCGAGTAATGACAGGTGGTAGTAATAGTTCAGTGCAAACGTTACCCCGATGGTGAACGTGTTCAATGTGTCTATGCCTCCAGTCAGGAGAGCTGAGTGTGTCGCGAAATTAAGTGGAAGCTGAGCGTGTTTGAATGTGCTTTTCCCAGGTAGCTCCTTTGACAGCGCAGTGAGATTTTGGCTTTAAGGCACTACGGTTCCCAAAATAATCAATACTAAATAGGTTGAAGATAAGACAAGAGGGTTATTGACATTTCAATCTGAAAATCCTGCAGGGTTTTTTTTTTTTTTTAAGACAACAGTCAGATGCAGGTGGATTGCTTGACACTCTCAGCCTTTATTGTGCGTGGCACAGGAAGAGAATGGGCACAAGAGATCAAAGAGGAGAGTATCACATGGGAATCGCCAACATTCTTTCCTAGAGGAAAAAGAAACAGAAAACCCAGTTAGCGTCCGGCGACAGCAATGCTGATGGTTAACGGCTGAGTGGCGCCTGCCAACCCTGCTCTAAAGAGCGTTCGAGTCTCGTGTGTTCTCACAACGGCCACCTGGGGTTCTGTTTTTACGGATGAGAAAACTGAGGCACGGAGAGACCATCTTTTCAGAAGGGTTACTAGCACTCCCCTGCCTGGCAGAAATGATCAAATTTCGCATGCGGGCCCCCTGTTCCGTCTCCTTTTCCTGCAAACGGGATGGGGTCAGGGACCTACACTCACCCCCCCCCCCTTCCTGCTGACTTGGCCCAGAACAGACCGAGAATCCGGCACCGGGAAGAGACTGGATTTCTCTGCCTTAGGCCACAGCCGATCTCAACAGATCAGGGCAGGGGGTCTCTCCTTCATTTGGTGGCAACGATGATGTCTCTCCTAAGGGAAGTTTCCTAGGTGAGACTCTCATCCGCCCTGGCATCTCCAGCGTCGTTTTCCCAATTATTGCGGAGTGTCAGGAGGACCTTGCTGGTATGTGGCGAGGACCTCCCCGACTACGCTCGCAACAAACTGGACAGAGTCTCTTTCGTTCCTTAACCCCACCGGTGCTCTGGGGAGCAGAGCCTCAAGGATACCTGCCTGCGACAGCTGCTTGACCAGGTGCCAGCCTCGGGGGTCAGCCGCAGTTGCACTTTCTTCACCTGAATGGAAACAACAGCTCAAGTCTCAGTCTGCACTTTGGCAAACCACAGGAAATTAAATGCAAATGAAATTTGCAAACATGACAAAAGTTGGGGGGGGGAGAGGAATTACCGTTCCTAGCACAAAAATCTGGCTTTTCTTCTTCTTCTTCTTTTTTTTTTTTTATGCTAACCCTGGGGAGGGCAGCTTCATCAAATTTTCGCCTAACGCTGAGGACCCTGGTGGTCCGTTTCTTTGTAGAGCTCCGCTAGGGCCAAAGCAGAGGGTGAGAAAGCTGCAGTGGGAATGGGCTTTGCACGGTTCAGGGCCGGGGCTTGCCGCTTTTTAGGCCGGCCTCCTCTCTTCTGAGCCTCATGGCCTCTGCTCACGCGCCAAAGTCAATCACCTTAGCAGAGGCGGAGTCTGCCTGTAACCATCAGTACATGAAGACTGGTGGCTGGGCCCGGCGGCTCACGCCTGTCATCCTAGCACTCTGGGAGGCTGAAGCTGGAGGATCGCTCGAGGTCAGGAGTCCAAAACCAGCCTGAGCAAGAGCGAGAGCCTATCTCTACTATAAATAGAAAGAAAATAATTGGCCAACTAATACATATAGAAAAACTCAGCCGGGCATGGTGGCGCATGCCTGTAGTCCCAGCTACATTGGAGGCTGAGGCAGGAGGATCACTTGAGCCCAGAAGTTGGAGGTTGCTGTGAGCTAGGCTGACGCCACTGCACTCACTCTAGCCTGGGCAACAGAGTGAGACTCTGTCTCAAAAAAAAAAAAAAAAAAAGAAGACTCGTGATTTTAACTCTGAGCCGGCTGCACTCAGTTCAAAATGACAAGTAGACACCCTACATATATTTGCCCATGGGCTCGCTGTCAGTCAATTGCTAAGGAGTAAACACCGTGCTCTTTGAAACAGGAACTCTATGCATAGTCTTTAATTCTTCAGACCACCATCAGAATCCAAGAGGAAGCAAAACTACACCAAGTGGCCTTATAATTTGTAATACCATAAAGAAAAAAAAAAAAGAGGGTGCGTACCGTCCCACAGTGAGCCTGAAGTCAGATTATTTCCCCCCTGCCCCTAACCCCGTGGAAACGCTGGAGGGCCTGTCTAATCCTTAGGAAGTCGAGGCCTTCTAGAATCGAGTGACGAGAGCCATGAGCACAGATTAGCTGCACGATGTAGGCTGAAACGTTTTGTCCTTACGCCATCCCATTTCAGAGAAGTTCGTTAGAGAGGCCCCAGGCCATTACGACCAAGTGACAGGTGTGCCCTGTGCCACTCACTCATTGGTGTGTGTTTCTACAGAGTGACTTCCCTGCTCCAAGCCTCTACTTTCTCATCTGTGAAATGGGACAGTAAGACCTGCCTCCATGGATGGCAGAGCACTCAGTAAACTGCAGCCGTAGGGATTACTGATTGGAATTTTGGCCGTCGTCAGAATCAGAATTATAATTGCTTCAAAGGACCCTGTGATAGGCTCTTCGAAGATTCAGATGAATGAGCCTGGCCAGCCAGGGCAGGCCCGTATTTGATACTTTGAAGGCTGGTGTTCATTTATCACACATGGATCGAGGAAGATCTTGGAGAGTTTTTGCTAATTGATTCTGAGGCCTCAAAAAGAAACCAAATGTGTTTTCACAGGCTAAGATGAAGGGGTTCTGTTTCCCTCAGTCATCAGTCTGTATCATTCAAGATGTACCGCAGCTATCATTTGCACTCAAAATGGTCTTCGGCTTGCCAGCACGCCTGGAGCTGCCTGTGGCAGTCACTCGCACGGAGTGGTTCATACGGCAGGTGGCATGAGCCCGTGTCTCCCAGAGCAGCCTTGCCGAGTGACGGCTGTCTTTCTCTGTCAATTGCACCACGGCAAAAGACTCTTTAAGACCCATCGATAAAGACCATAGTGACTCGCCTCAAAAATACAGCTCATTTTATCCCTAGAGAAAAGGCTGCCCGACTTCACTGGAGTTCTAGATATCATGCCTTCAAACCCTGATACCATGTTTCTTCAAAAATAAGACAGAGTCTTATATTTATTTTTCCTCAAGAAGACACCCTAGGGCTTATTTTCAGGGGATGTTATTTTTTTTTTAAGTACAGCACAGCAATCTACACCTATTCAAATATAGCGAAGTTGTCTTCTTCTGGAACATCATCCTCACTCTCCAGACCCCGAATCCCATCCTGAATGTCTTGCGACTCTGTTTCCTTTAGAGCCACCGCCCCGATCTCTCCTGTGGAGCACTAGAGCTGTCACGGGCGGAGGAGAAGGGCTGCTCGTGTTCTTTCCCGCTCGGCGACGACACGCACGGGTTGTGCAGACGCTGCGCAGCCACGCCCGTCACTAGGGCTGATTTTTGGGGTGGGGCTTCTATTGCGCACGTGCTTAGACATCCTGCCAGGGCTTGTTTGATGGGTAGGTCTTATTTTCAGGGAAACACGGTAGTTTATAATGGACAAAAAAAAATGTAACCACAACCAAAGGGAGAAAGAAAAGCCAATTAACAAGAAACAGAGAGAGATGGGCAGAGACCAACAAGGTTACCTTACGTAGCCTGCCATATGCATTGACCTTACAAAGGAGGGCTTTCAGAATTCCATGCCACACCCAAGGCATCCCATGAAGATAAGCCCGTTTCCGTCTTCCACAAGAGGAAACTGAGGATCGGGTAGGACAGGACACACGGATTCATTAGGTGCTGAAGCTACGCTACCCCAATATCAGAACCGAGGGAGGAATGAATCCCAGGCCAGTTTTCCTGGTTCCTGGCCAGAGAAAAGGATAATAGCGCATGCAATGTCAGAACCAATACTTGGACCAACACTCACAGGAAGTGGGGTCGCTGATTCATGCCACATTCTTCTAAAAGCGTTGGGGTCAGCCCGCGCAGAGCAAGCATTGGAGGTGTTTTCTCAACCCTCCTCGGACAAGCTGAGGGTCCTCAGAGCTTACTCTGAAAGAGGGCAGA
The DNA here is from genome assembly GCF_040939455.1 of Microcebus murinus. Taxonomy (NCBI): domain Eukaryota; kingdom Metazoa; phylum Chordata; class Mammalia; order Primates; family Cheirogaleidae; genus Microcebus; species Microcebus murinus. Next base: position 13,382,710 of record NC_134131.1, on the reverse strand, counting down.
GAGAGAAAGGGAATTCAAAACTAATCTTCGGCTTGAAAAGGAAGAAATAATGAGAAAAGGCGTGTAGATCATAAAGAGAAATAATGATTACCTTTGATTCCTAGAGAAAGTTAATTGAAAATGTATCCAAGTTCCACTGTACAGCCAAAGGGGGCAAATATCTGCAAAGTTGAGATACGTCTTTAGGAGGCGGAAACAAGAGCCACCGTCGGGTGGATACTGAGAAGACGCTCGTTCACAGTGATGGGGGAGGGGAGGTTTCAGAGATTAACTGACTCTGCTTCAGGACACACACTTAAAAAAAAATACATACAAATGATACTTGGAAGCCTAAAAGACAAAAATCTGTCCTTCATGGCAGCCTCTAAGAAAATGAGCTCAATAATTAGAAAATCACCAATTTAAGATTATGTTTTTACCAAAATCAGAACTATTTAAACCAAGTGCTTAGGATCCATTTCCAAGGGAAACTTTCAAGTTTCTGTGCCCTTTGAAAGAAAAATAAATAGTATGGATATATGTAGTCCACAAAAGAAAAGAAACAGGCATAAACTTTGGTTTTATATGTGGGTGTAGTGTCTCAAAAGAGATGTCAATCACCCAAGTCTGGAGGTTGAGGTCAGTTTTAGGAGCTACACATGAACACTTTAACAAATTTCTTTAGAACCCGTGACATCAGGGTAAAAAAAAACTGTCTTTTCAGGGCAGTCTTTGCAAACTTAGAAACTTTATCTGAAAGTGTATAACTCTACCTCCTGAGGTTGGACACTGGCTAGTTTCTTATTATTCATAAATAATTATTCACTTATAAATGTTCACTGTACCTATCAGGTTCTAGGGTAAGACTAGGTGTCTTTGGCATGGGAGATGTAATGCTCTCCACATCCCACCCGTGTTTTCTGAGAGCCTAGTGTTTTCCAGCCCTGGGTCTAAAGGCACAGAGATAAAAGAGACCCAGCCCTCCACCCTCGGGCTGCTTCCTGCGCTTTGCCTCCTGAAGCTGTCTCCCACAAACCCAGTGCGCCAGCCTCGTAGCACCGCATCTGGTCCCAGAACATACCACGTCCTCCCGCGTACCGAGCGCTTTTTTTGCATACTTCTCCCTGCCTCCAGTGCTTTCCCTTGTGTGGCGGCCTGCAGTCCTTCATCTCTTAAGACCAGCTCACACGAGCCCTCCCGGGCAATGCTCTCCAAACGCAGCCTGAATCAAAACTGCTCACCTTGGCGTCTTCCATCCAATCTGTGCTCCCTGGAGCCATCATCCATGGTTGCCTCCCATTTCTAATCAGTTCAGGGCTGACCCAGAGCAGGGGCGCTCAGCAAACATGTCTTTGATCGACCCAACTTCAGAACAGTCTTACAGTTTCATACATCTCGACCCAGACCGGGCAGTTACATACAATACTTAAATGTAAAAACTTGACACAGTGTCCGTGATGCGTATGGAAGTTTCTAGAAATACTAGCCACGTGAGCTCTCATCCCGTTCTCTAAGTTGAACTCAAGTTGCAGAACACAGATGGCAAATATTTAACTGGGTTTTTGAAGTTAGGCTGGGATATCAAACCTTGATGGGAGATGCTTGATGAGAGAAGTGCTTCACAGAGCTCTTGGGCAGACAGAAATGCGCCAAAAAGATTTATAGCTACGTTCGTTCCAAGGCGGTTCAATGTCAAAGGTCAGATAACAAATAGTCTTGGCTAGGCTGTATGTATAGAGTGTTTCAAAGCGGATTTTAAAGCAGGATGTGGTTTGCGGTTAGAGCAGACATATCACACTGAATGTTAACAGACGGAGAGTCTGAACGCGATACAAAAACTTGCATTGCACTGTTGCAAAAAGCTACATTTCTAAATAATCCCATCATAGTGACTACAAGAAACAAGAGATTATTAATTTTTAAATACCACTTAATAAATGAGTGAGGTGTCAATAATAGCATGTTCATGAGAACGAAACCTTATAAAAACATGACTCGGGGCTTCTCTGTATCCATACTTGCAAGGCTTTTATAATTTCTTAACCAGAACACCAGCCTGCGGTATGAAAACTGACCTCCTAACAAATTGTGTTTCCTCACCTGGTGGTGAAGCAAGCGCGCTTCATTTTTCTTTTTGCTGAGTCACACTTTTAAATAAATGTCCGTTAGATTAGACAGCACTTTGCAGAATCTTAAAATGTATAAACATTCTGATAAAAGATGCAGGGATCATTGATTCTGCTGATATCTGGCCTGCGGTGTTTTTCACACGAGAATGCTTTTAAACACAAGTATTCTGGGGAAACTGTTTTCAAACCAGGTTAGGTTTCGTTCTGTCTGAATTTGAACCCCGGTTCCTTCAACTCCCTGCAAGCAATTGTTGGATTTGTCGTATGTTACTGTGCCTTTGTCGGGACGTGGTGGCTGGAACTGAGGTTTCAATAGCACGGTAGTACAAAAGTTAACCGTTTTCTCTTTACTATTATGCCTTCCTAAGCAATCACATAGCAGCGGATCTGAACAAACAACACTAAGCAGCCCTTTCACAGATCTCCCAAATTCGCCAGCCTCGCTGGAGACCTGCACCATGTGAATGACATGTTCTTTGAATGAACACAATTGAACCGACTTCCATTCCTGATCATTTATAAGTAGTTATGTAGGATGGCTATTTATTAGCTTTTAAAGCCTTATTTAAGTTGCTCAGAAAAGGAGACCCAATACAAATATTGTTTGCATGCAGAAGGCCATTACAGAAACAAAGATGGGAAGACACAGAACATGAATTGATAAAAGTCCCATGATATCGGCATAGGAAAAAAAAAAGACAAGTCCACATTATTAAGCAATATTTTCCCACCTCCCATATTAAGCCTTTACTGTTTGCTCTCTTGGAATTTGTCTACTCAAAATCTTTGAGGCAAGATAATTTTAGCAAAAAGTTTGAATTTTTTCCTAAACAGAACATCCTTCTGAAAGTACTTTTTAACTCTAAGATTGACTAAAAATATTTTCACATTTTCATTTGACTCCCTTTAAACCAAAAGGCATCAACTTAGAAAGGAGCAAAAGAGAATTTTTAATGGATTGAGATTAAATCTACCATTTTTTTTTTTACCCAGGGAAAATTCCTTCTCATTTATTCTCAGGCAGCCTCATGTAAAAAGATTATTAAAGTGATGAGCTGCAGTGTTTTGACAAGCACTTGTACTGCAAAAAACTTGAAGTCTCACTGGAATACAGTTATATATTCACTGGTAGAAAATAATGCCCTATTTAAAAAGTAGGACAGATCATGTTGATATGGGAAAGGGAAGTGACTGTGTGAACAATACATCCTAAATTAAAGACTGGGTTGCTGGCCTCCATCTGAAATCAACAGGAAATGTAATTACTCTTTGAAAGTACTCTTGTCTTGTCTTACAGTGCTAAATGGATAAATGAAAAGAGAGAGAGAGAGAGAGAACAAGATATTATTTGCATTCAGAATACCATTACCAAAACAAAGATGGGAAGAAACAGCAACGATCTGATGAGAGGTCCCATGATAGTGGCGGAGGGGAGAGAAAGACCAGCCCACGATATTAAGCAATACATTTCTCTTCCCATGGCATGAACTCACTGCTTAGTATCTTGGAATGTCCCCAGAGAGAGGTCTCTCTATTTTGTAAGCACAATAGGAGTTCAGCTTTTATTCAAAGCCACCACGTGACTGTAATGACTTTTTCCATGTTCTCTACTTTTCATTTTGCCACGGTTTAGAAAGCCTTAGCTCCAGCCCGCCGAGGATGCCGGCCAAAGCCAGCCTTGCGCTGCACTGTATCATAAATAGAATGTTGTGTAGGCCGAAGCAGGGACATGATAATATTCTTTCAGAGCATGTATTCTTTGGTGGGAGCTCAAAGTAACATATCAGCACCAAGATGTGGCTTGATTATTTGTAGGCCAGCCCGTTCATGTGGCCAGTCCACACAGCACACCATCCATCACTTTCCCTAAGCTGTTTGTGTGGATACCCTTGGTGTGTATTGGTATTTCCTGGGTTCAACTCAGGTTGAAACTCATCTTTAGATATTAGACCCTTTCTCTGCTTCCACGCAGTGACTGAAGTCAGTTCAGTGTTTCTCAATGTTCCCATCCTCACCAACACATCATCAAACCCAGGCGGTAAACTTTTGTCCTATTTATCTGTTGCGAAGAGGGGGAACCAAGTCAATCTTAGGTTTAAGATAAGGCCAATGATTTGTTTTTGAATGGATACATGTCTGGGAATGTGGACATTTCTTGGAACATGTTTCATAAAAATAAACCAGAACAAAACATTTTTACTAGGCTTGTAAAAAAACCCTCTTAAGTTTCCCACATGGCCTTCCAAAACCAGAGCGGGAAAACACACACTGAAAAAGAGTTCCTCACCAGTGGTAGGGTGACCAGCACCAATTCTCTGCAACATTGGCTGGTCGTTCAAGAGCGACAAGTGTGCACACGTGCACACGTTCATAAACATACACTCCAGAAAAGAATGTGACCCATGGCAGGTTCCCGGCACTAAGCTTATCAGATTAGTAGTTCATCTCTGAAAATGCATTTCTTCGTACAGATAGATTGATAGGTCATCAGTCATGCACAGTTTTCCTGGAAACATTTCCAACTCTCAGCGCAGACAAGAACACACAAACAAATAAGAATTAGATTGTTTTCTTACCTTTTAGAAAGCAGTCAAAAGCTATACTGTTGGTGGGATAGTGTACCAAGTAACAGACTTTTGTACACTCTTTCTTACTGGTGGTATACAGTCTACAGGAAAAGTAAATATATAGGTATGTATAAAATGTGCACACAATATTCCTTTTCATCATTATTATTGTTACTATTTTTTTTTCCTTTTGGAGAAAAGGCTGCTGCAGAGACCACAGACACTATGCCCGCCTTTGGTAGGCCAGTTCACCACAGTTCAGGTACCTCCCAACATGGGAGCCCTGGGGCCTCCTGGGTTGACGCAGTGAGTTGGGTTTTACCTGCGTTTGAGTTGGAGCACCTGAGGGAACCAGCCCCACGACCAGCTTGCCTATCGGGTCAGAACATTATTTCCTCCTGTGGCCATCCCTGCTTTCTCAGCCCAGTCCAGCCATGCTGACCAGCCGTGCGGTTAGTCCAGAGCGTGAAACAAGTACCGCGATGTTGAGAATGGGAGAGCTCCAAACAGATGAAGAAGCAAAAGCAAAACAAGAACCATAACAAAGTAACACAGCACAGGAGTGTGTTCCGGAACTTTCTAGGCATCTTTTTTTTTTTTTTTTTTTTTTTTTTTATGTAGGGTTTGGTGCCCACATCCATTTCCTAGTAGTCTGAGACCTTTTTTGTTTTTTTCTGTTAAATAATCCCTTACATTGGCAGTTCTATTTTATGCAATCATCTATTTCTTTGAGAACAGAAAAAAGTTGGGTTTTTTTCTATATTTATTTTTTCCTTCTTTATTCTTTCGTTTTTTTGGCCCCATTTAAAAAGTTTGAAGAAAAAAGTTCTTATTTATACCGTTTCCTTACAGTAGATGCAAAAATGGTAGTAAAAGAAAAATAGCAGCAGAATACAAACTTCTGTTTAAAATACCTTATTTTATATTTTGGGTATCCATTATTATTTTCTTCTCACATGTGCTTCACACCATACAATATTCACTGGCTTAAGCCATTCTTTTATGCAGTATATGTCCAGCTTCTAACCCAGGATCAGTTTATCCGGTTATACGTCCCCACTCCAAGAAGGAAGGGGTGTGTCCCTCTCTGTCCACCTGCCTGCCATCGCTAGCTGGCTGGTCCTGCCCCGCCAGAGTGAAACTCTCCGTAGGCGACAGACGCGAGGCGTTTCTCTGCACTGCCTGGGAGGGGCGTCGGCTCAGAAAATGGATGGTTGTTTAGAACCAAGGTAGCTTAGGGTCCCTCATCACTACCCTGCCACCCTTTCCCAAGGAAAGCGTGAGACCAGAGGGTTCTTCACAAGGTACCTTGTGGCTGTGTGTGACCCGTCCGTCCAGGTGAAGAAGGCAGCAGTCCTTACCCTCCCATCCCCATAAAGCCGTGGATGTAATATCATCCATCCAACTTGGAAAGGACCATCACGGCCATTGATAAGCAGCCACAGCCCAAGCACAAACGTGGCCTCCTGTTTACCTGGCACCTTTGGGCTTGCCATGGACATACACCTACCAAGTGAGCTGTAGAAAGTGCAGGGAAACCTGCCACATTCAGGGTACAAGCGGGAGAACTAAAGTGTTTTTGAGGTACCCTTCTTCTCGGGAAGGAGATGTTGACAAGATACCATCTTGGCCTGACCTAAAGGTATCCAAATGAGGGCAGGCTCTTTTGAAGCTCTAACAACAGATGTCTTATTTATATAAATAAAAATTCAGTTAAGTCACTGAGCCTACACCACTACGTGCTCTGAGCTTGCTATTTTCTTTTCTTTCCTTTTTTTTTTTTTAAGACAGAGTCTCACTTTATTGCCTGGCTAGAGTGTGGTGGCATCAGCCTCGCTCACAGCAACCTTCAACTCCTGGGCTCAAGCGATCCTCCTGCCTCAGCCTCCCGAGTAGCTGGGACTACAGGCATGCGCCACCATGCCCAGCTAATTTTTTCTCTATATATTTTACCTTGCCAATTAATTTCTATTTTTAGTAGAGACAGGGTCTTGCTCTTGCTCAGGCTGGTTTCGAACTCCCCACCTTGAGCCATCCGCCCACCTTGGCCTCCCAGAGTGCTGGGATTATAGGCGTGAGCCACCGCACCGCCCAGCCTGAGCTTGCTATTTTCAATCTGAATGCAGAAACCAGCAAGCCTCGGCTGAACTCCGAATATCTAAATGTTTAAATACCCAGTGCACAGATGCATTAAAACTTTCAGGTTTACTTTTTTTATGTATCCCTTATGGAAGAAGAGTTTATTTCAAACAATGAAGTTTTTGTTAATGAAGCAACCTAAGAGGAGAATTGAGCTTCTCAAGGAAAAAAAAATAAGGCAGGGTTGGGGCCATTTTAACGTCTGTCTCTAGTAAGCCAACAAGCAAATCCATTTTCATGGAGACACAGGTAGCTGCAGCGAGGAGCCAGGTGAGCAGAAGCTGCATGCGGCAGGTGGCAAGTTGCAGTGACCGAGCAGAGCTGTTAACACGGCAATGCTGAAGATCGAAATACACCGGGACTAAGTGTTCAGAGCAACAATGCATAAAGGATATTTCCCTTCCACTATTCACTTTGCAGCTCATGCTGTGAACTGAGCTTCCTCTCAGATACCCTTCTTCAGAAAAAATCCTGCACAGAATTTGCCCGTGGGAGAGAGACATTCCTTTATGAAACCCATCGTCTGTGCTTTCGTTTCTAACCAGAGAGCGTAAATTCAGCAAGTAATCTCATTGTTACCAAAATTCAGATTATTGGAGAGAATCTGAGTTACATTTGGTATTAAACAGAATAGGATGGTATTAAACGGAACAGTACATCCTATTCTGTACTATCCCCAGCACAGAATAGTCATGTCTGTTTTTATTATTAATTGCATTTTTCACGATTGCTCGTGATCGCAGAGGACTGGTTTTCCTCCCATCATAGCGGTTCCCTTTTGGGATCGTTCAGTGACTGACTTGTCTGTATGTCTGTCTCATCCCAAACATGCATTCCTTTAAGCTGACTTGCTTCCAGATCAGTGTCAGCACTAAAACTCTGGGAGCTACATGCAGTGTTGACTCGGACTGAGTGTCCTCCAATAAAATCCTTGGCCACTGTCTGCAGCTGCACTGCCCAATACAGTAGCCACAGCCACAGATGTCCACGTAAATTCAAATTATTTAAATTGTTTTAAAAAAAAAGTAAAATAAAAAAAATGCATCTGATCAGTTGAGTGGCCACATTTCAACTGTTCAACTGCCATGTGTGATAGTGCTTACTGTATTAGACAGACAGATATGGGACATGGCCATCATTCCAGAAAATTCTAGTGGACAGATTTTGGATAAGGTCTTTGGATTCCTCTTTGGGGCCTTGGAGTGCTGGGCTGTCAGAAACCCCAATGTTTGGAGGTACATGAATCTCCTCCTGTGGTTCAGCATCTAAGTCAACAGGATTTCAATAACAATTTAGAGAGCATCTACATAATGCCAAAAGAGCTAAACCAATTTTTAAAAATCTTTCAGACTCATTGCAAGACAAAGGCTCTGTTTTTTTTTCTTTTCTTTTCTTTTTTTTCTGAACCTATATATCTCACTAGAACAACAACCATAAAAGCCCAACACAACTTCTTCAAGGAAATACATCAAATGAGTTCCAAATGGGATCGCTGCCGTGGTTGTTAAAATAGACAACACAATTTTTGAGCCAATAAGATGAGTCCTCTACCTGGGCAGCCTTCTTTGAGCTCAGATTAATCCCTCTTGTCTTTGTGGACAACACAGCAGGCAATAATACAATTCACAGCGTGTTTGGCTAAACAATCTCCCACCAAACATCATTCCATTTTGTATACACAAATTGTATATTATCAAACGGGGAAGCCCAAGGGTGGTTTGTTGCGTTGGAATTTTGACACGGCACTCAACCTTCTGAGAAGCCGGGGAGGAAAGAGGAGCAAGCGTGGGTTTAGCAGTCAGACCCGGGTTCTAGTCCAGCCTTTACTGCCAACTCAGATGTGTGACGTTGGAAATGTCACTTAATCATGTGAGGCCTGGGTTCTTCAGTGACATGAGCGTCATGATGCCCACTCTGCAGACTCGGAGCAAACGAGCAAGGTCTTCCACATAAAGGTTCTGCACGGTGCCTATTTCAAAAAGTACCTGAGGCTAGTATTAGTATTTGTGTGAGTGCTAGCATTTCAACAACCACCGTTGTACCCTAAAAAGCCCAAACAAGGATTGGACCTAATTATTAAAAATGAGCAACAGTAGAGATTTTTTTGAAAAGTTAATGTTCATGGTCCAAATCCAAAACTTCTAATCTGGTCATTACTTGTCATCACATGGAGACTTCCAACTACATTTTCTGCTTGCTGATTTTTAGCAGCATCTAGTTAAATTTGTGTGTGTGTACAAATATAAAACGGTCATTGGATGCCTGTAGGGTAAGAGTCTTGCGCCAGTTGGACGAGAGAGGCCCTACGATACAAATCTACAAAATGATCAACACGCAGGTATATTTATCAGTGCAGGTCGAAGTATGCAAGATACATGTGTTCACGAGACACTTTTCGGGAATCAGTTTCATCTCCCTCGTGGTGTTCAATCTGCCTCTTACTGCACCATCGTCATCTACTTAACACGTCACGCTGACGTCTATTTTTAAGCAAAGCTTTTTGTCCCTCTTCAGGAATGGAAGGGAATTGACATGTAATCGATGTACTATTTGTTAGGCACATAATATTTTATGATGCATTTATGACATAGATATGATCACCTCCTTTTCATACATAAAGAGGCTGAGTTTTGGACAAGCTCAGGGACTCTTACGGCCTCTGGTAATTGGAGTGGGCTGGATTTGAACCCAGGTCTGTTAACCCAAAGCCCTGAACGCCACAGCAACTCAGCATGCATCGCCCCTGCTCTCGATTTGGCACGTTGCTCTGGAGAGCAACCTTGGACCAGAGCCTTTCTGTTCCTTCTGCCTCTCCCTTCTCTAGGCATGGTCCTGCTCCTTCCTTTAGCTTCCTCCCAGATCTCCTCTATCGAAAGGTCAAAGTGAGCCCCGTGATCTCGATAATTCGCCTTGTTGCCTCGTCTATGAATTTTCAAAGCGTTTCACAAAATCCACTCTGTGATGCGTATGAATAAACGCAGGTGGGCAAAGATCCCGGCTCTTTCCACAGTACCTGCCACGACCAAGCCCACTTGGCTGCGTTGTTTTTAAAGGTACCGTCTCTTCCTTGCGGGGCAAAAAGGATTTCATTCCCTCAAGAATATTTAAAATAGAAACTTCTTTCTGCTTGGTGTGAAGCCTTTGCTCACAAAAATATCAGCTTGTAATAACTGAAATGTAACATGTGGCCAATGACAGCTAACCTGAAATCTCTTCTACCTTAAGAACGGGAAGCGTCACAAATACTCGAATCTATCTCATTTTAAATCCAACTGGCCAAAAATATTCCTAGATTGTAAATTGTAAAATTTACAATTTTTGTAAAGATTAGATTGTAAATTGTAAAATACAATTAGTATTTTTTAAAATCTGAAACATGCTCTTACCACTGTATTTGTAGTAAAATTAGCAATTGGGAATTCTATGCGTGTAATCTCTGAGCTGGTCTTGTGTCATTTTTGCAAGATGCCAGCCCCATGGCTGTTTTATCTGGGGTGCTTTGCAGGCGTGACTGAAGGCTCCAGGGCCCTGCAGAGATGCCACGCGGCATCTCGAATCTCCTGTTTCTTCCTTAATCCCATCCCTAAAGTCTAGTCTTCCACAGAATAAACTCCCCTGCGTGACGTGGTTGGCCTTTTTCCCATGCGGTGATGCTCTTAGCAGGTGATGTCTGGCCCTATACACTTGGATGAAAGTTTGACAACTTTATCCAATATCTTATGTGACTTTGTTTCTAGAAGACTGACTTAGTAAAAAAAGAAAAAAATTATATATATATGTGTGTGTGTGTATATATATATAACTTTCTCCATATTCATATGCCAGTGGAAAGGAGTTATGCTTCCAAAATTCTTTTTTTTTTTTTTATTCAGACAGAGCCTCACTCTGTCGCCCAGGCTAGAGTGAGTGCCATGGGGTCAGCCTAGCTCACAGCAACCTCCAACTCCTGGGCTCAGGCGATCCTCCTGCCTCAGCCTCCGTTGTAGCTGGGACTACAGGCATTAGCCACCACGCCTGGCTCATTTTATATATATATATATATATATATATATATATATATATATATATATATATATACATACATACATATATATATTTTTTTTAGTTGGCCAATTAATTTCTTTCTATTTATAGTAGACAGTAGAGATGGGGTCTCGCTCTTGCTCAGGCTGGTCTCGAACTCCTCACCTCGAGCGATCCTCCCCACCTCGGCCTCCCAGAGTGCTGGGATGACAGGCCCGAGCCACCGTGCCCTGCCCCGAAATTCTTAAATATTCTGATTTTATTCCCACTCTTACAGCTCCTTTAGGTATGGAACTTTCCCTAATAGGAAGTCATTTCCCTAGCAGGAAGGCATGCAAGAAAGGCGGCTTGCAAACCCAATCAGGGTGTTGATATCCATCAGAGAGATCAGTACCAAGCACAAGAAGCAAGGGAAGGGAGAGAGACCTCATGCTTCTGAAGCAAAACCTCTGAAAGCCTCTAACAGAGCGGAAAGACAGTGGGTGGCAGGAATGAGTCAAACTCAAAAAAAAAAAAAAAAGCAGAAGTAGTCAGCAATTCTCCAGGGCAATGCTGTTGGTCCCTAGGCATAAAAATGGTCCTGATCTCTTCCCCAAAAAGCGCGCAGCGCGCACACACACACACACACACACACACACACACAGCCCATTTCCTAGAGCTTCCTGGCACACCATGGGAGGATGGAAAGAAGTTTGAAGGGCCACTCACTGTTGGGATCCACGTTCTCGCAGAGCTCTGTCTTGGCCTCGCCGTTGGGCCTGTCACTGGGTTTGTGCGACAGCCGGGACGACATGGTGGCGGCCGTGACCACGGCCTTGAAGCTGCGCTTCCGCTTCTGGACGTTGAGCTCGGGGTGGAAGATGATGACGTACACCTTCGGCATGTACAGCATGCCGAGCGCCACGGACGCGCTCAGGTTCATGGAGACGGTGAGCGTGGTGGTTTGTATGTAGAGCTGCAGGACACAACACACAAGGCACCGTTACTCACACGGCGGCCGCAAGCGGGGCCAAGCGCGCAGAGCGGCGTCGGGGGCGGCCACGGGGCTAGGAGAGAAAACAAAGCCGCCTCTCCGGGCCATGCTGATCAAGGGAAGAAAGGAGGCAGTGAGACTCTGCACGCTCACTGGAGATTGGTGCATCTGTTGTTGTTGTTTTTTAAATATTTTTTTGAGACAGAGTCAGCCTAGCTCACAGCAACCTCCAACTCCTGGCCTCAAGAGATCCTCCTGCCTCAGCCTCCCGAGTAGCTGGGACTGCAGGCATGCGCCACCATGCCCAACTAATTTATATATATATATAAAATTTTTTTTAGTTGGCCGATTAATTTCTATTTTTAGTAGAGATGGGGGTCTCGCTCTTGCTCAGGCTGGTTTCGGACTCCTGACCTTGAGCGATCCTCCTGCCTCGGCCTCCCAAGTAGCTGGGACTACAGGCATGTGCCACCAAGCCCGGCTAATTATATATATATATATAATTTTTTTTTTAGTTGGCCAATTAATTTCTTTCTATTTTTAGTAGAGACGGGGTCTAGCTCTTGCTCAGGCTGGTCTCAAATTCCTGACCTTGAGCGATCCTCCCACCTAGGCCTCCCAAGTAGCTGGGACTACAGGCGTGCACCACCATGCCCAGCTAATTTTTTATGTGTGTGTGTGTATATATATTTATATTTTAGTTGGCCAATTAATTTCTTCGTGTTTATAGTAGAGAGGGGGTCTCGCTCTTGCTCAGGCTGGTTTTGAACTCCTGACCTCGAGTGATCCTCCTGCCTCGGCCTCCCAGAGAGCTAGGATTACAGGCGTGAGCCGCTGCACCCAGCTGGGTTTTTTTCTTTTTTTAAAAAAAGGTACACCGCCTTCACCATCCGTACCAAGGAGTGAGTGGAGTTTCCATGAAAACTAAGAGGACTTCTTGCTCAGTGCTGTTTTCCAAAACACAAATGACAACTGACTGCGATCTAGAGCTGCTGCCTTGCCCACTCTCCTTACATGGACAGCTCACTAATCAGATGCAAACCTCCTGCTAACACTATTATTTGCAGCGTGGGTGGCGTCCCCGGAGATGTCCCTGTCTCCTTTGGCTTTCTCAGGAAATCGTTGGATCCAGGAATCGCTTGCCGACTGTTAACCAATGCGTCAAATCATTCCCTTGGCTGTAAGTTTGAGACGGCGACCGCCCGGGCGTGTGGGGAGGTGGACAGTCACGACGGGAAAGCCCCAGGAAACCGCCTTGGTCTCGTTGCGTGCATGACGCTTACCATGACCCGGAGCCGCCCGGGCGTGTGCTCGGGCGTGTCTGGGTTTCACAGGACTTCCAGGAGGCTGTTGAAATGGAACGGCCAGCTCCCATGGCTTTGCAGAGCCTGGTTCCTGGCAATGTGGTCAACCTCGGCCTTCCGCCACTGCGCCCTCCCGTGGGTGTGACGATGACCCCCCACGCCTAATGGAGCCTACGAGGAACCCGTGTGCTTTGTGCTTGCCTAAGTCTTCGGACTGGCTGTCCGTCCGTTCCAGCTCCCTGACAGCCACCCTGCCTTGCCTTCCGGGGCGCCGCCCGCATTTATCTGTCGCATCCTGAGTGCACCGAACTCTCGAACCACAGAACTCCTGGCGCGCCATTCTTCTTTACTGTGTTGTGTTGTGTTGTGTTGTGTCTATTCGTTATCTTCTGCATGGGGTACTCCTCCTTCGCTGCTTACAACTCCCACCCCAGCCTGCCCTCGCCCCCGCCTGCGGGCTGGCCCGGCTTCCTCACGGACACGCTCTCAAAGACCTGCTGGCGTCAGATCCTGGGTCTCGCTTTCTAATCGCGCTCTCACTGCCTGGATCCTTGGACCGTGCGTCTTCCCGACCAAGCCTCAAGTTCGGGGAAGGCAGAACCCGTCTCCACGGGGCGTGCGGGGTGTCTGCAGGACGGACAAACAGCAGGCAACCCACAGACACGCTCGTTTGCATAGTGGACGCCCTTTTCCTGCCTGTGACTGTAAACCAAGGGTCCTCAAACTTTGTAAACAGGGGGCCAGCTCGCTGTCCCTCGGATCGCTGGAGAGTGCGCACTGTGGGCTGGGGCGCGTCGGCTGCTAAGCAGGACAGGCAGTGGTGGTGGCAAAGACACCCGTCGGCCGGATAGATGTGCTGGGTGGCCCGCATGTGGCCCTCGGGCCGTAGTTTGAGGACGCCTGCTAAACACACAGCCGTTTCCACCAGGCTGCCTGGACGTTTCTGACCTCAGTTCTTCAAGCTTGAGGACCCCGTGACATCAAAAGTAGCTTCGCCATCTCTTTTGGAAGGGGTGCACTTTTCTAGCCAGCGCTGAATCTGAAATCTGTAGGACTCTGACTTGTTAACAGTCAGCAGCTGGCAGCTGCTGATTCTAGAATATACGATGCCTGTAAAATACACAGAACTGTATTAACGCTCCTTTAGGTTGTAAATCGGATCGCATTTCTAACGTTCATCTTTCCTGCTAGGATACCTGTAGACTCTGAGCCTAGCTCCGCCTTGCTGGCCTGCATCTTCTTTCAGGAAAGGCTTACGGGGTCACAGGGCTTTATGGGCCTCAAATAGCACCGCAACTCTTTTCTAATTGAATTAATTTTATCAAGATACAAGTGGTGATTCACTAGTAAAAATACGTTATCAGTTAGTTTTTATTATATGATAACTATTAATGATGCCATGGTTAATATTTAATAATTAACATATTTAATAACATAGTTAATATTTTATAATAATAGTTAATAATTATTAACTATTATGCCATGGTCCCCTCTTTCCCTCATTATCGGGGCTGTCATCCCACTCACAGAAGGATTTGTAAACGATGGTTCGTTCAGCCAGTCCGAGAAAAGAGAGTTGTAAGCTATCCACGGGGTCTTGGGTTTTGTTTCTGTTTCTCTGCTCATGCACAAGTTCTTCAGAGTTTGTTTTATGATTTATATATGACTATAAATTACGTATGTATGGATGATGCTTACATATATTTGAACACGTGTGTGTGAATATACGTTTTCTTAAAGACTCCAAAACTATAATGTTTATGTAATACAGAGTTAAATTTCATTATTTTCATACCAGGGACCATCAAGATGTTGGTATTTTGTTTAGAAACTTGTCCAGTCTCTGGTGACACTTGAGGAGTACGTGAAAACTGAGATAAACCTCACCGACTGGATTTCCACGCCCCTGCCTCTCAAACCCTCTTTACACACCACGTGGGATAAGGATGGGCAGTGAGAGCCGGTCCGGGTTCAGTCCCCACTAACTGGTGTCGTGACCTTGGGCAAATTACTTCTCTTCCCGCTTCTGCATCTCTGAAATGGGAATGATGATAGCACTAGCGCCTACCTTCTAGTGTGGTCTTGTTAATTGAATAAGTTAGTATTTGTAAGGTGCTTGGCATAGGGCCTAGGCCGGTGTCCTCAAACTACGGCCCGCAGGCCACATGTGGCCCGCTGAGGACATTTATCCAGCCCGCCAGGTGTTTTTGCCGCCGCTGCCTGTCCTGCTTAGCAGCCGACCCATCCTGGGCCCACAGTGGTGGTACTCTCCAGCAGTCTGAGGGACAGCGAACTGGCCCCCTATTTAAAAAATTTGAGGACCCCTGGCCTAGAGTGTAGTAAGTACTGTGTAAGCATTTTTTTTCAATAAGTACCGTCATGCATTGCTTAACAGTGGGGTTGTGTTCTGAGAAATGCGTGACTAGGTGATTTTGTCAATGTGCAAACCTCGAAGAATGTACCCACACAAACCTAGATGGTCTGGCCCACTGTATACCTAGTGCATGTGGAATATAGCCTATTCGCTGATCCTAGGCTACAGACTGGTGCAACATGTATGTTACAGCATTGCATACTGTAGGCAGTTGGAACGTAATGGCAAGTATTTGTGTATCTAAATATGAATATATTTAGACAGGGAAAAGGCACAGTAAAAATATCCCATTATATTCCAACAGGACCACCATTGTATATGCAGTCCTTTGTTGACCAAGCCATCATCGTGTGGTGCACGACTATATGTATGGTGTGAGGCTAGGGAGGCATCAGTCTGCAGAGATCCCAGAGGCATTGGTCTACAGGGATATGATCCCACTAAGCACTGGAAGGGAAACTGAGTCACTGAGTCTGTGTGGCCTTTGGTGAGGTGGAAAGCCCGCTGCTAAGTCCCAAGTTTCCATCCCAGTATCATCTGCCTTTAGTACGGTCTTTTAGCAAATGCAGCAGGTTTATATTTGGTCTCACAGCTGTTCTTGTATTACCTGATGCTTATTGTATAGCACTTGACGCTGTTTAAACTTGGGTGTTTCACACCGTTTTCTTTTCTTTATAATCTTTTTAGGAACGTAAGTGGGTGGGTGATCATTATCTGTCCCTTTTGTCAAAGCTTAGGGTGTCCTTGTGCACAGCTGTATTTAGATCAAGCCCCTCCCCCAGGGTGGACTTCAACTGAGCCCTGTCCCGTTTAGGCCATCAGAGGGGTATTCGAAATGGACAAAAGGGACCCCTCGCCTTGGCCAATCCCGAGTGGCCCAGGCCAGTGGGAAGCACACAGACTGCCTCCGAATTTCCACGTGTTTTGATAGTTAAGCTTTCATTTTTACCATCGACCTAAATGAATTTCTGGAATCCAATTTCCGCTCCTGGGTTGAATGTGGCTTTTCTAACACCCACCCTGTGTAATGTAGCTTACGGAACTAAAGGGCATTTAGGTAAGGAATTCAGAGCCAAGTCAGAAAAGACTTGTGCACAAAGACTGATGCACAGAGTCCATGGCTATAATTATGCTCTCTGTCTCTCGGTTTTCTCATCTGTAAAATGAAGATGATAATAATCATTCCGACTTCATACGGGCTGTTGTGAAGATCTACCAAATACATGAAAAGTACTTAGCAGAGTGTTTGGAAAATAAGTACCTATGAAATGTTAGCTGCGAATATTTACATTTTTTCCAGGTTAGGTTGCTGGGGTATAGCTCTCAGGATATGGCTTCCTCTGCAACCACTTTCATATATTTTAAACTTTTTATGCATGTGTTGTTGATAAACTAAGTTGCAGGGTCTACAAAATCCACACCTATTCATGTCTAGTCAGATAGAAATGTACCAGCAGGTATACTACTAGAAGACCCAGGCGTGCGGTCAAGTCAATGCAAGGCAAAAGCTCAGTTGAATTTGTTCCACGCTTTGTCTCATCTTGGCATAATGGTTCATTGTTGAATAAAATGTGAATGCGTATCATGACATGCCATTATTGCTTTATAAGTTGGTGCAGCACTCAGTGTTAGCAGAGTTCTCCTTGCCTAACTTCCAACTGCTGAGACGTTAAGAAATCTGAAAACCTGTGAGTGCTCATGAGCAAGTCTGAAATTTGCCACCTCTTCTGTGTAAGCTTCAGAATCACTTTAATTGGAGACTACTCTGAGAGATTTCAAGGCAAGCTGTTAATAGTCACAATAATGACAGTTCCTCAACTCTGAAAATCAGAGTAATCTCAGTACTGTTCAAAAAACCATAAAAGGAAAAGAAGTAAAGAAAAATTCACAGGGCACAATGATAGATATACAACTAGAACTTTCAGGCAAAATCAATTCAGATTGCTGGGTTCATCAAACTTACTACTGATGTCTTTAGAAATAATTATATTATCATTATAATATATAGTTGATAATTATTATATAATAAAAACGAACTAGTAATGTATTTTTACTAGTGAATCACCACTTGTATCTTTATAAAATTAATTCAATTAGAGAAGAGTTATGCTATGCGGTGCTATTTGATGGCATCAAAACATTGACATAGGAGATGATTAACTTACGACCATGTGCTGTGAATCTATTGTTAACTGTATTTCCCAAATAGGCTGTATGTGTGATACCTTACTTCTCCATTTACTTGTTCATTCACCCACTTATGGGTTCACCATTTTCACTGCAATACTACCAAGTGCCTGTCCTGGCCCAGCCACTTGCGCATGTTGTACAACATGGAGAGTGTAATTAGCAACAATGTATTGTATTCTTGCAAATTGCTAAGAGAGCAGTCTTTAAAGTCTCACCACAAAAACATAGCTATGGGAGGTAATGATTAATTAGCTTGACTTTGCCACTCCACGACATACACATATATCAAAACATCATGTCGTGCATCATAAATATATGCAATGTGTATTTGTCAGTTAAAAATAAATGAATAAATAAAATATTCAGTCCGGGTGCAGTGGCTCATGCCTGTAATCCTAGCACTCTGGGAGGCCGAGGGTGGTGGATTGCTTAAGGTCAGGAGTTCGAAATACAGTCTGAGCAAGAGTGAGACCCTGTCTCTACTAAAAAAACAAAAAGAAAGAAGTTAACTAGCCAACTAAAAATACAGAAAAATTTTTACTCTATTTTATTCCATTCTTTTACTGGCCAACTAGAAAAAATTAGCTGGGGATGGTGGCGCATGCCTATAGTCCCAGCTACTTGGGAGGCTGAGGCAGGAGGATCGCTTGAGCCCAGGAATTGAAGGTTGCTGTGA
The DNA here is from genome assembly GCF_040939455.1 of Microcebus murinus. Taxonomy (NCBI): domain Eukaryota; kingdom Metazoa; phylum Chordata; class Mammalia; order Primates; family Cheirogaleidae; genus Microcebus; species Microcebus murinus. The sequence goes on along the minus strand of NC_134131.1, from coordinate 13,364,356 downwards.
GCGAGGCTGACTCTACGACACTCAAGCCTGGGCAACAGAGTGAGACTGTATCTCAAAACAAACAAACAAACAAACAAACAAACAAAACATGTTTGGCCACCACTGAACGCATCTGCATTAACTGCACACTGAATCCTGTCTCTCACCCACTGGCTCCTGCTCTTCCCTCCTCTTGGAATTCCCTTTGCCCACCGCTCTGCCTTTGATATCTTACAGATATTTGATGCGCTGTCCTTGGGCGCCTTCTACATAAAGCATTCCCCATCTCCCTGGTCAGGACAGCTCCTTTTTTTTTCTTTTGCCCTTTTCTCAACTGAGCAACTGATTCCGAAACTTGCACAGAAGAGTTGCTAAGTTTCAGAGTCGTTCTTGAGAGAGTAACAGGTTTTCAGATTTCTTACTGTGATAGTAATGGTTAGACAAGGAAGGACTCTGCTGACACTGCTGACACTGAGTGCTGCGCCGCCTTAGAAAGCAATCGTGGTGTCTCACGCTGCGCCTTCACGTGTTACTCAGCAACCGACCGTCACACGCCAAGACGAGCACCTAACCCGTGGGTGGCGCAGAGGATCATTCTAGCCTCGTGCTGTGAAGTTGCTTTGAAAATGCAAATTCATTCCTAAGAGACTGATAGATTAGGGATCGGTTTGAGTATAACACAAAGTTTGTGTCTGTAAATGTGTGATTTCTTCCATAAGGAACACTAAGGGATCGGAATAAGCTGCACCCGGCTGAAGCCCGAGGGGTGGGAATACACAAAATGCACCGACATCTGCCTGCTCCCTACCCCCTTCCACGGTCGCCCCATCAACCTCCCCCCGCAGCAACCCTCTGGCACCCACTTTCATAAACTCCAGGTCGCTTTCCACCAGGTAAAGTGACATATTTAGTGTAGTACTTACGCATTTCTTGGCCATTTAACATGTAAAACTATGCCACTATTTCTATTCGGTTCCTATTTTTTCTTTTATCACTGGTGACTTTTTTTGAGTGTTGCTTCTTTAACCCAATTTGTCCTATAAGTGCTGTGTATTATGGCACCACTTTGCACGGCATGGTGATCTTTTAGGAACATGTATGTCATATCACGGCAGAAATGACTAGATAATGAACACACTATTTGCTGCAGAGTGTGCAGTTATTAAATTCTTTGAACCAGAAAGTTCCACACTGGAAGCAAGTATTAGGTGTGATCAATATCCTTGGCATCCAGCGTTGTTTCAAGTAAAGCTATTATTTATGGTATTTTATTTTATTTTTATTTTTTATTTTTTTCCAGACAGAGTCTCACTTCGTTGCCCAGGCTACAGTGAGTGCCGTGGTGTCACCCTAGCTCACAGCAACCTCAAACTCTTGGGCTCAGGCGATCCTCCTGCCTCAGCCTCCAGAGTAGCTGGGACTACAGGCATGTGCCACCATGCCCGGCTAATTTTTTCCATATATATATTAGTTGGCCAATTAATTTCTTTCTATTTTTAGTAGAGACAGGGTCTCGCTCTTGCTCAGGCTGGTTTCGAACTCCTGACCTCAAGCAATCCTCCCGCTTTGGCCTCCCAGAGAGCTAGGATGACAGGAGTGAGCCACCGCGCCCGGCCTATTTATAGTCTTTTAATAACATTTTCTTCTATTATTTGTGGGCTTCTTTTCCGTCATTACTGGAGTGGAGATGATAATACCTATCTTGTAAGAGTGTTGTTGGGATCAGATGATGGTTTCTTGGATGCCCAGCACGTAGCAACTACTCAATCAAGGATGTTAGTATTATTGATGCATTTATTGGCCATAACATAAAACAACTTATTTTCTACACCAGGCGTCCTCAAACTATGGCCTGCGGGCCACATGCGGGCCGCCTAGGACATTTATCCGGCCCTCTGGGTGTTTTTGCCGCCGCTGCCTGTCCTGCTTAGCAGCCGACTTGTCCTGGGCCCACAGTGCGCACTCTCCAACGGTCTGAGGGACAGTGAACTGGCCCCCTGTTTAAAAAGTTTGAGGACCCCTGCTCTACACTGTTCTTTTCATTTGATCGTAACACACTTTTAAATGATTATTTTTCTCGTGAAATCCGCTGAATAACATCAGCCTGTTTTAGGGGGAAATCTCAGTAAGTGTGCTTCCATTTCATTTGAAAGCACACTCAGACTTCTATTTCACCTGTCATTGACTATTTTTTCGGGAAATAACCAGTTTTGTGTGTTCCCAGGCGTGACAGTTGAGAATTGAGATAAGAACGCCCTAATGAAGTCTCTAGGTTAGATGGGAGAGGTTTCATAACTCTCGTGACATCACAGAGTCTGTGGAATAAACATGAAAACTGTGGCCATTGCTGTCGCGAATAAGAGGAAGGGTGCGCTATTATCTGAGAGACGTTTGGGACATTCGCATGATTTCACTGAAAGGAAAGTTCCCGGCGGTCCCGACCAAGGTTTTCTATGTTTACTACCCACACCCTCTGCTTCCTGGTTAGAGCGACCACATAGGTGGGAAATAAACAGTGCCCCGCGGGTGAGAGCCAGGCAGGTGTTGGCAGACGGGACTCTCTCTGCCGTCCAGAGGGTAACGCGGTGCGGGCTTCTGCTTAGGTGTGAAACAGCACATGCTGCTAGAAAGATCCAGTATGTGCTGGGTGGCAGGAAATTCTGATTTTTTTAAATTCCTGGTGGGCAGGGGATTTGCATCTTCTATAAAAGGACGGTTTAAAGCAGTGGTCCTCAAACTACTGCCCACGGGCCACATGCCGCCCGCCGAGGATATTTTGCCGCCGCTGCCTGTCCTGCTCAGCAGCCGACGCGACGGGCCGCAGTGCGCATGTGTGGAACGTGCGCCGCGCCCTCCAACGGTCTGAGGGGCAGCGAGCGGACAGCGAGTTTGAGGACCCCTGGTGTAAAGGAAAGAAAAAGACCTGCCGTGTTAGAACGGATTTGGAATCTCAGCCTCGTCCTGTCGCTGGTGGGTGAATCTGTGTGAGTTGACGTCGCTTCGGGGAGGGGACAGGATCAAGATCCGAGCTCAAGCAGTGGTCTGATGACAGGGTCGTTCTGGCACGACCCTGAAGACTTGCTCACTGTTTGGAAGACGAGGGAATCACGTGTGAAAATAGGCAGCGCAGGCCCTGGCATCTAAGGTGGGCGCCCAGGAAATGCCCGTGTTGTCGTTATTGGGGGGGATGTCCTCAAATTCTGCAGATGGCCTGTATGCCGGCCCACTTTAGACCTCCTCTCTGCAAACGGATGCCAGATAGACAGACGGCTGCCGGGACGACGGGACAGACACAGAGACGCCCACACTCCAAATAGTCCAGGGCAGGCATCTCGTCGGAGCACTCGCATGTTTACAGCAGCGCAATTCACAGCTGCAGGGCCGTCGAAACAGCCCAGGGGCCCATCAATACATGGGTGGATTGATAAATGTGGCACGTGTACACCATGGAGCACTACTCAGCTGTAAGAAACAACGGTGATCCGGCACCTCTTGTGTTTTCCTGGATACAGCTGGAGCCCATCCTACTAAGTGAAGTATCCCAAGAATGGAAAAACCAGCACCACGTGCACTCACCAGCAAACTGGTACTAACGGATCAGCACCCCAGTGGACATACAGGAATGACATCTATCGGGAGTCGCGCAGGTGGGAGGGGGAGGAGGGGAGGGGTGTATACAAACACAACGAGTGAGACATGCAGTGTTTGGGGAATGGACACACTTGAAGCTCTGACTCGATGGGGGACAAGGGGAATATGCGTAACCTTAACACTTGTACTCCCATAATATGCTAAAATAAAAAAAAAATCAAAAAATAAAAACTATTTATATAAATAATGGAGGCAACTAGAGGGTTATTGGATAAGAACTAATTTTACTATGTGTGTGTGTGTTTTTATTATTATTTCCTCATTTACCATCTCCAGGGAGACACAGTATCACGTCTACACACAATTGCATGCTTTATTTGGGTGGACGGAAGGCAAGCGCTCCAGGGGAATGCAGTCGGGTCTCTGGGACGTGAGACAAGTGGCTGTTCATGCTCCACACCGCCCGCATCTCCGAGCTCTGCTCTCCTGAGGCCGCGTCTGTCCCCGTGCAGTGTGATCGGAGAGAGGCTGAGGTGCCGACCGCCCACACCCTTGGGGACGCCCAGTGTGCACCCCCGCCTGGCGCCATCCGGGGAGCCCCGGCCCCTCTCCACGCGGAGTCTTCTAGACCAGTCACTCCCGGCTTTGCCGGGCGTGCGCAAGCGCAGCCCACACACTCCTGCCACCCAGGATCCCTCTCCCCCGCCGGCCCTCTGAACCTGCAATTTTTTTAAAATATTTTTTTCTTTTTTCAATTTTTATTTTTTCCTCTTTTTTTTTTTTCCTCTCAAGAGTAGCAAGGGCTAAAATGAACCTGCAATTTTGATTTTCAAGATTTCCACTCCCCACCGAATGGCAGGACAGGTGGCGTTCCCCTCTTTCTGTCACCAGCACTGGCGCTGTTGCTCCGCTGTGCTATCCAAAAGGCCACGCGCCATTCCTGCTGCCGGGAGAGCCCCGGAGTGTTCTTCTCTGCCCTGCAGGGATTGAGCCCACAGAGGCAAGGCGCTCTCCCCGCAGCCAGCCCGAGAGACCACACTTCTGCCAGGTTCCCTTGGCGTGCTCTGCAGTACTCATCCGGACTGAACTTAACGGCCGGGCGCGGGGGCTCACCCTGTCATCCCAGCATCTCTGGGAGGCCGAGGCAGGAGGATGGCTCAAGGTCAGGAGTTCGAGACCAGCCTGAGCAAGAGCGAGACCCCGTCTCTACTATACATGGAAAGAAATTAATTAGCCAACTAAAAATACATAGAAAAAATTAGCCAGGCGTGGTGGCGCATGCCTGTAGTCCCAGCTACTCGGGAGGCTGAGGCAGGAGGATCGCTTGAGCCCAGGAGTCTGAGGTTGCTGTGAGCTAGGCTGACGCCACGGCACTCACTGTAGCTTGGGCAACACAGTGAGACTCTGTCTAAAACAAACAAACAAACAAAAAACACTGAGCCTAACAGCCTTTGTTGTAGCAAACAGCAGGTTCTGCGTCATGATGTGAAAATGCCGGCCTGTGCGTCACTGAGGATGCCCCGGGTGATGCAGGGTGATGCTCTGCATTACTTTATGAGTCAACCGGCAGTTCTAACAGAAAAACGGAGCCTGAGCTTAAAGTAGCCAGCTTCTGAAGATGTGGTGGAAACAGTCCATTCTCACGAGTGCAAGGCTGTCTAACCTTTCCGGCTTTGAAAGTCATCTTTATCGTTCTAATGAACATAAAAAGAATGAAATGAACACACTGATGCCAAAATGAGCAGTTAGGAAGCAAACGTCCTCAGCATTTCTTGGGCATATTCAGGCATTTCACGTTGGACCCGTAACGTGCTCGTAGCAACTGGACCCGTGAGTGTCATTCCCAAAAGACAGTGTCAGATTCTCACAAAGTATGTTTCTATCTCGGTTCTCAAAGCCACTGACGACGGCTTCCTGGTGAACTGATTGGTTTTGATCAACGTAATCACCAGTGCTGTCTTTGCTGCTCTGAGTTCTGGGCGTCGCACTGCTGACCCTGGTGTACCTTTTTGGCTTTATCTTTCCCATCTCGCCACTGAGCTCGGATCCTGACCCGCCCCCTTCAACTTCCTTTATTCCGCCTTGCACCAGCCCTTGCTTTCCCTGTGCATGCCTTTGCTTCCCTGCCCGGCCCCTGCCCCAGCGTGGCAACGTGCTTGGGTACGCAGGCTGCCCCTCAACCTCCATGCTGACAGGGAGGCCTCCCTGCTGATGGGAAGATCACAGAACAGCTGGGACCTGGCCAGATGAACTGCCCATGCAGGGGTGACGGTACGCTTTTTTTCTTTTTCTTTTGAGACAGTCTTGCTCTGTTGCCCAGGCTAGAGTGCTGTGGTGTCAGCCTCGCTCACAGCAACCTCAAACTCCTGGGCTCAAGCGATCCTCCTGCCTCAGCCTCCAGAGTAGCTGGGACTACAGGCATGCACCACCATGCCTGGCTCATTTTTTCTCTATATATATTTTAGTTGGCCAATTAATTTCTTTGTATTTATAGTAGAGACGGGGTCTCGCTCTTGCTCAGGCTGGTCTGGAACTCCTGACCTTGAGCGATCTCCCCCGCCTCGGCCTCCCAGAGTGCTGGGATGACAGGCGTGAGCCACCGCGTGGGGCCTCACTGTGCACTTTTAACGCCTCACCAAGCCCCTCGGCCTCTCGTGATATTTTAAGGCCCAGAGGAACAAATGGCTGAAATGACACTGTCGAGAAAATCGTGGACCGTCAGTCACTCAGTCCATGCTCCTCAGTGGAACAGGGAGGGCCCGAGAGTGGGCGGGACAATGACGCCCGCTCCTGCCGAGAGGGACAGTGAGAGGGAGGAGAGCTGGGCCAGGGAGCAGGGGCTGAGTGAGTGGTTCCGGCTTTGATCCTGCCTTTCCCATAAGATCCATTTCCCTTTGCTTTTATATTTGCAAGGTGCTGGATCGAGGACCTAAAATTCCTAGTCCTAACCACTCACACTCGAGGGCCTCCACCCAGGCCTCTGTCCTCACACCTCCTCTGAGCCTTCCTTCCCGGCCTCCCTAGGCTCCTTGCCAGAACCCTAGAGGCAGGTTTTCCCAGGTCTCTGCACCAGCTCGACTTCCCGCCACGTTTTGGATGAACATAGAAACCCAACACGGTCCAGACAGCTCTGGGGGAGGCCCCGTTGCCAGCCTGGCCCCTTCTCTGAGCCATGCTCGGCCCACCCTCAAGGCCTTCGCACATGATGTTCCCTCTGCCTTCCGTGCTGTTCCCTCCCATCTTTACCTGGCTCCTTCCTGCTTGTCTTGAGGCTGAGGTCCCCTCTGGCCCCCAAGTCTACCCGATGCTCAGCCGCTGTTACTCGCTTACAGAGTGCGTCACCTCCTTTCATTCCGTCAGTCACAACTTGTGATTACTAATCCATTGTGTGATTTCTGGGTTTTGCTTTTTGAGACAGAGTCTCACTCTGTTGCCCAGGCTAGAGCAAGTGCCGTAGCGTCAGCCTCGCTCACAGCAACCTCAGACTCCTGGGCTCAAGCGATCCTCCTGCCTCAGCCTCCCGAGTAGCTGGGACTACAGGCATGCGCCACCATGCCCGGCTCATTTTTTCTATATTTTTTAGTTGGCCAACTAATTTCTTTCTATTTATAGTAGAGACGAGGTCTCACTCTTGCTCAGGCTGGTTTCAAACTCCTGACCTTGAGTGATCCTCCCTCCTGGGCCTCCCAGAGTGCTAGGATTACAGGCATGAGCCACCGTGCCCAGCCTCACTGTCTAATTTCTTTAATAAGTGTCCCCTTGCTGGATTGCATGTTCGTGTTCTATATATTGTACATCCCTGAGCAGCAAAAGATAGGCAAGGTGCGCTAGACTTGGAGTCAGGAGTGCAGTGCTGGGTTTGGATTTTTCTTTTCTCGGGAACTGTTATCTCCGTCTACCCAGTTGCACAAATTGGAACCATAAGGATTATTCTTTAATATATGCAGTTTCCTCACATTTTGTACTTTGTATCCAATCTGTTACCCGGTTGGCTAATATTACCTATAGTATTAATAATGTATAATGCATATGATAATATAATTAATAGTACCTTGGCCGGGCGTGGTGGCTCACGCCTGCAATCCTAGCACTCTGGGAGGCCGAGGTGGGAGGATCGTTCAAGACCAGCCTGAGCAAGAGCTGACCCAGCCTCCTGGGCTTCAGTGCTCACAAAATTAGGCAAGTACCATGTTTCCCCGAAAATAAGCCCTACTCACAAAATAAGCCCCAGTAGGATGTCTAAGCACGTGCGCAATAGAAGCCCCACCCCGAAAATCAGCCCTAGTGACGGGCGTGGCTGCGCAGCGTCTGCACAACCCGTGCGTGTCGTCGCGGAGCGGGAAAGGACACGAGCAGCCCTTCTCCTCCGCCCCGTGACAGCTCTAGTGCTCGGCAGGAGAGATCGGGGCCGATGGCTCTAAAGGAAACAGAGTCGCCAGACATTCAGGATGGGATTCGGGGTTTGGAGAGTGATGATGCTCCAGAAGAAGACGACTTCACTCTATTTGAATCAATGTAGATGGTTGTACCGTACTTAAAAAAATAATACATCCCTTGAAAATAAGCCCTAGGGTGTGTCCTTGAGGAAAAATAAATATAAGCCCCTGTATTATTTTGGGGGAAACACGGTAATAGCATATGACAGTGACAGAACCAGAATGTTTTGTGGGAGTCAGGAAGGGAGAGAGCAACTAGAAGTGAGCGAATCAAAGGCATGGGCCATCTTTAATTTACCTGGCATCTTAACACCAGGCACAAGGAACCAGGTTTGGTATTTGTGTGATGCATGAGATGATCCTCACTCATTTGATACATCCATGGCAAATCTGAAGTCTCTCGTTCATTTCCGTCTCATGTTTCATCTTGCCCGCTACCCTACCCCTAAGCTACTCCGGCCTTCTTGATATCCCTGAACGTTCTGTGCTGTCCTCTGCCACAGGGCCTTTGCCTGCGCTTCCCCTTTCCTTGGGCTGTTCTCCAGCCCACCCACCTTGTGACCCTGTTCACCCTTCCGATATCCACTGAAGCTGCTCTTCCTCAGCAAGACTCTAACCAAGACTAGGTCACACCATCCGACCTGCAAGTTCTCAAAGCAAATTCCACCACTCATACCTAAGTGCAAGAGAAAGAGGTTGGTTAATTTCTATCTCTCACCCTCCCCCCAAAAAAACCCAAGAAGCCCCCATCTGTTTAGGCCACCACTGTGGCGAATAGAAAGACTGAATTGTCATCGTTGAGGAAGGAAGCCTTGGGCAGACACAGACAGAGGTTCCCTTTCCAATCTCCAGGCCCTGGAGCAGTCACTGAGAACAGAGAGCCAACGGTGCTGCTGAGACTCCCAGAGCCCCCAGGTTCCACTCGGTGAGTGCTTCCCAAACTGGCCCGAGCTGGGAGGAGGGGACTGTGTTGCCCAGGGGTAGCTGCCAGCATTTCCTACCCAATTTTTGATACATTCACGAAACAGTAAGGCACAACTATCAACAATGACTCCTATAGAGCCTGCAGCAACAATGAAAATCCAGCAACCCTGAATGTTTTGGAAGCATGGGAGCCTTTCTTTCAAACAGCTTGGGACAACACCCAGGTTAGCACCTAATTGTCTCCTCACAATGGGAGGAAAAAAAATGCAATGGTTGCCATGACAACTGGGGGAAGAGTTCAGGCACTGAATATTCTTTTTTTGACATAAAGCTCCTGACTTTGACTCAACTGAGATCCCCCCTATATGTCTTTTGTTTTTTGCAATGCTAATCTCTTTTGGAGTTTTTAAAAAAAATCATTAATACATATTTTGAAAGCACACCTTCTTTAGAAAGTACAAAAGAGATGATCCAAAATGGTTCAGTGACAGGAATGTGAGTAAATTGCTGTCTTCCCACAACCCAGAAATTATCTAGGCTCATGTATAGAGTGCTTATAATTTGGGGAAAAAATTCTTAGACAAAGGTCTATTGTTTCTGACAATAGACCTAAAATGAAACTATATCACACTTTGATATAACTCTAAGAAAAATAGATAAATGCATCATAAAAAAATTTTTGAAGGCAAATTGTCTATTCAGTTTTGGTTTATGGAATCCCCATACTTTGTCAGGGGCAGGGATGGGGAGGCAAGAGGAAGAAAACACAAAGCGTCTCCTCTGCGATGCCGGGCCACCTAGCAGGTGCGTGCAGAAGTTCCTGAGAAAGTTATTCTCGTTTCTGTGCAACTAGATGTTTTATTTACCGTCTTTGAGGTAGGGATCCTCCTCTTTTTCAACCTCACTGGGCTGTTGAGACAATCGAAGGGGCTTTTTTGGAAAATGTCAAAAACAGGGCATTCCCTCTACAATGTGCCTCTCTGTGAATTTTTCTTTTCTTGAGAACTGTTATCTCCGTCTACTCAGTTGCACAAATTGGAACCTTAAGGATTATTCTTTAATACCTGCAGGTTCCCCACATTTTGCACTTTGTATCCAGTCTGTTACCCGGTTGGCTATATTGTTAATACTATAGGTAAACTATAGTATTATTGAAACTATAGTATCATTAAAAACTATTATTAGTTTATAGTATTTATAGTATTATTGGTATACTATAATACTAGTATAGTATTTATAGTAATATAATAGTATAATTAATACTATAGATAAACTATAGTATTAATAATATAATGTATAATATATATGATAATAATACAATTAATAGTACCTCGGCTGGGAGCGGTGGCTCACACCTGTCATCCTAGCACTCTGGGAGGCCGAGGCTGGAGGATCACTCAAGGTCAGGGGTTCGAGACCAGCCTGAGCAAGAGCAAGACCCCATCTCTACTATAAATAGAAAGAAATTAGCCGAACAAGTAAAAATAGAAAAAAAATTAGCCTGGCTTTGTGGTGCATGCTTGTAGTCCCAGCTACTCGGGAGGCTGAGGCAGGAGGATCACTTGAGCCCAGGAGTTTGAAGTTGCTGTGAGCTAGGCTGATGCCAGGGCATTCACTCTAGCCTGGGCAACACAGTGAGCCTCTGTCTCTATATATATATATATATATATATATATATATATATATATATCAAATAAGGTGCACATGTAAAAATCCTGATGAGTAAATCTGACCCTCTTTTTGAGATGTAAATACATGTTGGGTAGATTTGGGTTCTTGAAGTGAATTCCCATAGTGAATATTAATTCAAAATCCTGAGTTTCCTGAGAAAGTTACCTGACTTGTTCAGGGACAAAGTAATCAAGGGTGAAGCTACGACGAAAGTTGAGGTCTTTGGACTGTAAAGACCATTCTGGTACACTGACTTTCACTTTCAACTAAAAAGCCTATGTAATAAAATAGTAGATTGTAAAACTGCTTAATTTCTCATTCTCTAAGGATTTCACTGCCAGTGCTTAGAAAAACAAATAGCTTCTAAGTATTAATATTTCTAAAGGGAACTGACAGGAAATTCTGGTTCTTTACCACAAAGTGCACGTTTGTGTGTGTGCTACATTTAATTCCATATTAGTAAGAATAATGGGCAAATATCCTCCGTCTGTAGTTGAAACTGTATCTAGTTGCATTGCCAAATCTAACTTTTTGTCGAAAGAATGCATCCTTGCTGTATCTTTCTTCCCTGTTGTGCACATGCTTACACCTAGGCAGATGCCCAGGTGATAGAAGCTGCGCCTGAGAAAGCGGAGGGGAAGGGTGAAGAGCAAACGCACAAGGGGACGTGAGTATTGTCTGAAGCAGGAACAGGCTGCGGTGCCGGAGGGCTCTGCCGGCCTGTGTCGGGGTGTGGACTTCACCAACCGGAGGCGGTCAAGCGTAGACCAAGGAAACCAAGCATAGAGGAGGAGGGAGGAACTTTGAGCCATATCAGGAAGATTAATTGGAGATATTTGAGTTTCAAGTAGTCATTGAATGTCTCACAATGTTTGTTACTGTCTTTGTATGGTAGGACAAGACCTCCCTCTTTCCTCGCCATCAGCTCTCTTTGGCCGAAGGCACTAGACTTGTCTAAGGTCCTGCCCTCTTCTTTGGGGCCCCTGCCAGCAAGGACTGGGAGATGCTGGCCGAGGCCCTGTGCCCAGGTGGGCACATCTGTGGAGAGCAGCTTCCCGAGTAGGGCCAGCTGAGACCCACCGAGTCCGCATCCCAGCCCCTGTTCCTCCCTCCTCCCTGCTGGTGCTGAGGCCAAAGGCAGTCCCGAGTAAACCTCCTGCCCGTGTGCTTTCCTGCAGCCCTGCAGCCCTGCATGAGGGCATCACTTAGAACCCCCATGGGCATCCCAGTTCCCATCAAAACCAAGAGTTTTCTAAAGACAGTCTATTCTATAATTAATTCCCTTTCTAGCGCTTACCTCGATGGTCAACCGAGCACCCAGCACCATTTACAGAGGGTGCTAGGCACCATCAGCATCTCTCCAGGAAGGCGCCTTGTCTCCCAGACCCTGTTTCCGCCGTCCCGTGCGTGACTGCCTGTGAACTGAGATACCCCTTCCCCTTTTAGTTTTTGTACCTAGATATATGCAATGCATATGTTTTCCCTAGATTTCTATTTTGAAACCTTTTAAAATTTTCAGGAAGTTGGACATCGGACAAAGAACATCTGTATGTTCCTTTTCCAGATTCACGACCTGCAAATGCCCTGCCATAATTCTTTTCTGTGTTTTTTTTTTATGCTCTCGTAGCTAAACTATTTAAAAGTCACCTACATTGTAATAATTCACGCTTTTATTATTTCCATAGGCATCGCCTAAAGAAATAGACATTTTTTTGCATAAACACAGTATCGTCATACCTAAGAAATGTAACAATTTTATAATATCTAGGATATACATTTGTTTCATACCTGATATGTATGATACAAAGCCTAGTTCCTCCATTTCTTCCAAAAATGTCTCATAGAATTCTTCCCTCCACCCCCGATCCAAAATCCAATCAAGGTCCATGCATTGCATTTGGTTGTATAGCTCTTTAGACTTATAATCTAGAAGAATCTCCCCACCAGTGGTTTTTCAACAGATTTAGTGAGGTGTAATCAATACACAAGGGATGGCACATATCTAGAGATTGGATGAATTTTGACATATGTATAATAGTGACATCATCACTACAATCAACATGGTTATATTTCACCTCTAGAAGTTTCCTTGCATCTTTTTAAATTCTCCCCTCTTGCCCAAGCAACCATTGATGTGCTTTTTGACACTGCAAACTTCTGCAGTTTTATATACATGAAATCTTGTAATATCTACTACCTTACTAACTTCTTTCATTCAGCATAATAAATTTGAGATTCACCGTGTTGCGTGTATCAATAGTTCATTTTTACTACTGAGTAGTATTCCATTGAACAGATATACTGCAATTTATTTCATCTTTTGACAGACACGTGGGTTGTTTTTAGTTCTGGTGATTGCTGTCATGAATGTTCATGTATAAGAATTCGTGTGTACGTATTTTTCACTTTGTGTGTGTGGGGTGTAAATACCTAGGAGAGGAATGGCTGGATCTTATGGTAGGTACAGGCTTAACTTGTTAAGAAACTGCCAAAGTATTTTCCAGAATGGTAGCACCATTTTACATTCTTTATCAGCAGTGTATGAGGGTTCTAGTTCCTTCCTATCCTCTCCAACACTTAAAGTGTTCATTCGTTTTTTTTTTTTTTTTTAACTTTAACCATTCTAATAGAGGTGTAGTAAAATCTAATTGTGGGTTCAATTTTCATTTTCCTACTACCAGTGATATTGAGCAAATTTCATGTGGCTGTCTGCCATTACTATTGTAAGATACTGGGCTATAAGGACAATAGACACCTTCCAGCTCCTGTTTACTGCTTGCTTGCTAACCGCAAGGCATTATGAGTACATTATGGGATGCAGAGGAGAAAGACAAAGAACGCGGAAACCGGAGTCTCTGGGCTAGGACCCGGAACAGGTTAGGGCCTATCACAGGCAGGATGAAGTAAGAATCACTATGGGGTGGATGCATGACCAGTGTGTAAGCAACTGAGTTATAAAAAGGGGACTAATACACAAAGGAAGGTCCCTGCCCGGAGAAGAGGCCACTGCGCTGGCACTCTGGGGGCTCGGACCCTAGCTTGAGCTAGACAATAAAACTCCTTTTGATAATTACAGCCTCGGTGACTCTGTCTCTCTGTCCTGCGGCCTCGTGAATCTTGAATATAGCACTGTATCTTCTTTGACGACATGTCTGTTCAAATTTTTTGCCCACTTGTTTTTATCTGGTTGTTTTCCTATTGCTGAAATTTGAGGGCTTTTAGATTCCAGATACAGGACCTTTATCAGCTGTATGCCTTGAAAATTTTTTTCTGCTAGTCTATGGCTTGTTTTCTCATTGTCTTAACCCTGTCTTTTGAAGAAGAGAAATTTCTAATGTTGATGAAGTGCAATCAATCAATCAGTCAGCCTCGCTATGGACTGTGCTTTTGGGGAGGTATCTAGGGCACCACCATCTAACTCAAGGTCTCAGAGATTCCTCCCTTCTGTTCTAGAAGTTTTGCAGTTTATGCTATTATCTACAATCCATTTTGCATTAGTTTTTACATATGGCCATAGGTATGAATCTAAGCTTATTTCTTTTTTTTTGGATACTAATGTTGTTTTAGCATCGTTTCTTGAAAAGGTCATTTTTTCTGCATGGCATTATGTTTGCACCTTTGTCAGAAACAGTTGTCCACATATCCGAGGTTTGCTTATGGACTCTGTTCAGTTTCATCAATGTGTTTGTCTTTCTTTATGCCAATACCCTGTTTTGATGTCTACAGCTTTATAAAAATTCTTGAAAGTAAATGGTATTATCCCTCCAATTTTGCTCTTTTTTTTTTTTTAGAGTTGTTTTAGCTAGATTCTCTGTATTTTTGCATAAAATTTCAAATCAGCTTGTCAATTTCTACAAGAACCCCTGGTTGGGGTTTTGATTGGTATTGGATTGAATTTATAGAATAATTGGGGAAAATTTACATCTTGATAACATTGAGTCTTCCAACCCATCAACAATGCATATATTTCTCTTACTTAGATCAACTTTAATTTCTTTCAGTAATAGTTTACAGTTTTCCTTATACATGTCTATCATATATATTTTTTAAATCAAGATATTTGACTTTTTGGGAGGTTCCAGGCCTATGGCAATGTTTTATAAAATGTCCCACTTTCTGGATTTGTCTATTTTCTCCTAAATAAATATAGGTCAAATGTATTGGTTAGGAGTACTTCACAGGTGGTATTAAAGGCATCGAAGTGTCAAGATGTCCTACGGCCTACAACGTCAATTGTCCTACTGCTAAATCTGAGTGTGTGGTTAAGGCGGTGACTGCCAGAGCTCACCGCGATGAAGTGAGAGCGTACCTTCGTGACTGGAAAATGATCCAGGGCTGATACACTGAGACAACATTATTTTGGAAAGGTAAACCATAAAGTTTTATTTGATACTATTCTTTTGCTTATATTCTATATTTCTATATTTTATTTAGAGATTTTGTTATATATTTTGTTTTTAATCTATACTCTCTCTCGGTCAATGGAATTCCAATTTTTCTCTGTAGATTAGAAAGCGGATGTTGCCACTTCCCTCACCCTCCCTCCTCTGAAATAGATGACGCTCCAGCAGGGAATGCTCGCCTAGGCCGCGGCACCCCGTGCACGGGGTGGTCGAGCTGGCGGTGGGAACGAATCTGAAGGAACCTGGGACGAGCTCCCAAGAGATCCGTATAGGGCAACAAAGTCCTCTTCTCTCACCTCTCACGGTATTGACCATACAAATTCTGTTCTGGTCTCAGCGTGATTTTTGTCACTGTGGAGCCAGCCAGGTTTTGATCAGTTTTATAGGTTGGTGATAAGCTCTGAACCAACCTGTTTTGTAGGTCCTCAATCAGCATGAAACAAAAACAGGTGCCTCACTTACGTAATGGTGTGTGCTGCCCGTGAACAGATGTGCTTCTGATAGGTGATCGCTTGCTTTCCGGACAGAAGGTATTATATTTCATGCCTTGTGGGGAGAATTCCTGTCTATTGAGAGACGTAGCCCTCTGCTGGGCTTGGTGCTATAGGACTTTGCTTTAAAACAGTGTAGCCATTATTGGAGTCACAAAAGATGCGTTTAAGTGAACACTGTGCCTCCTACTTAATCCAGTGGACACCCTTTTCTCTGAGGACGTCATCGCCCATAGGTATGAAGCATATTTCTATAAAATAATATACGTTTCAACTTTCAGGCTACACTGTGTACCCCACTATGCATTGTTTCCTCATTCCTCTGCATCCATGAAAACCTGAGTGAACAAGTTATTCTGCAAATTGTAGGGATGCAGCCATATTCATTTCAGCTCATGGGGAAAAATTTGCAAGATGCAGTAAGTTCCAGCTACCTTAAGTGACAGTTTAACGTATTTGGCTCACATCGGAGCTGGTCTTCCGTTACTGACTTGATAAATAGGAATTGCTTTCACTTTTGTAAAAAGTTTGTTTGCAGCTATCTTAAAATCTTCACTAAAAATGCAAAGAAATCTTTTGTATAAATAGTCTCAACAGTATATCTGTGTAAAATGATAGTGTACTCTTTCAAAAACCTTCATGCCTTGTTATCTTTTTACAAATTACACAAGTAAAAATCTGAAATATATGTAAATAAGAAATGGATGGGAAATTGTTAGAAGAGTTCAGAGACTCACATTGAACTTATAAGTCATGTATTTTATGCTATTTGATGATTTCATTGTATTTGGTGTTTGCCATTCCGTAGACTATTCTATAAACAATGATATGGATTTTCCCAAGATACATTATTGCTATTTGCAGAATCCTTCCCCCCCAACCCCTACCAGAAAAAAATATTCCCTTTAAACTGCTCATGCAGCATTTTTACAGAGGGCATCGTTAACTTGTTTTATATCAGCTATCTCTCTAAAAATTGACTGTGGATCAATTTCGGTGGATTTCATACATCTCTGCCCCTGGGAACTGGTGCCGCAGCTAGCTTTCATTAAATGTCACGGCTGGCATGGGCTGGAAAGATAAGATGAAGCAAGCCAAAATCACTGCCAACTTTTCTCTAGGAGAAAGCCTACCCCATAATAGCAATGGACCAGCCTTCATCTTCCCAGAACTAAATGGTGCACGTTTCATGCAATCAAATGTTTGTTCTACAAAGTCAAGGGAGGAATCCTCTACTCAAAAGATACATAGTGAGCATTTATTTATTGGGGGGCGGGTCTTAATATTGTGGTTTCTAAATTGGTTAGAAATTTATTGAACTTGTTTTATAAAATCCACCATGAGATCCAACAAGGATCGATGCTTCAGAGATTCATTTAGATTTAAAAGTGTGGTTATATGGATACGTACACACATACACGTTCTTCTTTTATGCAGCCATAAGGAATGCCTTTTTGATGCCCATGAACTTGGCAATTATAGAGAAACACACCACAAATAGTGTTTTTCGTATAAGAATACTGGCTGGGTAATTATTTTACAGTTAAAGTCTTCAGTGATCCAGCAAGAGGGGAGAGACATACCTGGGAGCAGAATGGTGTCTCTCTAAGCCTAACTTAGTTGCTTAGTTGGAGAACTGAGTGTTTCCTGATCAGCCTTGTTTGCATATTGAGATCAGGGCTCCTGTTCTCATTGGCCAGGAGTGTTTCTCAAGGCCCAGCTAAGTCTCAGGTTTTCCTGAGTTTCCCAGGCAGAGAATGGTTTTCCCTCTGCGATCATCACTACAATTGTTGATGGAACGATTATCTCTGCACACTGCTAATCCCAGCCGCCACCAGTCTGTACCGTGAGGGTCTCCAGTACTTAAGTGATTTATTCTGAAAGCCCAACCCCTTTTATTAATGGCTAGCAAAGTGTTGGACACTCACTCAATGTTTATTTGGGGAAAAAACATGAATTCTATTACATTTTTCTCTTTGCCTCGATGTTTTATGACTCTGCTTTTCTTGCCTGTTAACTAAGATAAAATGAAAACCCTCTCTCCTCCTCCAAGAGCATGTTGTAGCTGCTTTAATACTTATATTTTTCTATGGACTGGATTAGGTAAATATAGCAACACACTTGCACAGCACAGATGAACCCCGCCCAGATGTGTACATCTGGGTTTATGTCTGATAATATCCTCATTAGATTTCTACCCAAAGAAGTGTTGGGACATCACAAAGGTATGACTGAAATAATCACCATTTCTTGATTACGTTCCTTCTTCCCTCCCCCAGTTCTGTTTTCTTAACATTTTATTTTCTCACTTGGAGAACTGCAGTGAGATTAGGAGGGACTCTAGGATAGTGCTACCACTGCAACAAGGGAGTTTTGCACTCCGCATCTGTACCGTGGGCGTCTTTCCCGTCAGAGTGGGCAGGAGACGTGGGAAACAGAGTTCACTGTCCTGAGCACAGAGTTGACATTCTCTTGGCACTCATGACCTGGTCAACCACATTAGCTCGTATGAAAACACTGTGGTTTTCTGCTGTCGATCTCAGGATATCTTTATACTTCACTCAGAGTCAATACTTATTCTGTTGTCAGTAATGTAAGCGTTCAAGTGGCCATTGCTGATGTTTATTTCATTTACCAGCTCAATTGTTAGGGAATGACGCCCATTTTAAGTGATCTCATATTTTAGTTGATGATAGGAATATTCTGATATTTTTTTTAAGGCACAGTCTGGAAGCTCCTAATTGTTTCCTTTGTTTTTCTAGGACCTCTTCTTGACCTCCTTTTGTGTGTGTGTGTGTGAATGCTTCGCTTTTCAAAGGACATCCCAGAGGTAGGTGGCAATTTCCACTTTTAAGTGGAGGCACCGAGTAGCTTGAGACTCAGGTATAAATGACTGCTCACGTCTGGAGAGATGGTGTTGAAACTCCCTGCCACCAGGTACAAAAATCACACCACCTGCTTGTTCTCTGTCTGTTACAGCATACTTTGCATGTTCTAGGGAATGCACATTTAATTACAAACACATGGGATTTAATTAATGGGTCACATCACAACCACATCTAGAGTTAGAAGGCCACCAGACGATAGCTCTTCAAGTTGCTATCATATGCCAAGCCCTATGCCAGGTGCTTTTACATTTATTATCATCACTTTAAACCAACTGCAGTGATGTCATCATTCTCATATTGTGGGGTGGTATATACAAGGATATGATCACATGGGCCCCAGATCTGCTCATTGAATGATAAATCAATGCATTATTTTTGTATTTTTCCACATCTAAAACTTCTGGAGAGGGCAAGGATGACCAGATTTCTGTTTAGGGTGAGAAGGCATTTCCCCATGGTGCTCTGGGGAAGCAGAATGTCATCGTGGTTTCCTTCTCGTCACGAAACCCTCAGTGTCTGGCAGGTAAGGGAGAAATCTCACCCCCCGCCCCCAGGTCCCATTCAAGGGGCACGGCACTTTACAGTGACGCCTTCAAGGCATAAACGTGAATTCCCAAACCAGGAAGTCAGTTGGAGGTGGGCCAGCACCGTGGAGCGCACAAGCCTCCCCCCCCTGAATCTCTGGGACAGGGACACCTCCTGAGCAAAAGGGTCGTCGCAGATGTAACTAAGTTTTGTGGTTTTCACATGCATTTCTGGGGAAGATTCCAAACCCCTAACCTGCACAGATTCTCCTCCTAGCCATCGGAAAGACCAGAGCCCCTGCTTCCGCTTGTCCATAGATTGAGAGTTGGTAACTAACTTTGAACCTTGAGTTAGAGGTGGCTGTGGCAGTGGCCAATCAGGGTAGGAGACAGGGATGCCTGCAGGTCTCCCCTCCTTGTCTACAGCGTTGCTTTCTGCTATTCCAGTTACCTGCGGTCAACCTCAGCCTGGAACTATTAAATGGAAAATTCCAGAAGTAAACCATTAATAAGTTTTAAGTTGTGCACTATTCCGAGCGGCATGATGAAATCTCACACTGCCCCACCAGGCCCAGGAGGCGTCATCCCTGTTCCCAGGGAATCCGTGCTGTCTGCACTGCTATCCAGGGAATCAGATGGGCGGCCGTGGTGTCGCAGTGCTGTGGTCAAGGAACCCGTATTTTACTTAGCAATGGCCCCAGGAGAGATGCTGGCATAGGGCTATAATCACATTAGTATTATTGGTTTTAATCTCTTTATAAACTTTATTATAGGCATGTATATACAGAAAAAAACAGTGTATATCGGTTTGGTATGACCTGTGGTTTCAGGAATCTTGGAACATGTCCCCACGGGTCAAGGGGACTACTGTCATATCAGTGGCCTCTTATGAGCACTTGCCTACAGTCATCCCCAGAGCAACTGAACCACACTTGTTCAGTGCAACCTTGGAGAAAGGCTCTGATGCCATGGACACGGTGACACGCCTTTTCCAGACCTCAGTTTCCTGTTCGTGATGTGAAAGCGTTGGTCCACAGTGATCTGGCGTGCACAGGACACAGATTTAGTGATGAAAGTTCACTTCTAGCCGCCTCTTTAGTTCAAGGGGTCTGACCTGAGACTGTAATTTGTATTTTAGTGATTTCTTGACTGGTGGTCCTTGAATTATGTCTTGAGAGAAGCTGGCCGTGATGCTCTGAGGTTTCTTCTAGCTTTGATAGTCTGTGAAAAGCTTGGAACGATCTCTACCCGCAACTCAGGTCCTAAATGTCACTGATGGCCGCTTCCTTTGGATCAAGACAGCCGTCCCAGGAAAACATCCTCAGCGTGTGCAGAAAAGGGAGGCAGCCATTCCTTTTCCATGCATTGTGACCTGACTTTTCTGCTCTGTTCTACCATTGCTATGGGCCATCGCAGAGTGACCTCACTTCCCTGAGCCTTGGTTTCCTTGTTATAAAATGGTGGTGAAGATAACCCTCCTAGGATTGTCAGTTGAGAAATAACTAATTGCAATAACACAGAAGAAAGGCTGAATACATCACACTTGGCATTTTAAAAAGGGTCAATGAGTCGTTGTCATTGTTACAATTGGTACTAGTTTTCTTCTTTTTCTTGAAGACTAAATGAATTGATAACTATAGAATACTGAGAACAGTGCTTGGTTCAAAGTAAGTTCTATAGGAGTGTCAGCAACAAAAGCAAACAATATCAGTAACAAAACAAAAAAAACAAAAGCAAAACAACTATAACAAAACCCCCACGGAAACCAACACCCCCAAAACTGATGAGGGCTGAATGAAGGCAGTGGCTGTAAAGGTCAGGAGAGAAGTCCAATTGGAGATTGGAAATGCTTTTTCAGTTTTATGC
Source organism: Microcebus murinus (assembly GCF_040939455.1). NCBI lineage: Eukaryota > Metazoa > Chordata > Mammalia > Primates > Cheirogaleidae > Microcebus > Microcebus murinus. The sequence goes on along the minus strand of NC_134131.1, from coordinate 13,343,583 downwards.
TAAACAATTGGGAATGCTCCAAAGCTTACAGTCGGGTTGGAAATTTCCTTATAAATGAAGCACTAAGGTGCAACCGTACCCTTGCCTGTGGGCACACACATGGAGTACAGATTGATGCTGAAAGCACACTTTTCCTCTTTGTTCACCTGAGAGGTTAACTGGTTTCAAAGGGAGAAAACAAATAGAAAACAGACCGTGCTGTACAGCAGCTTAGAATCAGCATTTGAAATACAGACAAACAAGTTTGCCATTGAAGCCATGAGTTTTCAGTGTTTTTCAAACATCTTCAATCCCTGTGGGGAGCTCATTACATGGGTGCCTGGTGACTGCCCCACACCTAGTGAAAGTCTTGTGGGTTGGCTCGACATGCATCTTATTTATCTGGAGCACATACCCACAGCACACTTTTGGAGGGTCGTTGGCTTTGTGCACATGTGTGTTGTGTGTGTACAGAGGCATACACAGTAATTCCCATCTTCCCGTTTCATCTCAAGCACTTAGCTAAATTCAGCCTACACAGTGTTTTTGGAGAAACCTTTCCTGCTTATGCAAAAAGAAACTCTGATTCCAACAGGGAGAAGGGGAAATTGAATGCTAGTCATTGAAAATGAGATCAGAAATGGGAAGATATTCATGTTGCAACTCCAAATTCCAGGTCTGATCCTTAGGGTCAATATTAGTTATTATATATAGTTCTTCCTTATAACCAATTGCAGAGAGAAAAAAGGAGAGAGTGAGCCTATTATTGACCCCCTCCAGTGAAGGTGTTTTAGTTCTCCCTAGCCATCTGAGCTAGGGGCAGGAGACCTTCCCTTCAGTTAGAGTTCCTGGTGAAGGTGACTAAATAATAGTGACAGTACCTTCTGCAAGGATGACAGACAGAGAGGAGATGAACCAGGTAAGTACGTGGCCACCGTGGCTCTAAGAGTCCCAGGTAAGGAAGCTAACAGGGCTGGGGCTTAAGCATGACACTTGGGCCCTGGGTCTATGAGATTTACTCCTTGGAAGCTTTGGAGAAAAACTTTCAGCAGATACAGGAATGATTCATTAGAGAAGCTAAAAGAAGCAGCTTGTACTTCCCAGCTTTGGGGATTTTGCAAAAAAAAAAAAAAAAAAAAATTTCTTGCTCTTTGGCCTCAAATCTGACTACGCTTCTCACGTAGGTCTCTGCCAACAAGGCAAATCCACCTTTTTGATGAAATGTTAGCATTCATTTGCCTGCTTTTCTGCTTTCCTTTGAAATAGCCTACTCGGATGCCCCTGTGGCCGAAGGGTCGCAACTGGTCATGAGCTTGTCATCAGCCAGACTCGTTTGTTCCAGTGGATCAGTTTGCAGAACTAGAGACAACTGTGAGGAGGGACCTCGTGTAAGTACGTTGACCTTCCATTATACTCTAAGACAAGGGGACAGAGAAAAGGATGGCTGGAAGTTGACTTCCTTTTGTCACCTAAGTCATAGAACAGAACACAAACATGGGCTTACCCCATGGGATTATTTTCTAACACAGAATAAAGTCATGGATAGCATTTCAGAAGAACAATAATCCATGGCTGCCACGTGTACGCACTCACTGTGAGCCTGTGCTTTGAATGACGTACTGTTTAACGGAACTCACGCCAGTGCCACAGCCATGAGTCCTGGCGATGCCCGTTTCCTCAGATGCACAGATTCAGAAGGCAACACCACGTTCACAGGGTGGGCCGGTGGAGGAGCTGAACTTCAAACCCAGGGTTCCCCCACCCCAAAGCCCCTGTTCTCAGCCTCTTTGCTGGACAGCAAACCAGCGAAAGTGACAAAAATAAAAAAGAGAAGTGTCCTCTCTGTTCTGGACCAGTGCGGCCATGGTGACTGAGCCAGGACGTGCAGCTCCTGTTTCCCTCCCATTTAGGAAGTCTCGAGGCCCCTTCATTCATAAACAAGACAAAGGGCGGTACAGATAGCCCTTCGGAGTGGCGACACTAATCACCGAGACAGCACAGGGCTAAAGGTGCCACCCACCGGATGCGGAAGTGATCGGGGAGGCCCGTTCTGGTGAGTAGGCAGGTTCGCTGAAAGGACAGACTCCCATCCAGGCTGTGGCATTTTCACAGCATCAATTACCTTGCAACTTATTTATGAATCCTCTCTACTTGCACTCAGGCCATTTGCAAAGACGTTCGTGCGGGGCTTACCATGCAACTGCATGAGCTCGGAGAAAGGGACCAGAAATGAGCAGTGCAGAGGACACGGGGAGAGGCCCTCAGGTAGGACGGCTGTGCGTGTTCGGGCACGATTCCGAGTTTTCTGGCGGAGAATGAAGGAAGGCAGAGGCAGCAAAGTGTCGTCAAGCTGACCTAAGGGAAGGGAGCCCGTGGGAAGCCGCCACGGGTCCTACAGCCCTGTCTTGGAGGGGAGTCCTTGGTCCTGTTTTTCTACACCTATAAAGGAGGTGGCAGTCTCGATCCTCCCTGCCCACTCCACAGAGTCAAGCTGACACTCAAAGAAGTCATGTTTGGGAAAGCCCTGCTCTTGTTACAGCAAACAGGACCAGGAAAGAAACCAAGAGTGCTACAAAACTGGCTCTTTATTACGCCGACAGGCTCAGAGGGGTCTCGCCTCCAAAATCTCAGCATAATGGAATTAAAAATAGGCTGTTTTTTTTTTGAGACAGAGTCTCATTCTGTTGCCCAGGCTTGAGTGAGTGCCGTGGCGTCAGCCTGGCTCACAGCAACCTGCAATTCCTGGGCTCACGCGATCCTCCTGCCTCAGCCTCCCAAGTAGCTGGGACTACAGGCATGTGCCACCATGCCCGGCTAATTTTTTCTTTCTATTTTTAGTAGAGACGGGGTCTCACTCTTGCTCAGGCTGGTTTCCAACTCCTGACTTTGAGAGGCCGAGGCGGGAGGATTGCTCAGAGTGCTGGGATGATAGGCGTGAGCCACCGCGCCCGGCCTAATATGCTGGTTTTTATATGCTTTGTTATGAAGAAGTTGGTGGTAAATGTTGGTACGGTGTGGATGAGGTAAGGGTTCCAAAAGTTGCTATTTTTCAGTTCTGCTATTAGGAGTCCCAAAGTTTGTACAAGGCTAAGGTGTAGTCACGTGCTTCTCTATGGTTGCCTAACCATGCTATTATTAGGAAGGCGTGCAAAATTTTTCCCTTACACCCTCAGCCATGATTGCTTTGGCCAATACAGTCTTTAAATCGGAATGCCTTTCTTTGGAACAGGCATCATCTTGTGCCACGTCCTGCTGCTTCAGGAATTTTAGCTCGTGGACTTCAAACCCTTGGTTTGGTGAGGCCAGCCAGCCATGTTGTATGGGGGGGGGGGATTGTTCCACTCCCTTCCTAGTAGTAGCATGACTGTAAAACAGCACACCTAAGCCACTGTAGAGTGACATTCGCCCAGACCTGTAGCCATTTGCTTCCTCCAGAGAAAACGTATAACCACCACCAAGCTTGGACCCCTCTGAGCCCACCGGCCGACCCTGGGGAGGATCCAGGCGTGCCATGACCCCCACTGGGGCCACTCTCCTCCAGAAGGGACTCCTCGAACCCACCGGACACAGAAAGAGCACGTGGAACCAGAAACGGCCAACTGAACCGCGGTAAGATGGTCCCAGGCCTCACCCCAGGGTCAGACCGTCCTGGGACGAAGGCTGGACGCCTTCTAGGGTGGAAGACGACTGTCAGCTCCTGGGGACCCTACAGCACACCCTGAGAGGGGCAGACAGGCGTCTCCAGAGTCTCTGTGAGTTAGCTTGGAGTAGGGTGGCCCTGGGGCAGGAACTCTAGACGTTCTGCTCTCTGAGCTGTCTGGAACTGGACACCCCGATCAGGGCCCTTATACAGATTCTTGGCTGGAAATTGCTCAGCGCCTGCCCCCCTGCCACCACCAGCACCCCCTCCCGAGGCCTGGTGACACCGCAGAAGCGCCTCCGGCAGCTCACGTGAGGTCGGAAGCCGACCCAGCTCACGCTGGGGCAGGACCCCAGCCCTTCTCTACCACCGGTCTCTTGCAGGGGAAGTAGCACCCTCCTTCACACTCAGGGAAAACGGCCGCGCCCCCTCTCCACGGGCCGGCCTTGCATGCTGACGCCCGCGGCCAGGCCTGCGCTCAGCCACGCGATCTTGATTGGGTGCTTTTGAGTCCTGCCAAGGGCATAAAAACGGGAGGACAACAAGGAAGGGGTCAGAAGGTGGCTGAGCCTGCTGGAGGAATAAGGGCTGTTCTCCGCCTCTTCGGCTGCCGCTCGGTTCTTCCCCGGTCCAGGGCGTGACACAGCTGTGCGCCTTGCAGCAACACGAGGCCAGGATCGACCTGCTGCAGAGCATCTGCTGGACCCATCAACCCCCTTGAGGGGGCCGTCAGCAGCTCTCCCGACCTGCTCAACACGGCCCGAGTCGTAGCAGGTGGCGTGGGCCCAGCCTAAGTTCCAGACGCTGTGCCTGCTTGGGACTCTGACACTCCAGAAGGATGAGGGGCGCCCACCGAGAAGCCCTCCTGGATGGGGCCGAGAAGGAGCAAGGAAGCCCACTGACACGAACACAGTGGCTGTGGTCGCCCAAAAGGCCGACGAAACTCCCAGTGATTTCTACGAATGTCTGTGCGAGTCCTACCGAATTTACAACCCCCTTTGATCCCGAAACCCCAGAAAATCAGCGAACGGTGAACGCTGCCTTCATGGCTCAGGCATGTCCAGACATACAACACGCTGGAGAAAGAAGCTAGATGCATTTGCTGGTATAAATGTCACCCCGTTAATGGAAGTGGCTCAAAACCAGGACTGTGGGGCCCAGAGGCCTTGCTCCTGCATCCCTGCCGGGACACGGATGGAAAGTCAGGCTGCACAAACAAGAGACCTGTGTGCTTTCTGCAAGCAAACTGGACAAATGAATGTCTACACCGGCAACTTCAAAATAGCTCTTGGAAGGGCTGCAGCCATAGTGGAGTGGGAACGCAGCTCATATCCCATCTCTGGAGAAGCGCGGCAGGGGATCCAAGCTCCCCTAGACAGACTTCTGCAGGAAGGCATCCTCAGAGAGTGCCAGTCCCCATGGAACACCCCTACTCCCAGCGAAGAAGCCTGATAGGACTCCACGGGCTGTAAACGAAGCCACCCCTGTCGCCCTCCGTCCAGCAGTGCCCGCCCTACACGCTCCTGAGCCCCGTCCCGTGGTTCAGTTGCCTGGACCCAAGAGACGCTTTCTTCTGCACCTGGGTGGCACCGGCGAGCCAGCCCCTCTGTGCTTTCGACTGGGAAGACGCAGCTCCTCTGGACCAGGCTGCCACGAGGTTTCCAGAACTCCCCGGGGATCTCTCGGGAAGCACTGGGCGCAGGTCTAGACTCGTCCCCGCGGGGCAGCTCCGCTGCACTCTACTGCAGTAGGCGGATGACGTCCTCCTGGCGCACAACCCAAGGGGAGTGCACGGTAACGACGGGAAACTCGCCGACAGGCCGTCACACCCCTGGGTCTTAAAATCACCGAAGGAAGAAGACAGCCCGGGCAGGACGAGTGCATGCAACCTGCTCCCTCCAAAGACCAAGCACGCGGCAGGAGTCCCTAGGAGCGGCGGGATCCTGCTGAACATGGAGACGGGGCTTCGCACCGATGGCCAGACCTCCCTGTGAGGCCCTGCGGGGCCTCAGACTCGGGAGCCGCAGTGGGGATCAGAGCGGGAAGACGCCCTGCGAGACCTGCAGAATCAGCTACATGGCTCCTGGGCTCACACTAAAGACTTAACCTGTTTGTTGACGAATATGACCACGGGACTCGGGCAAAGCCTGGTGGCCTCAGGAGGGCCCTCCTGTTAAGGGCAGTGACGGCGGCAATGGGCCGCCTTCGCAAAGAAGCTGAAAAGTTCACACCCCACGCACGGCATCCAACTCCTCGACAACTCACGGCACTGGTGGCCTCTAGCAGCCGGTCAGCGCAGCATCAAGGGCTCCTCTGTGATAGCCCACAGATGAGGCAGAGCGGGCCTTGCCCCCCGCCACCCTCCTGCCCATCGACCCAGGACCCCCAGAGCATGAGTGCCTTGAGCTGATAGAGGAAGTCTACGCCAGCCGGCCAGGACTAAGGGATACTCCCCGGGCAAATCCAGAAGTGGAGCTGTTTACAGATGGCAGCAGTCACGTCCAGGACGGACAATGGAAGGCAGGATATGCAGTCCCAACCAAAGACAAGGGGGTCTTAGCCGAGCCCCTGCCTGCTGGGGGGGGCGCCGCTCAGCAGAGTTAGGGGCCCTAATCCAGGCACTGAGACGCGCAGAGGGAAAGGAGCAAATATGTACACAGATTGCCACTATGCGAGGAGCAGCCGGCACGTACGTGGGGCCCTCTGTCAAGGAGGGGGACTCTAGGAGGAAAGGAAGAGAGTTTACCGCTGTTGGATGTGGGCTAGGAGCCTCAAGAAATAGCTGCGTCACAGCGTCACAGACACCAGGGAGGAACAGACCCAGAGTCACCCTCGGAAATCAGTGGGCAGACAGAACTGTAGCAAAGGCTACAGTGGCACAAGGGCCACAGACACAGGGCACAAGGCGCCAGGCTGGTAAAATTCCCCTAGCACCAGAAGGGCCCAGACGTGCACGGCACAGCCCAGCGTGTGCAAAGAGAGAGCGGTGCGAACAGACCGAGGCAGGGTGGCGGAGTCCGCCCGGTGGCTGGGTCTCCGTGCGAGAGAGTGAGGCTGGCCAGCACAGTCCTCCCCCACCTGCTTGGCCGTTGCATCCCTAAGCTTCCGTCCATGGCACCAACCGTCCGTGCCACAAATAGTGCAGCCCAGGCTGGCCACAGGCAGCCAGAGCATCTCCCGTTGAAGATACAGAAGGGGGCTTTTTTGAGCTAAGGAGTGAAATACCTGTTAGTGACGACCTGCACCCACCCGGGAGGGGTCATGGACGACCTGTGCCCGCCCGGGAGGGGTGGAGGCATCCCCGCCCGAACTGAAAGGGGAAGGGGAGTGGTAAAGGTGCTCCTAAGGGAAGTTCTGCCCTGCCACAGGCTGCCACTCTCAAGAGGCAACGACGGCAGGCCGAGCTTCACGGCAGACTTTAGCAAAGCATTAGGGATTGAGTGGAAGCTCCATACGGCATGTAGCCCCCAAAGCTCAGGGAAAGTACTGCACATGAACTGGTAAGATGTGCAACGTGTGGGGGATGGACACCTCTTATTCAAGGGGGGGGCATGGGCAAGATACGTAACTTTAACACTTGTACCCCCATGATACGCTAAAATAATTTTAAAAAAACAAAAAAACACCCTCGCAATGAAGTGCCAGGAAACCGGGCCACCCTGCGTGGCCTCACTCAGAGTCACATGTTCCCTGGGGCTGTCAGGATATTCACCCTTTGCGACTCTCTACGGAAGGCTCCCACCCATAATCAGGCTGCTTAAGACAACACTCCACAAGTTCAGCTTGGTTCCTGGTCCAAGGCCCTGCACAGAATTCATCACAATCACAGAGAGAACACCCGTAGCAGTGGGGTACCCTGTCCACCCCCATCACCCCGGGAGACTCTGTGTGAGTCAAAGACTGGAGAAAGAGGTGGCTGCTTGAGCACCTGGCCAGGCCCCCACGCTGTGGCCCCAACCACGCCCACTGCTATTCAGGCTGCAGGAGTACCTCCCTGGGTCCTCCACAGCCGAGGACAAACAGCATCATCTGAAGAGGACCTGGACAGCAAGACTCGAAAGACCCGACACAGTGACCAGAATGACCAGACTGGTTGGCTCACCAGGACTCTTGGCCCTACGACTGGGCACTGGACTTTACTCCATCGCCCCCCAAGACAGGGTAAAAGATTGTTTCGTCACATTGTACTGGGCTATCACGGGGCTCCTATTTCTAATTTGGGTATTCCTGTAGACAATCCACTTAATACAGGTTATTGATACAAGATGCAACTAAAAATCTTTTTTTAACATTGGTATTTCCTTGCTCACACACATAAACACTCAAAACCCATGTTCCCCTTCTTGCCACAAATATGTAAGCAGGATTGATGGCCTGGAAACAGGCCCCGTGGCACTTATGAGTTCCAGCCTTAAACCACAGCGCCTACGCCGGAATGTGTCAGGAGACAACAAAAAATACTGGGAAGGGTGTTGAATAGGAAGTACCTGTGAGGGAAGACGAGGGGACATGGCTTGCTGGGCTCCTGATGAAGCAACATGCAAATCGAGGGGTGGGCACCCCAAAGGCCACTTTCCCCGCCTCCCAAAACTCTGCCAAGTCCCTCAAGAGACAGCCCGGTTTGTTAATAATAGCACACTTAAGGCATTACCTAATCAGGCCCGATGTTGGATCTGCCACCCCTCAATAGGCAACTAACTGTCCCTGGGGATCCCAACACCCACAGGTGGGAGAGGCCCTGCACCAGAACCCAACACAACCCTCCTAGTTGGACCAGTAACATCTGGTCGCGTACATCTGGCCAGGTCATTTAACGTCACTTGCCTGCTCAGCTCAAGACAGAGCAAGCCTGTAGGGACTCGCCCAGGTGATCTATGCAATAAAAATCGCACCTACAGCTCCAGTGTTCTCTGTCCGATGAAGGCATGTTCTTCCTATGGGGCAAAACTTTATACCTCTGTCTTCTGGACGATTGGGCCGGGGTGTGTACCCAAATATTCCTGGTCCCAGATGTTTCAATCTATAATACTTCCCAAATCTGCCTTAAACCCTCCCCTAAATGTCCAGAAAAAACATGCAGTCCCTCTGCTCACCCCACTCCTCGCAGGGGCAGGCATTTTAATGAGCATGGGGGCCAGATTTGGGGACCTCGCTACACATTCACCCTAAAATATCCTGGGAACTGGGAGATGACACATAACGGACAGCAGACTCCATGGCTACCCTCCAGGGTCAACTAAAGTCCTTAGCAGCAGCGACCCTTCAAAACCAGAGAACTCGAGATCTCCTGGCGGCTGAGAAAGGGGGAACCCGCCTATTCCTGGGGGAGGAGGGTTGTTACCATGGCAACCCATCAGGGTAGTAACAGAAAAGATAAAAGAACTAAGAGAAAGAGTCCGACGAAAAAGACGAGAAAGCCAAAACTTGGGGTTAGGGCTCAACTGGGGACCGATGGTCGCCCTGGTGACCAGTCTCCTCCTTGTCACTGCAGGGCCCTGTGTTCTCAGCCAGATTATTAGGTTTGCAGAAACCACAGTCACCCGAGGGGCTACACCCGCATCACGGCCCTCCACTAAACAACTTAGGTGATGCCCTCCACTGCAGTGGCGATGGCCACAGCGCGTTCAGGGACATCAAGGGGGCAGGGGAATGTGAGGGAGAATTTTTCCACTCCCTTCCTAGTAGTTGCATAACTGCAAACAAGCATGACTAAGCAACTGTAGAGCGACATTTGACTAGATCTCAATCCTGTGCCAACTCTGCAAAATAGCATGACTAAGCAACTGTAGAGTCACATTGGACTGGCCCTCAATCTCCTGCAGACTTTATAGCCACCAGCTTCCTCCTAACAAAACGTATAAAAGCCACCATGCCTGCACCCATATTGCTCAGAATTGGGAGGAGAGACCCCTCTGAGCCCGCCGGCGTATTAAGCCTGTTTTGCAGTACTCTCGTGTGGCTCTCGGTTTGTTTCCCGTAACAGTAATAGAACAAATACAATTCACCAGCTGCTGTGCTAGCCTGCCCCAATCCAGCATCCTTCCTTCTTCCTCAGCACCTGCATGCTTTCCCTTCTCCGCTGCCCAGTCCTTGGTCAGAGCGGTTGGATTCATGGCACAAAAGTGGAATGACCACATGTCCCTTTTGGCCAGGGATGCTCATGTTTGTACCTGTATCTTGGCTTGGTCCTTACTGGTTTCCCACTTCCTCTCTCCAACATGTGCCAGTCTGGAGGACCAACTCTACAGTCTTTCTAAATCAGCATTCCCACAGCATTCAGGACGCGCCAGCCCTTCTCTGGACAGGGAAAACCGCCCGGCGCCGGGACAGGGCCACTCCCGGCCTCCCTGCAGGTCCCGCTCCTAGAGTGGGTGGGCGGGTGAGGCGTAATCTTGATTGGATGTTAACCCTTTGCACTCGGCTGTCGAGTGTGACCCGACACGGCTGGCATCGGTCGCAGCTCGTACGTGGAGCCACACTCGACACGTAGTTCCACCGCGGGGGGAGGGGGATTTTTGTCTATTTTTCCAGTATCTTTTCTTGTTTTCATTAGCGTGAAAGGACAAGTAAAATGTAAATGCGGAGACGGTACACCAACTCCCAGGGGTGGATTATTATCCACTGACTTAGAGCAACGTTTAGATGGAAAGCTCCACACAATCACACCTCACCCTAACAAAAAACACAAAGGTGGTTTTGTCTGTTCTAACAGAAAAATCAAAGGAGGAAGAAGAGAGACGATTTATATTTGCGAGACATGTGGACGTAAACCAGGTCTTCGTGTGGGTGAATGTTTCAAAAAATACCACACCATGACAAATTACAGAGATTAAAATGACTCTTTGAATGTGTCAATAATTTGAACCATAAATCCAAACAAATACGTTTGTATGAAAAGAAACTCCAGTTTTATTATTCTACTGCCACGCTCTGTAAAATCTAGGGTATTTAAAAAATTAAATCCCGAGGAGAATAAAGGAATTGAGAAAAAAGCAAGCGCAAAGGGTTAAAGCTTGTTGCTGATTGGACGTTAAAGCTGGTTGCTGATTGGATGCTTTTTTGAACCCTACAGAAGGGAATAAAAACTGGAGGAGAACAAGGAAGGGGGCTCAGACGTTGGTGGCATGCTGAGCCTGCTGGCGGAACAGGGGCCGACTCTCCGACTCTCCGGGTGCCACTCAGTTCTTTCCCTGGTCAAGCACTGTGCACACTCGCTGCTAACACTACCTGTGTAACACTTGCTAGAACATTCTCACCTGGTGTCCCGGCCTAGACCCTCACTTGCTCAGGTAAATGCATCACTCTGCTGGAGCGGATGTTCTTCTTTTTTATTTTTTTGTCCCCAAAAGTTTATCAGAATCTGTCTAATTCCAAAGGGAGAAGGCAGGCACGCTATTTAAGATATTTACCAACCTGGGTCAGGGGCCAAGAGGTCGGGCGGTGTGCCCCGCACGTGTGCCCAGCTGGGCCAGGGGACAAATTCCACCCTCACCTCCACTCTTCCTCCTGCACCCGGGAGCTTCTCCCAGGAACGTGCCACAGACCAGTCCTGTTGAGCTTCCTCCTGCCTCAGGGTTGCTGTCTCTCCCGCAAACTGTGGGTCGGGACTCAGTTACCCCAAACCCCCGGTGGGGGCGGCATACTCCCCACCACAGAGAGATGGGGGGGAGCCCTTCCACGGAACCAGTGCTGAAATTTGGTAGAAACGTCCTCTGTGGCTCTGGACAGCAATATTTCTCACCGAGCCCAGGCAGAGGACTCTTTGCCGAGGAGGAGGTCTAATGAGGTGCATGTAAATCTCTCTCCCCTTCCCTGCATTCCCGGCCATCAGGCTCCTCGACTGCAGAGCAGGAGCTTGGCCAGTTCGTTCGCCCGAGTTCTAGAAATCCACTTCTCCAGTCCAGCAGCACAGGCACTAAGAAGCCTATAAATAGGCTGGGTGCAGTGGCTCACGCCTGTCATCCTAGCACTCTGGGAGGCGGAGGCGGGCGGATCGCTCGAGGTCAGGAGTTCGAAACCAGCCTGAGCAAGAGCTTGACCCCATCTCTACCATAAATAGAAATAAATTAATTGGCCAACTAATATATACAGAAAAAATGAGCCTGGCATGGTGGCACATGCCTGTAGTCCCAGCTACTTGGGAGGTTGAGGCAGGAGGATCACTTGAGCCTAGGAGTTGGAGATTGCTGTGAGCTAGGCTGACACCACGGCACTCACTCTAGCCTGGGCGACAAAGCGAGACTCTGTCTCAAAAAAAAAAAAAAGCCTATAAATATTCATCTTATTCTCTCTGGTACTGTAAACAAATGAATTGACAGTTCACAGACAACTCAAATATCAGTGCTCACTCCCCTCTCCCTGCCAGGACCAAAAGCCACCTCCCTCACTCCCGCCTGCAGCTCGCATTCTGTCCCCAGTGTGAGGTCCCTGGCTTGGTTTCTCTTTCAAAGGCTGAAGCTGAAACTCCAGAGGAGAGAAAGAAACCCTTGGGGTCCCTGATCTGGGGAATCTTGTCATCTGTCGGGAGCAGACTTGAACTACATAAACACCCTGTGCTATCGAGGCTTCGTGTGCTGAATAAGAAAGAAGCCGTCTTCTTCCCCCCCCCAATTTTCTTTCCAAGAATAAGAATCGCAGCCAGACTTGGGGTTTGGGGCTGGGACCAGGAGACAGTCTGCATGAATTTTCATTAGTGCCTGTACGGTAATCTTTTAGGCACCTTCTGACTCTCTTTCTTAGTCTCTTTTCTCTCTTTTAACGAACATAAATCTTATTATGGGCTTTGAATGTTCTCAATCTATTCCTAGAAGGTGACCTCAGCTTGCCCTTTGCAGACAGAAATGCATGCCACGCTTCACAGACAGACGGTGCTATTGTAATCAATAATCTCACACATCTGAAACTGAGTTAGGGCCCGGAGCCTCAACAGGTAACAGAGCTCCTCCTAAGAGGCAAAAACAACGCTTTTCTCTTCCAGAAAAAGAATCGTTTAGAAATCCCACTTGGCCCGACACGCACTGCCACTTTTTGGTATTATAGTGACTAGCAGCGGGCTCTGTGCTCGTGGCTCAAACACGGCATCTCGCTGAAAACCCAGCGTAAGGGATGCTCAGGTGGACGCCGTGACTGTCACAGAGCTCACGCAAGAAAAGGAAGCCCAGAGAAAGGCCATCCTTATTCCAGCTCATACAGCTGAGGAGCAGCAGAGGCAGAATTTACACCTGGGAGAATCTTCACTCCATCGCCTATGGGCTCACAGCCAGCAAGGCCTTGAAAACACTCCCGTCACTTAATAGCACTGGCCCCAAAGCATCATTAAGTCCTTGTTTTTAAACGACCACATCTTCCTTTGGTGCAGGATAAAAGGTTCCCCCCTTGCTGGGCATCTAGACACAAGTATTCAAGTACAAATAGTGTAGAAAAGACACAAAAACAAATAACTCACCCTATAATTAAGTCCTCAGACTTTCCATTTGGAGCCTAGATAATGATGTGCTGTAATTATCATAAAAATAACAATCTATTATCACCACTATGAAATTAACAATTATTACAGAATTCATGTTGGCTTCGGAACATCTCTCCTTGTTAAAAGTGCATCTCCTCCTTCATTACCCAACCCCCCACCTTTTTTAACCAGCAGCAGGAATAAATCTATGTGGAAAATGACATAGGCCCTATTATATGATTAGGGATAGTTCTTGAGCAGAGGATGGTAAACAGTTGGATTCAGCCAACAATCATTTTATACCTAAACACCAGTGAGTGCCTCCTCCACAACACAAACTGACTTTGTTAAAGAACGTGATCGTGTAAAAACAGTCGACTCGCATGTAATCCTGGCACAGGATCCTGGGAGGCCGAGGCGGGAGGATCGCTCAAGGTCAGGAGTTCGAGACCAGCCTGAGCAAGAGTGAGACCCCGTCTCTACTACAAAATAGAAAGAAATTAGCTGGACAACTAATATATATAGAAAACAATTAGCCGGGCATGGTGGCGCATGCCTGTAGTCCCAGCTACTCGGGAAGCTGAGGCAGGAGGATTGCTTGAGTTAAGGAGTTTGAGGTTGCTGTGAGCTAAGCTGACACCACGGCACTCTAGGCTGGGCAACAGAGAGAGATTCTGTCTCCAAAAAGGAAAAGAAAAAAAAACAAAAAAAAACCCAGTCAACTCACACAGGTCAGCAGAGGGGTGCATGTGATACCAGAATGTCTATAAACACACTTTAAGGATGTGTCTATACTACCTCAAACCACTTAGCACAACCAAACCGAAACACCCACTATCAACAAGAAGATAAGACATTCATTTATTTTTGAAGACTTTATCAAAAAGGTTCATTTCACCACCCTGGCCAAATGAAACACATAGTCATATAAACACGATCTTCATGTCATCAGAGCCAGTTGCTTTCCTCGTGGGGTGAACTTGGCTCGCTCAAGCAGACGCGTGCTACCATGTGGTCTGGGGAAACATCACTGCGTCCATCATGGTTTCTTCCATCAACCAGCCGGCCTGTGTGTTAGCACACCTTGCTTGTCTACCGTGTTTCCCCGAAAATAAGACAGGGTCTTATTTTACATTCATTTTACATTCATTTTTCCTCAAGAAGACACGCTGGGGCTTATTTTCAGGGGATGTGTTATTTTCTAAGTACGGTACAACCATCTACATGTATTCAAATAGAGTGAAGTCGTCTTCTTCTGGAACATCATCCTCACTCTCCAAACCCCGAATCCCATCCTGAACGTCTTGCGACTCTATTTCCTTTAGAGCCATCGGCCCCGATCTCTCCTGCCGAGCACTAGAGCTGTCACGGGGCGGAGGAGAAGGGCTGCTCGTGTTCTTTCCCGCTCCGCGACGACACGCTCGGGTTGTGCAGACGCTGCGCAGCCACGCCGTCACTAGGGCTGATTTTCGGGGTGGGGCTTCTGTGGCGCACGTGCTCAGACATCCTGCGGGGCTTGTTTTATGGGTAGGGCTTATTTTCGGGGAAACACAGTAGATCCGCCTGTAGAGCCAAAGAGAACATCACGCAAAGCAACGGCCTTGTGAGACAGTACGCCTGTGCAAAATGTGGCTTAGCAGAATCTGGAGACATTTGGACATTTTCACAACATCGGACTTCTCTGCCCAGGGTACCCGCGGGACAGTGGCCTCTTCCTGATCCTCCCCGTGTTCCGCGTCTGCGAGTCCCGTTTTCTGCTATCAAAGGTGCTCCCACGCCCAGCTATTTTTCCTATTGTAAACATCAGAAACAGAACAGTACACAGCTCATATTTAACGTCACAGCCACATTAAGAGACAGAAGTGAAGCGTGTTGCTCCTGTCTTTCTTAGAACCTCCTTTGGGAGATCCCAAAACACTGAGAGGGAGGGAGAAAGGGCAGAGCATTGCTCTAGAGGTCTCCGCCCCACGACTGAGTTGTGTCCTGGTTCATTTCTGGGTGGCGACTGGGTACACGGGCATCCTTATTAGAAGAGGGCGGGCAGGCCTGGCGACTTCAGAGCCCCGCAAGCCTCCGCTAGCTGAGACACCCTAACGCAGGCTAAATGCAGAAACACGCCGACACTGTTAATAAGGGAAACGAGTGACACCCTAGTAGACGTGGGTATTTCTGATTTGTCCCCTTTCCTGACACTCCTAAGCCCACTGCCCCTGGTCCACCCCATGTTGCTAAGCAGCAAGGGCATCTGCTCCGAGTGACGGCCCCCAGCCCCACGTCCCTCCACCCGGACTGCAGCGCCCTGGCTGTGCACTCACGCCCAGCCCACCTGCGCAGGCTGTCGCCTAGCTCGCTCTCTGCCCCACCACTGTTGTCCCCTAGGGCCTCCCAAGTGGCCTCGGTCATCTCTCCCGTCCCTGCTGCAGTCCAGAGAAAGCCTTTTTTTTTTTTACTTTAAACAAAGTTATGTAACCCCCACGCTTTAAGCCCTCCACTGGCTCTCTGTAGTATCTGCATAACATTCCAAACTCCTCGCTCTCGTCTACACTGCTTCTGCTCGGTCTGACCCAGGTTCCGGCTCTCTGTAGTATCTGCATTACATTCCAAACTCCTCGCTCTCGTCTACACTGCTTCTGCATGGTCTGACCCAGGTTCCGGCTCTCTGTAGTATCTGCATTACATCCCACACTCCTCGCTCTCGTCTACACTGCTCCTGCACGGTCTGACCCAGGTTCCGGCTCTCTGTAGTATTTACATTACATCCCACTCTCCTCACTCTCGTCTACACTGCTCCTGCACGGTCTGACCCAGGTTCCGGCTCTCTGTAGTATTTACATTACATCCCACTCTCCTCGCTCTCGTCTACACTGCTCCTGCACGGTCTGACCCAGGTTCTGGCTCTCTGTAGTATTTACATTACATCCCACACTCCTCACTCTCGTCTACACTGCTCCTGCACGGTCTGGCCCAGGTTCCGGCTCTCTGTAGTATTTGCATTACATCCCACCCTCCTCGCTCTCGTCTACACTGCTCCTGCACAGTCTGACCCCAGACTCTTTCAGAACCTTGCTTTCACCCCTGGCCTCCTGTAGTCCCCGCAGCATGCGGCCCTCTGGCGGAGCGCGGCCGGCGAGGCGCCGGGGGGTGGACGCGTGGACGGCGAGGGGCCCCAGGGAAAGAGCAAGCTGCGTCCGCGCAGCGGGAGGCGGCAGGAGCAGGGAAGCGTCTGCACGCGTGTTCCCGAGAGCCAGCGGCTGTGTGCGGCTTGGCGCTGGCCAAGGAGGAAGCCACAGTCGGACTGTGGCCCCGTGGCCTGGAAGCCAGAGGGGGAAAAGGAGGTTTTCCAGGCTGGGTTGGATGGGACAGGTGCTCACGCCCGCCCATCGTGCCTGCCGGGTTCTCCTCCCTTCCCCTCTGCGACCTCCGTTACCCACCCGGCAAGCTCTCATGGAGCCGCTCGCTAAGGGCCAGTGTGAACCTGCAAGGGACACTGGGAGGAAAGAGGGACGCGAAGGATGGCACTGTGGCCCTCAGCCCGCTCATCCCACGACCATGCCCGGCAATGCCGCCAGTGACAGACCCGCTCCCTGCCTCACGCCTTGCAGATGGCCCGGACTGCAGCCCTCGCACGGCTGCCCCAGGAAGTGCCGCGGCCCAGCTGGGAGTCCCTTCTTTCAGACCGGGAAAGAGTCTGTCTTGACCAGAAAAGGAGTTTGTAGTCCAGAACCATTCGTCAGCATCAGAGACGCTAGCTCCACTCGCCCACTTCCGACACGCGCACAGGTTAGACACGTGCCCCCTTCTCCCACCCCCAAACCCCCATGGAGCACGGGGGGTACGTGGCCGCTTTTTCTGGGATGTGGAAAACCAGGCAAATGCTATTGACAAAAGATTACAACTGGCCGGGCGCTCACGCCTGTCATCCTGGCACTCTGGGAGGCCGAGGCGGGAGGATCACTCAAGGTCAGGAGTTCGAGACCAGCCTGAGCAAGAGCGAGACCCCGTCTCTACTACAAATAGAAATAAATTAATCAGACAACTAAAAATATATAGAAAAATATTAGCTGGGCATGGTGGCACATGCCTGTAGTCCCAGCTACTCGGGAGGCTGAGGCAGGAGGATCGATTGAGCCCAGGAGTTGGAGGTTGCTGTGAGCTAGACTGATGCCACGGCACTCACTCTAGCCTGGGCAACAGAGTGAGACTCTGTCTTTAAAAAAAAAAAAAAATTACAACCATGTTTTTGTACCCACGTGTACTTCGTGGCAGTAACAGGGCCCATCAAGAAATCGGATATTGAATCTGACAGGACTAGCTGTACCGTGATGGCTTAAAAATCAACTATGATTTCTCCAAGCAAACAGCTGAAGAAGGGAAAACACAACCAGGGCGGCAGCCACAGGGCATAAACCCCGCATCCATCCAAGACTTTCTTTTTGCATGATGTTGGGAAGCTGCTCATTAGATTTAAGTTCAAGACCGAGAGAGAAAGAGAAATAAAGAGAAGGAATATTCTGACGGATCTTCAAACATGTTGATGAGGGCTGGGCAAAAAGACCTTCTGATTTGAAACAACCAACTGGATTGCTCCCTGGGGCAATGGCAAAATAAAATCTTTACAGCTCATTTATGCACGGGCTGGGTGTGATAAATTCTGTCTTAATGATCCTAGAGAGCAGGAAGCTTTGGACAGGGAAAGGAGAACTGAGGTCAGATTGGGGAAGATTACCACCTCCAGAGACTAAATGCAGAGGCTGACAGCTCAGGCATACGCAGGTCGACAAGGGCTTATTTTCAACGTCTCTGCCCAAGAAGTGCACAGAAACTCAGTTAAGATTTCCTGTTTTATGACTCTGTGCCCTGTAGAGATTGTCCTGCCAACTGGCGTTCAAGGGTCTAGGAAGATAGAGAGTGCCGGCTTCTTCATTTTTATTTCATTTTCCTGGGGGTTGGCAGTAGGGAATTCAGGTTCATCCGGAGTTTGATTCCCATGATCTCTTTGATCTCACTCGGTTTAGGAAGAGGTAACAGGGAAGTAGTCAGTGGTTCTTGAGCCAAGGTCTGCGTTATTCCTCCTGTCCAACGGTATGCAAGGCTCATTTGGGGGAAAATGGGCAACTTCTCTGGGTGAGCCAGAGATGGGGTTGGGGTGCGGGAGCCAGTTCTTTTTCACCCCTCCATCCCCAACTTCCATGCCGAATGCAGGAGCTATAAAGAGCATCTGCAGGAAGATGCTCTCGGGGAGAATGAAGCTAGGAGGGCAGCCCTGGGAGGCTGGTTGCAGAGGCAGGCGAGAGGCTGATGGATGGGCGGAGGCTCAGCCAGGGCCACGCAGAGATTCTCCCCTCTGGGCCTGACCCCAACAGAGAGAGTGAAGCCAGTGCCGCTGATTCCCTTGGAAAAAAGAACCAGTTTTCCTTGCAAACCAACAAAATTAAATAGCAGATTATTATACACAGATTGTCAAAGTCCTGGGGCTAATTTTCCAGATAACATGAGCCTCCAAAAACTACCTGGAAAAATCCAGGTAATTGAGGCCAAAAATCTTTCTTATGGCAAATCATCAGGACAGTGGTCCACCCCCTCATTTCCTTTCGAAGATTGTGAAGTGAGACACTATGTCACAGTATTGAAGTGTGGTGAGAAATAAGGATTTAGGGGTAAAGAATTGTTTCTCGGTTTCTGCATCTTTTAACGTTCTGAGGACTTGCCTCGAAGGGAATCGAATGATTTAGATAACTTGACAGGAAGAATAAAGAAAATCATGTTACTCTCTGCCATTACATAGATCACACAGCGACCAGGAGATGACTGAGCAATTAGGTCTGTGCTAGTAGAACTAACCATTTCTGAAAATTACATCAACAGAAGGTCTGTGGTCATAAAAACATATTCATGCACGTCTATAGCCTCATCTCCATTCTTTTCTGTGTTCTTTTGGCATGTTGGACACCACACCTACTTAATTCTACTGTAGAACCGTGCCCAGGGGCACAATCGAGGTATGTATTAATATATACACAATCAGAAGATGTTGTCTTCAAGGCCAAGTGTAGAAAAGCAAGACCATGGAATAGCCCAGCCCCTGAGATGACCATCATCGGTCCACTTCTCACATAGGAAAGAGATGACGGGGAAACGGAGAGACTGTTGCAATGTAGTCAGTAGATGAATGGACTTCAACAAGAAATATCCTTCTTTCTCTCCTCCCCAACATGCAAAACACGCAGTACTGCAGCACTAGACACACTGCACTGCAGTACAATGATTCCGATAATCGTGGTGTTAATAACCTCTTACTTTGGTGCTTTATGATTTACAAAGTGCTGCTCAGTTACAATGTCTCTGACCGCTGCCCCACAATCCTGCCCGGTAAGTGTTATTGGCCTCATTGGACAGTTAAAAAGAAGAAAAATAAAATAAAATAAAAAGCAAGGTTTTAAGATAGAGCCCATAACCTGGTAGCCAGTGGGCAGCTTCTCAACTATAGCACAACATGCACGACACACGCTTTAAAAATTGGGACCGAATGACTAACATTTTAAGTGTTCCAAATTTTCATGGAAAACTCACTCTGGATTTCTGACTTCTCTTTAAAAAAAAAAAATCTCAAGGCCTGGCCACTCTTTTTCTAGAGACGACCACAGATGGCTAGCTAGGAGCAGGGGCAGGGCGGGAGAACTGCAGTTTGCCAGGGCCCTTGTGGAAACTGCAGTTTGCAACCAGATCTCAGGAAGGATAAGAAATGTGCTTAAGACCAAGCAACCGATAAGTGGCAAAAAGCAAAAATTGAAACCAGAGCTCTGGTGCCAACCCCGTCTCTGCTTCTGTCTTTATGGGGTGAAGGCTCTCAAATGGAATGACCTAATTTAGATCCTGGAATCCCATGGAGTGCTATTCAGCTGTAAGAAACAACGGTGATCTAGCACCTCTTGCATTTTCCTGGATAGAGCTAGAGCCCATCCTACTAAGTGAAGCATCCCAAGAATGGAAAAACAAGCACCACGTGTCCTCACCGGCAGATTGGTATGAACTGATCAACACCTAAGTGGACACATAGGAGTAACATTTATCGGGTTAGGGTGGGTGGTGGGGAGGGGATGGGTATACACGTGTGTAATGAGTGTGATGCGCACCAACTGGGGGATGGACACGCTTGAAGCTTTCACTCGAGGGGGGAGGGGTGGCAAGGGCAATATACATAACCTTAATATGCTGAAAAAAATTTTAAAAAATTAAAACAACAACAATAAACACTGTGTGATAAAATGCCAAGCAGCGTTGTCCTAAGGAGCCCCGAGACCAAGGAGCCTCCTTGGTTATTTGGCTCTGCCAGCCTGGCTCTCTGCAGCGAGGATCGTCTAGCGGCATCCGGGCACTTACAGAGTTCTCTGCTCTCTGCCCCTGGATGATGTCACTTTTGTAGATTTATTCATCTGTAAAGTGGGTTGGAAACATTTGCCTTCTCATTGTCATTTGGACAATGTGAAATTTTTCTCATTCGTTCATCAAACACTCACTGAATGCCTACCTTGTAATATGCATTCTGTTTAGCCATGAGGATCAACGTGCCTGATAAGTAGTGGTTACTCAGGTGAGTTCTTCCACTAACGGACCCAGTGGGGCTGAGCCATGGGCCTCGATGGCCCCACACGTACTTTGATCGTTAGCTTACGTTGGCGAGCGCGGTCTTATTCAGAGTCTAGTGGAAGTCCCGAGGTGGACACAGCAACAACACTATTCCTTTCTTGGTGACCGTCAGATATTCAGGTTGACTTGACTAAATGTCTTCTTTCGCACCAGCAACTCAAGGACTTCACTTTTCAGATGACTGATGGCAGTAGGCCACTGCGCAGACCATCAGATTTTTACCTCTCAATGTGTCATCCGTTTGCATGAGATTGAGACTATCTGAAATACTTACTCTTGCTTACGAGAAGCGACAGATGCCTGTCCCCAAGGTGTGCCTCCACCCCCCCCCCCATTGTTTTGAGATCCTCAGGGAAACAAAAGTGCAAACAAGCTCTTACATGCTCTGCAGTTTTGCAGTTTGACTGAGTGCTTTGCTACGCAGAGTGCAGCCCCCAAGATCAGTGGTGTCAGTACTTCCTAGGAGTTTACTTCTGTGGCACAAATGTACATTTAACAAGGACCCCAGGTCATTCTTATGTGCATTAAAGTCTGAAAAGCCAGCCCTGTAAAAGATTACCTTCCTTGTTAACAGTTCCCTAGCTATGGTTGTTTCCGCTTGTAGATTTGTATTACAAGGACAATTAGATGCAGAAAAGCTAGGTAGTAGGAAGTAGGAGAAGTTAATGGGGTACCTGTACCCTGCACTGTCCAGAAAACGTTGATGCTTTCATGTTGAGATTTCCCCCCATCTCAATTTCAAAGTAAACATGGTGGGAGAGTGCCAGCACTTAGAAAATAAGACAAATAAAGGAGAAAATGTTTTCTTATGAATTTATAAGGCTTACATTAATACCTCATCTTTTATAGGTGTTTCCATTATTCTCTCCATTTTTATATGTAATGTTTATCAGAATTATTATTGTTATTATTATTATTATTATTTTGAGACAGGGTCTCACTGTCACCCGGGCTAGAGTGCCATGGCATCAGCCTACTTCACAGCAACCTCAAACTCCTGGGCTCAAGAGATCCTCCTGCCTCAGTCTCCCGAGTAGCTGGGACTACAGGCTTGCGCCACCATGCCCGGCTAATTTTTTCTACATTTTTAGTTGGTTGATTAATTTATTTTCTGTGTATAGTAGAGATGGGGTGTCGCTCTTGCTCAGGCTGGTTTCGAACTCCTGACCTTGAGTGATCTTCCCACCTCAGCCTCCCAGAGTGCTAGGATGACAGGCATGAGCCACCGCGCCCGGCCAGAATTTTTTTATATAGTCAAATAATTGGACATTATTATTATTTCTTCTTTTGATTTCATGTTGGCAGTGGTGATTTTCAACCTTAGCTGCACACTGGAATTGCCTGGGAGTTTTGAAAACCACTGATGCTTCTACCCGCGTCCTCCCTCCCCTGGATACCCTGGATCTGCTTAGTCTGGTGTCCTACATGGGCACCAAAATTTTTAAAAGTTCCCCAACTGATTCCGTTGTGTAGCCCGGGCTGAGAACCACTGACCTAGAGAGTCCTTCCCCACGGCAAGATCAGATAGCATTCAGCCACGGGCGTCTAATTGTCCCACGGTTTCATTATGAATTTGGGTTCAGCCCAGGACATAGCTGAACTCTGTGACTAATACTCTCAGTTCTTCTTTCTGTCTATAATTCCTCTTTTATCTTTTCTTTTTTTAGTTCTAATAGATAATCGGTCTCACCATGGAATTCCAGATGACTTAGGACCACAACGGCAAAGGGCCAGAAAGGACCATCCCATAGGTAGAAAGTTCGAGAAGGCTCTGGTCTCAAAGAGTTTTAGGAAGAAGCAGGAGGGAATTGGGTTCACTGCTTCATTTGCAAACACTCATTACTGGAAAGTTAGTTAATCATTCATCAATTCAGTCGGTGAAAGGCTGAGTGAATTATTCAGTTTAGATTGACTCCATATTGACAATAATCACCAGAGAGATGCAGTAGAAAGTTCCTTCGCTGCTCTTGAGCAGTTGCTCTATAATTATAACTCCTCTGCCGAGTGATCTGTGAATGGGGAAAGGGGTTGTCAAGGCAGACACGGCTGATGGTGGTCATTATGATGGTTTAGTTAAAAGCCAGAGGTCTCGCCATTATGTAGCCCTAGCTTCAGCTCGGAGACAAAGCAATGTGCATTATACCCAAAAATGCAGATGACGTCCCTGCAGAAAGCTTTGCAGCATTTTCATCATTTTTTTTTAGAGTTTTCCAAGTCCCATTAAATCGGCACCCAGTGCCAAGATTTGATAAGCTCAAAGTACCAGGTTATAGCTATTGCTAAAAATGACATTTCTCAGACTCCCTGTAGATTCACTTTCTGTACAAACTCAAAGGGCAAATGGAATATATCTGCCTTCTAAGTATATATGCTTGACCGGCATTGGGAGTTTTGAATTCTTCAACTTTCATCGCATTCCATTATCACTGGAGAACACGCAGATTTTTTTGACATTTCAGTTTAAAATTCGTGGTCATAAAATTCACAGAATTCAGGGCATGGTAACCTATGCCAGGCATAGGGGCATGTCAGAAAGCAGAATTTCACTGCACAAAGCACTGAGCCTTTGCTGTTAACTCTCACAGAATAGGATAAGGTGCTTTAGATACTGAACTGTCTTCCTTTTTATATCAGACCCAGTAAACCCTCACTGCTGTGACGCTGTCCCCGTGGCATGTAATTTTGCACGGGACACGCTACCCTGCTTACATGCGACCTGTCCAGCTGAAGTCATCTACTGACCTAAGAACGGAGCGGATCATTTGCTCCATATAATCCAAATATGTGTTGGACACATGTAAAACCCTGAGATCTGCGAGATAAACTGGCTGAGAGCCCTGCCTGCCCCCAAAGAGGTTATTTTTAAGGAACGGGACAAAAAAGATGAAGGCATGTGAGGGTGCCTTACAAGGCATGGCAACATCGTATAAGGCCAGAAAGCACATCTGGGGAACACAGTCAACAGCTGGCAAAGCTGAGAAACTCAGACCAGCAGCTTTAGGGAGATTCCACCAGAGTCATTAGTTCTCTTCTCCCCTTCATTTCTTCTGACTGAGCCCTTGGACACAACCAATCCAGGAAGCAAACAACAGTCCTGTCTTTGTTTCCACATTGTCTTCCTTGAGCTATTATTATTCTCCCTATTGGTATTAGGATGACTTGGCTCTCAGACTCTTCGGAGCAATGCAACTGTGTCCTCAAAGAGCATACCCTGCCATGGCCTTCCTTCTGGATTAAGGAAACAGCGCCCACTCAGTGGTAAAGGCATGCCAATCTCAGCAGAATGGAGATACTCAAGCACTAGGATAATTTTTTGCTCAGAAAAGAAAGAGGTGCTCCCACTGGGAGGTATGTTGTACCCAGGTGGGTCGTGTGTGACTGACAGCAGGAATCTGGACACCCCTTGTGGACATCCTTTCTCACCTCCAAATTGGATCTTGGGCAGCCTTTTACAGACCAAGAGTTACCTGCTGCTTCTGAAAAATGGGATAATAATATCCACCTCAGAGAGTTATTTTGAGTATCACCTACATTAATGGATGTCAGAATGCATTACAGATGGCAAATTATTGAGTACAATTGAACAGCTGTTATTCCATTTCATTATGGTGTAGTCCCTGTGCTTCCTGGAGCTCTCTAGTTCCTTCATTATTGGATGAGTTCCCGGGACATTTCAAAGGCAGATGAATCTCTGCAAAGATTAATTAGTGATTCTGCAACTTGACCTGATCCAACCCCAGAAGAGTGTGGGCCCATTGGGGTGAGGAAGTGTGGAAATAAATGAGGAAGAAGGAGATCACGGTTGGACTCAGGACTGAATCATCATCTTCCAGGAGGTTATTCTTTCTCTTGGTCTCTTATCTGCTGTCTCTCCATTCTCTCAGATATGCCAGAGAGAAGTTTTCAGGCTTGGCTCAAGGGGACACTGGGTACCCGGTCATTGCAGTCCCTGTACCAGGGAAACACAACTTTCTGGGTCAGATGAGGTCAATGTTGGGATTGTCAGATCAGGGTGTGTGACCGCCACCCACATCTAAAGAAGAATGCCCAGGAGACTGCCATGGGAGAGGTCCAGCACGTGCACAGCAAGTGTTAACAGC
The DNA here is from genome assembly GCF_040939455.1 of Microcebus murinus. Lineage (NCBI taxonomy): Eukaryota > Metazoa > Chordata > Mammalia > Primates > Cheirogaleidae > Microcebus > Microcebus murinus. The sequence continues at coordinate 13,318,769 of NC_134131.1, read as the reverse complement.
GACCAACGGGGAAAGAACCGAGCGGCACACAGAGAGTCAGAGAATCAGCCTTTCTTCTGCCGGTGGGCTCAGAGGGGCAGGCCACCAAATTCTGAGCCCCACTTCCTTGTTCTCCTCTGCTTTTATACACTTCTTGGGGTTACACACAACCAATCAACTGTGAGCATGAGGAGTTATCCAATCGGCAGTGGGATTCAAAATGCATCCAATCAGCAACAAGCTTTACATATCCAATCATCAGGGGGATTCAAAATGCATCCAATCAGCAACAAGCTTTATATATCCAATCAGCAACAAGCTTTACATATCCAATCAGCATCAAGCTTTATATATCCAATCATCAAGGGGATTCAAAATGCATCCAATCAGCATCAAGCTTTATATATCCAATCAGCATCAAGCTTTACATATCCAATCAGCAACAAGCATTACATATCCAATCATCAGGGGGATTCAAAATACATCCAATCAGCAACAAGCTTTACATATCCAATCAGCAACAAGCTTTACATATCCAATCAGCAGTGAGTTCAGCCATGGGGCCCTGGGGCGGGAGTTTTTCCTGGTCAGGAGAGACTGCTCAGAAGCAGCCCGCCAGTCTGTGCCTTTGATGCCACTGCTAATACTGCACTGTCTGTTGCTGTCATTGTTGCATCACACGCTTTGGTGACAGGGCAACACCGCTGTTCATGCCCACCAGCCTGTCTCCCCAGAGGGGGTGCCCAGGGACGTGTGCTTGTGTGAAACGACTTCAAGTCACGTTTCAAACAGGTGGGCCTCCTCTTCCGCCTGCAGCTGATAGACAGGCTCCTGCGCAGCCAGACTGGGGAGAATTTCTGGAAACCAAATTCTGGTTCTCCATTGGTTTCTTCTGGAACTTTACGGAAGCTTCATGTCTGGCTGACTTTTTTTTTTTTTTTTTTTTTTTTTTTTTTTTTGAGACAGTCTCTTGCTCTGTTGCCTGGGCTAGAGTGAGTGCCGTGGCATCTGCCTCGCTCACAACAACCTCCAACTCCTGGGCTCAAGCCATTCTCCAGCCTCAGCCTCCCGAGTAGCTGGGACTACAGGCATGCACCACCACGCCTGGCTAATTTTTTCTATATACTTTTAGTTGGCCAATTAATTTCTTTCTATTTTTAGTAGAGATGGGGTCTTGCTCTTGCTCAGTCTGGTATCAAACTCCTGACCTAGAGCAATCCTCCCTGCCCTGGCCTCCCAGAGTGCTAGGATTACAGGCGTGAGCCATCGCACCCAGCCCCATATTTCTTAAAGAGAAACTCCTGAAGGTTTATCATAATCCACGTGGTCTAACGCTCCAGTTGCTGTCCTGCTGTAGACAGAACTCTGTGTATTACTTGACCCTTGGAATTTTTCTGCCACGTTCTCCTGGAGTTGCTCTCAACCGATTGTGCTTACGACTCTCAGACTGAACATATGCTGATTCTTTTTACAAATTGGCATTGTGTGTCCAGGTGCCATTAGATGCTCAGGAGAACACGCAGGGCAGAGTCCCTGTCTTCATTTAGCTGAAGTCGAGCAAGGGACAGCGACAAGAACAGCCACTGCTGCATCTCCACTGTCTTGGCACGACTGGGAAAGGGACAGGCTGAGGCCTGAGAAAGGAGGTTATGAAGGGAGGCTACAAAGAAATTGAGGCTCAACTTAAGTCTTGAAGGATGGAAAGGAGTCAGCCTAGTAGACACAATTCAGGCGAAAGTTTAGCGTGCATCGAGAGGGACGACTGGCGGGCAAACATCTGCCGTAGCCCTAGTTGGAAGAAGCCCCTGTTCTCGAATGTGCTGATTTTAATGACGCGGCGTATTTTCAGAGCCATGAATACATTAGACGTACTTTTGGGAGCAACATGAATTAGCCTGCGAAGATTTGCAGCGAGTCTGGCTTTGGAGCAGAGACGGTGTTATAGACAGGACGCTGGGCCTTAGATCAGCGTGAACAACTTCCAGCAAAGATGGACAGCAGCACGTGCCGAAGATGCTACGTGCAAAGGCAGGAGGGGCAGCCTGTAGCTTTCAGCGGAGAAACGGAGCATTTCATCTTAAGCACTAGTGACGATATCATCTTGAGAAGTTAATTAAAGATGCCATTTTATTAAAGAGTCAGGCTGGCGTGACAGTCCCAGTTCTTGATGGAATAAATGAACACGGTCTTGAACATCCCTCAAGTTCTGCTTGATTCCAGCCAAAGTTTCCTTTAGACACAGGGGAGGTTTAATCCACGTTCACGTTCGGAGTCTAGCTTTTCAGGATTTTCAAGTCCCATCTACTCACCGCCAGTTGGTGCCTTACTAGTGACAAGTTCCTGGCTTCTTTCTCTTACTTTTATTCAGGGAAACTTTTCCAGAGCTGTGCTGTGCTTATCGTGTTTCCCCGAAAATCAGACAGGGTCTTATATTTGTTTCTCCTCAAGAAGACGCCCTAGGGCTTATTTTCAGGGGATGTGTTATGTTTTTTTAAGTATGGTACAACAATCTACATTTATTCAAATAGAGTGAAGTCGTCTTCTTCTGGAACATCATCCTCACTCTCCAAACCCTGAGTCCCATCCTGAATGTCTTGCGACTCTGTTTCCTTTAGAGCCATCGGCCCCGACCTCTCCTGTGGAGCACTAGAGCTGTCACGGGGCGGATGGGAAGGGCTGCTCGTGTTCTTTCCCGCTCCGCGACGACACGCACGGGTTGTGCAGACGCTGCGCAGCCACGCCCGGCACTAGGGCTGATTTTCGGGGTGGGGCTTCTATTGTGCACGTGCTCAGACATCCTGCTGGGGCTTGTTTTATGGGTAGGGCTTATTTTCAGGAAAACACAGTAGATGGCAGCCACTACCCACATGTGGATATTTAAGTTTAAATGGATTAAAATTAAGCAGCTCAATCCTCAGTCCCACCAATCTCAGTTCAAGTGCGTGGTGTCCACAGGAGGCTGCCATATTGGGCGGGGTGGATATAAACATTCTCATCATCACAGGACGTTCTGTTGGGCAGTGCTGACCCATGCACATGTGTGGTTGGTACCACCCACCCCATGTAAGAATATTTTCGAGGGGATGGGTATATACATACATAATGAGTGAGATGTGCACCATCTGGGGGATGGTCACGCTTGAAGCTCTGACTCGGGAGGGGGAGGAGGGCAAGGGCATTACATGTAACCTTAACATTTATACCCCCATAATATGCTGAAATTAAAAAAAAAGAGAATATTTTCCTCAGTATCATTAGATTATACTCCTTGAGAGCGCTTTTCTATATTTCCTATAAACTATTGGCTTTTGTGCATAGCATATTCAACATCTGGCCAAAGTACCAGGACATTTGAAAGATCTGCAGATTTCTTTGCGGGGAAGAAAAGTGCAAAATTGAATCCTAGTCATTGTCACCCTTAGCGAAAATTTGACAATATGTTTAATGGTATGTGATTTTGTATATCTGGGAAATCTTTACGGGGAATACCCTTGTTACTGTACTCGGCTGCTATTTGTTTCAGAAACAGGCTTGTGATTGACCTAGGAAAGAATGAGATGATACGCAGCAATTGACTTGACAGGTGACTGATAAGCAGTTACTGGTGGTGAACAGAGGAGGAGTTTAAGTAAGCCGCCTGGCTTGCGTCGCCTTACTAGGATAAGATTAGTTACGCAATGTCGAGTTGAAACCTCCTGCTTTTTTTTTTTTTGATTAATATTATTTTATCAGCCACATCATACAAGTGGAAAAGGGGAAGGAAGAAATGGACGTGTGGGTATCACAGTGCGGACTAAGCTCCGTGTTGGAGTTTCCACATGTGCGATTTTACTCCAGATGAAATTAGATCTACAACAATGCTTTTTGAATACTAAATTAATAGAGACATCGGTGAACAAAAGGCAAGCGTAACACATAAGATAAATTGGGATATTTTCTCTTAAGCTGTTGGCAGTCTATTGTTCTTGGTACACCCCAAGGTCAAGGACTAGGACTGTGCTAATTAACAAAGAGCCCTATTTATTGGAATGTAATTAAGTTGATGAGAATAAGCTGTAACCAAAGGAAAAAAAAGAATTAAAAAGAAAAGGTCAGCTCGAAAGGGTCTCGTTGATAAATCACGTGGTACATACACACAAAGAAATAAAGTAACGGCGCTGCCTCATGGGGCAAGAGCAACAGTGATCACTTTGAAAATTTTTTTGTTAGCATTTTCTAATAGGCTATCGTGCGTAGCGGACAAAAATCAAACTGGTTCGTGTTGGTCTTCAGAAGCTGTCGGGAGTAGGGGAAAATAGAGGCTTCGGTATTTAGGGCTACAGTGATTCTGGTTTTGCTCCCCTCTGCTCCGAAGCAACCCTCCTTGTCTAACACGCCTCACTGTGCACGCCAGACTCTGGGCTTCTCTCCGTCTCAGTTTGTTCCCCTCTCCCTCTTCTTCATATCATGTGCAGTGTCTACAGCCTATCTCGAGTTTTATAGAATGACCCTAAAAACGATAAACTGAAAACAGGATCATATTCTGGATAGAGACATAGTCAAAATGGAATTGTGTCCCGGTTACTCATCCAGAGAAAGTAGAATCTTCCACTTCCTTCCTAATAGTAGCATAATTGCAAACTCGCATGACTAAGCAACTAAAAGAGTGACCCCTGACTAGATTTCAATCTTGTGCAAAACAGCATGACTAAGCAGCTATAGAGTAACACAGCCTCATGCAGACTTTGTAACCATTTACTGCTGTAACATGTAAAAGCCGCCAGGCTTAGACCCCATCTTGCTCACAATTTGGAGGTGAGACCCCTCTGAGCTCGCCGCTGTAATAAAAGCCTGTTTTGCCAGACTCTCGCGTGGCTCTTGGCTTGTTTCCCGGTCCAGTTTGCTGTGACAACATGATCCGACCTCCAGCGGCCCCCAGCCCCTGCACTCACACCAGCCTCTTTAGTTCCTCCACGGGCCGACTGTCCCCCTGAAAGGCCCTCGCTCTCTTCTGAGCTATTTCTGCAACATCCTGTATTCGGTTATCTTCCTTTAGGACCCATTTTAAATGTCATCTTCTTGAAATGACTGTCCCTAACCACCTAACCCACATTAGGTCCATTCTCTGACTTTCTTACCTAGTGCCACGTTTGTTTCCTCAGTGATACTTGTTATAAATTCCAGATACACACACACGCACACACGTGCACATATTTTGGATTGGTTATTTTCTCTATATTTTAGCCTTGCTCAACTAAGGGCATTTTTGTTCCTGCCCTCACCCGGCAAAGTCTGTAGACATTTTCAGTTGTCACTACTAGTGGGTAAACACCAGGGATGTTCCTATGCATCCTACAGAGCACAGTTCTCCCCTCCCACAAACGATCTGGTGCAAAATATCAATAGTGCCAATGCCGACAGAGCCTTGTTTAGTTCCACAGTTATATCGAAGGCTGGTCTTCTCCCTGGCTTGTTTTTTTTTTTTTTTTTAAGACAGAGTCTCACTCTATTGCCTGGGCTAGAGTGCCGTGGCATCAGCCTCACTCACAGCAACCTCAAACTCCTGGGCTCAAGCGATCCGCCTGCCTCTGCCTCCCAAGTGGCTGGGACTACAGGCATACGCCACAATGCCCAGCTAATTTTTTCTATATATTTTTAGTTGTCGAGATAATTTTTTTCTATTTTTAGTAGAGATGGGGTCTCGCTCTTGCTCAGGCTGGTCTCGAACTCCTGACCTTGAGTGATCCTCCTGCCTCTGCCTCCCAGATTGCTAGAATTACAGGTGTGAGCCACCGTGCCTGGCCCTCCCTGGCTTGTTAAACACCCGTGGATCCTGGGACTTAGCAAAGATCCTATTGAATCAATGAATGAATGATACGAAGGAGAAAAACTGAAAGTGAATAAAGTCCCTGACTTCTCAAGGCTCTCTAGAGGCCTCTGAGTCCACCATGGGTGCCATCTCACTGTGGGGACTTCTGTTGAAATAAGCATCCTTGTCTGGGATTCCCTTAGATTCCTGTTGCCAGGCTACTTCCACCTAAGGCACCAATTACCGTGTTTTCCCTGAAAATAAGACAGGGTCTTATATTTATTTTTCCTCAAGAAGACGCCCTAGGGCTTATTTTCAGGGGATGTGTTATGTTTTTAAGGACGGTACAACCATCTGCATTGATTCCAATAGAGTGAAGTCATCTTCTCCCGGAACATCATCCTCACTCTCCAAACCCCGAATCCCATCCTGAGTGTCTTGCGACTCTGTTTCCTTTAGAGCCATCGGCCCCGATCTCTCCTGCCGAGCACTAGAGCTGTCACGGGGCGGAGGAGAAGGGCTGCTCGTGTTCTTTCCCGCTCCGCGACGACACGCACGGGTTGTGCAGATGCTGCGCAGCCACGCCCGTCGCTAGGGCTGATTTTCGGGCTTCTATTGCGCGAATGCCTAGACATCCTGCTAGGGCTTATTCTGTGGGTACTTCTTATTTTCGGGGAAACACTGTAGTAGCCCTCTGTTGGAATCTTTGTCGGGTACAAAAACAAAGATCTGCAGCAGAAACAGACTCCCCCAAAGGCGAGGCCTGTAGGGCACAAGGAGAAAGTACAACACCAGGATCCCGGAAGGCTGGCTGCCCACTGGTGGTAACAGGGGCATCAGTTTGGCACTGGAGGGGCCGGCCAGACTCCTGCTGTCTGGTCCCCGTGGCTAAAAAGGCAAACGGTCTCGGACCTTGCAGCCAGAATGTTTGGCCAGCGTTCTGCTGGGCCTCAGAGCATAGACCCGAAGAGCACTGCCACCATGGCGTCCCAGTAATTCCAGTTTGATGACATCCAAGACTGCAGACATGATTGCATTTGGCATTTTTGGAGACGTCACGTCACCATTAAACAAAGAATCCCTTCTTTTTTTATTGTGCTGGATACCTGGCAACAATGTAGATGATCAAACAGAAATTAAAAAAAAAAAGAAAAGGAGGCCGAGGCAGGAGGATGGCTCAAGGTCAGGAGTTCGAGACCAGCTTGAACAAGAGCAAGACCCTGTCTCTACTAAAAATAGGAAGAAATTAATTGGACAACTAAAAATATAAATAGAAAAAATTAGTCGGGCATGGTGGCACATGCCTGTAGTCCCAGCTACTCGGGAGGCTGAGGCAGGAGGATCGCTTGAGCCCAGGAGTTGAAGGTTGCTGTGAGCTAGGCTGATGCCATGGCACTCTAGCCAGGGCAACAAAGTGAGACTCTGTCTCAAAAACAATAACAATGAAAAACTATGTAACATACATCAAATACCTCTGAATGCTAAGTAATGTTGAATATGCAGCCACTCTCTGAAAGCCAACAGTTTTTTTTCCCAAATTCGTATGTTCGTGATTTGGGGCAACGTGCTCTGTGCTTCAGTGTTCTTGAGAAAGTGTCAGGCTTTCCTCCTCCAAAGAGTTTGCTGATAATGTTAAATGCTCTCATTGGAAACAGAGGCAGGATGTGGCATGAGCCAAACCTGTCTTCCCAGGTCCAAGGGCTTTCTAACAGCCCAAGTGGGAGAGAAGACATTTTGGGGGTATCAGGAGTCCCTTTCCCCTCCTTATCTTTCGTCTGCCTGATCAAGGAGGAAAGTGCGTCTGCCTGGGCAGGAGGCAAGGGGGTGACAGACACAGAGGTCACCCCTGACACCTGATTTGGCAATCAGGGTCATCTGCAAATTTGCACAACACTTATTGCCAGGTGCTGAAAATGTTGAGGCCGCAGGAGTGATTCTACTGCCCTGCTGCTTTGTGTCTGATCGAACATTCTCAGGGAAGATTTCTTAGCTTGATAGAATGGGCAAAAATCCTCGCCCACCCTGAAATCTGTGTTCCTTAGAGCTTTCTTTCATGAGGTTCCCCCATCTTATCCCCAGCCCAAGCCTTGAGCTTGGAAATCATCCTTGCCATTTGAAATTTTTGCTTAAAAAAAAAAAATCATGCAGAGTATCAAGCCTATGCACGGCTGTACGCTTCTGGCTAAATTTTAGGTGTCGGATTATGCTCACAATGTGACTTGCTTTAAATACCACCTCACTTCCAACCCCAAACCGGAGTCTAATGATTAATTCAGCTTAAACTACTCCGAAGCCAAAGTGGTATGTGTTATGAAACACGAAAGCATGTTGGCTGAAAAATTTTAATTTTCCCCACTTATTAGGTCTCTGTTCTGGGAATATGTTGAAGGTGCTAATTTCTTGGGTTTCAAATCTATTTTAAAATGCACTAGGCTGAGAGAGAGTAAAAAAAAGAAGAAATTGGAATGGAAGATAACTTTCTCATCTTTGAAACAGAATTAAGCAATGTGGTTATATTTTCAGAATTGTGCTGGCGTTTGAGATAGTGTTTTAGGGTTTAGATGGCAAGCTCTGGTGAACCGGTCTATAGGACACTTAGCACAAAGTGATGCTTGAAGCTCTGCCTCAACTTGGTGTAGACCGAATTCTGCCCCCACCCCATTCCTATGTTGAAGCCCTAATCCCCAATGCAAATACATTTGAAGATAGAACCTTTAAGGAGGTGATTAGGATTAAATAAGGTCATAGGAGGCCAGGCGCGGTGGCTCACGCCTGTCATCCCAGCACTCTGGGAGGCCGAGGCGGGAGGATTGCTTGAGGTCAAGAGTTTGAAACCAGCCTGAGCAAGAGCAAGACCCCGTCTCTACTAAAAATAGAAAGAAATTAATCGGCCAACTAAAAGCATATAGAAAATATGAGCCGGGCATGGTGGCGCATGCCTGTAGTCCCAGCTACTCGGGAGGCTGAGGCAGGAGGATCGCTTGAGCCCAGGAGTTTGAGGTTGCTGTGAGCTAGGCTGACACCACGGCACTCTAGCCCGGGCAACAGAGTGAGACTCTGTCTCCAAAAAAAAAAAGCCATAAGAGTAGAGCCCTCATGCAATAGGGACATGCAAGAAAGGGAAGAGACGCTAGAGCCCCTCTGTGTGCAGGCACCGGGGAAGGCCAGGTGAGGACACAGCAGGAAGACAGCTGTCCACAAGCCACGAACAGAGTCCTCCCCAGAAACCAGCCTTGCCTGCCGGCACCCTGATCTTGAGCTCCCTGCCTCCAAAGCTTTAAGAAGATAAAGATCTAACATTCAAGCCACCCAGTGCACAGCATCATTTCAGTATGTCGGCCTGGGCCGACTAGCAGGGCAACTCTACCTAATTCTTTCTTTGGTCACATGTCACCGTCTGTCACAGTGAAGTCTCACTTGCAAGATCCGCTTTGTGAGCCATTTAACCTCCTGGCAAACCCAGGATTAAAGGATGAAACACCGGTCTCAAAGCCCATGAGTTTTAAGTTGTGATAGTCAAGTTACCTCTTTTTTATTTCAGCATATTATGGGGGTGCAACTGTTTAGGTTACATGTGTTGCCTCCACCCCTCCCCCCTTGAGTTGGAGCTTCAAGCGTTTCCATCCCCAGGTGGTGCGCATCTCACTCATTATGTTTGTACACACCTGTCCCCAGGTGGTGCGCATCTCACTCATTATGTTTGTACACACTCATCCCCAGGTGGTGCGCATCTCACTCATTATGTTTGTACACACCTGTCCCCAGGTGGTGCACATCTCACTCATTATGCTTGTACACACCCATCCCCAGGTGGTGCGCATCTCACTCATTATGCTTGTACACACCCATCCCCAGGTGGTGCGCATCTCATTATGTTTGTACACACCCATCCCCAGGTGGTGCGCATCTCACTCATTATGTTTGTACACACCCGTCCCCAGGTGGTGCGCATCTCACTCATTGTTTGTACACACCCATCCCCTCCTCCCCCACCACCTGCCCGTCACCCAATGAATGTTATTCCTATGTGTCCACTTAGGTGCTGATCAGTTCATACCAGTTTGCTGGTGAGTACATGTGGTGCTTGTTTTTCCATTCTTGGGATACTTCACTCAGTAGAATAAGTTACCTCTTTTTTAAACACAGCCTTCATAAATAGCATGTTGCCCTACTGGAATCACCCTGTTTTTCCAAGACTATTGCAAGGTTTGGGTGATAGGGCAAGTAGAGATATATAGTATCTCATGTCTATTCTATACTACTCCACTCAGGATAACAGTAGCGTGAACAAAAACACAGAACCACCACCACCCAAGGCCACCACTGTTGATCTGAGGGGTCAACAGTGACACACAGCTAAATAGCCACCAAGTAGTGTCACTTCCACCTCTGAACATTCCTGGAGGTGAGTGAACATTCCTGGGTTCAAATACTACCATGGCTGCCAGAACCTAGGCCAAGTTCTGGAAGGATACTAGGATTGGTATCATTTCTGGTCTTTCCACTGCCCCAAATGCCCCCATACCAACTCCCACTTGTTCTTGGTGATGACCCTCAAATGCCTCCTCCTCCTCCAGGAAGGCTTTCTCTGACTCCCAGAGCCTGAATTAGCAATAGAATTATTAAATTGGAATTAAATTTAGAGATTTTTCTGGCCCAAATCACAATATTCGACAATGAAGACATGAAGGCAAGTGAGGTCATTGGAAATGTAGCACAGAAGCAAGACTCTTAGTCGAACACTTTCTTTACCTCGACACATGGAAATATGTATGTCCAAAATAGTTTCTAATATGCAGTTGAGACAAGACGGGACCAGTTTATAATAAATGCTGACAAAGTGCCAAGCACTGAAGACACAGGCATGAAGGAGAGATGGTTCCGGTTCTTTCCTGAGCAATGACTTGGGCAAGTCATGAAATATAGTGAATGCTACTGGAATAAGAACTTTACCTGAAGACAAGGCTGAGTTACCCAGGTTGGGGGACACAGTAGCCTGTCAGGAAATGCGTGTTGGATAAATGAGCTACTATCTATAATATTTAATATAATTGAAGTAGGTGCCCCCTGTTTTAAGAGGAAGAAAAGAAGACCCTAAATATCTTGATATGACAAGGGAAAAATTGCCTCATACTTTATAGAAATCTTGAGAGCTGTGCTTTGGAGTTCCAAAGTAAAACAATAAACACATCTTATATGAAAAAAAAAGGAAAAGGACATGAATTTGCAGAGGTGGCAGAGGATTGAGTATTATGGGCTGCATCGTGTCTCCCAAAATTTATATGTTGAAGTCCGAACCCTTCATATCTCACCAGAATATGACTGTATTTGGAGATAGGAAATTGTAAAAGCTAATTAAAGTAATGTGAGGTAGGAACTCAAAATGTGCCTGGCGTCCTTGTACGAAGAGGAGATCTGAACACCGGTGCACACAAGAGGAAGACCACGTGGAGCCAAAGGGAGGAGACTTCAGAAGAAACCAACCCTGCCAACACCTTGGTCTGGGAATCTCAGCCTCCAGATCTGAGACAAAATACATTGCTGTTGTTTAAGTGATTTAGTCTATTGTATAACGCTTTGTTGAGGCAGCACTAATAAACTGTACAGTAGGGAGCACACTCTTTCACATACGAGTTTACATGTTTTCTAATGAGCTACGACAAGAAGCTTTCAACTCTCACTCGTTGAGAGCTTGTGGTTTTACCACTAAGTGAGTATCTGTCATGCTGACCTTTCTATACCTACAAGGGAAAAAATTTCTCCCTGTCTTTGTGAATATGCGATGTTACTATTGCAAACAAGAATCATTACTTCCTAAGATATCTAGCTTTGATAAGATATTTAGCTTTAATACACTAACAGGAAACCTCTGACACAGGGGACATGATCTTTGTTCTACATGTACAGAAAGCTGGTGTTAATTTGTATTCCAGGTAACGTTTTTGCGATAATTTGCCTCTTAAGGCATGTGCATGATCTCAAACATATGTTGATCTATAAGAGGAAAAAGAAAAAAAAATGACTAAATTTGTTCTTGTTTTTGTATTTATAAAACTCTAAGTGATAAAAAGAAAGTTATTTTATGGCTCTTCCAATATCCCTTTGCATTTTATTTGTTTTGAACCACAATATTCTGACTTTGAACCACAATATTCTGACTGTGAACCACAATATTCTGACTTTGAACCACAATATTCTGACTTGAAAGGATGAATTTCCAATGCATAGATGAGGGAGCTGAGGCTCAAAGGCGTACGCAAAGACAACAGTCTGACATTAGTCAGGATGGAAATGCAGTGCAGTGATTCCTCTTTCTTACCCAACTGTCAGCCCTTGTAAGTTGGCCAAAGAAAGGCAATGTGGTCATTATTTCAGAGTCATAAAAAATGAAAAGTGAAAGAAGTGCTTGTGTGAAGGCTTTTGGACCTGGGGTGCCATAGACCTTGACCACGTAAGATCCCGACACGCCGCAGTGTTGGACCCTTTCTATGGGTTGATTTGTGTCCTCTCGAATTCACACGGCAAAGTCTTAAGCCGTCACTGCTGCAAAGCGTGACCTCACTCAGAACAGGGCCACTGTGGGTGTGATTAGTTAAGACGAGGTGTTCAGAGTGAGCCCCCAACCCAATACAGATAGCATCTTTATAAAAAGGGAAATGGAGACACAGACACATGCAGAGAGAGCGATATATGAAGATGGAGACAGATGCTGAGATGAGGCTTCCATGAGGAACACCAAAAGCTTGGGAGATGCACGGGACAAGCTCCGCATTTCACAGCTCTTGGAAGGAACCGACACAACTGACAGGTTCACTTCAGACTTCTAGCATCTAGAACTGTGAGTTTTGTTGTTTATTTCCACCCAGTTTGCTGTGCTATGGTGTGGCAGCTCTGGGAAAAGAATCACAGTTCCGTTACAAGGGATGTTTAAAGGGTGTATTTAGAGCCTGCAGAGAATGCCCCAGCCCACGACCCAATAATTACAGCTGCCTTCTGGACATTTCATACTTGGGAGGTCCATTTATCCCCTTACCCCGTAGAATGGCCATCTCCTACCAAGTAGAATGGGTAGCTTCCACGCAGTGTCAATTAGTGAGCTGCATTGTCAAAGTAAGGCTCTGGGAGGAAGGGATCAAGGAAGAGTCTGGAAGAGTCGTAGAGGAGGAGGTGTTGCCCGGGGAAACCAGCTCCTGATAAGGGCTCCCTTTACCTCCTGGCTTCTGGACCTACTCATATCCTAAGACAGCTCCCCATCTTCCTAGGAAATGGCTCTCTGATGCCTAACAACATGCTTCCTACATTTATGAAACGTGAACTCCTTTCTCAGCTGCAAGAAAGCGCAATGTCTAACCTGGCCCTCTTCTCCCTTGTTGGGCCACCCTTTGTGCTTTTAACCCTAAGTCCACTGTCACTCTTTTCTCTACTTTCTCCCTAGGCTGGTATTATTCTATCTTCAGCAAAGTGCCTTAATACGAAAGCCCTTCTCCAGCCTGGGGCCCTTGTTTTGGAAATCCTAGCATTAGAACTGCATGCATAGGGAACATTTCCACCTGGATGTCACATCATCGCTTTAACCTGAACCTAAAAAGCCTGCCTGTACAGAAGTCAGAACAGAAGCAGGCAGGGGACATTTCTCTGTCCCTGTTTCTTACCCTCATGAGTTTGGAAAACTCTCAACAAACCGCTATGGAGCCTTAGTTTTCCCATTTATGAAACAAGCTAATGATTGATAAGGGCTTGCTCAGCTGAAAAATTCTATGATGCTTTTTAAATAAAATCAATCTCCTACGATAGTTCCTTGTTTTTTGCTAGAACGTCATCTTTTTTTTTTCTTGCTCTCTAGACTTTGAACTCTGGATTCTTCCCATTCCTGTTTCCTCCAGCAAGTCCTGTTTGTTTCTTTGAAAGGCCCCTGGCATGTGTTTGACTCAACATTCCACATACACCATCTCATGGCTAGCCTCATCACGCTAATATAGCTACTAGAAGCTTTTAAAGAGTTTCTTTGCTTAAATATACTCCTAGGTATTTTACTTTCTTGGTTGCTATTGTGAAGGGTATCGAGTCTTTGATTTGGTTCTCAGTTTGACTGTTGTTGGCATACAGGAATGCTACTGATTTCTGTACGTTGATTTTGTAACCTGAGACTTCGCTGAATTTGTTTACCAATTCCAGTAGTCTCATGGCAGAACCTTTGGGGCTTTCTAGATAAAAGATCATGTCATCAGGAAAAAGTGATAGTCTGATCTTTTCTGCCCCCATTTGGATGCCCTTGACTTCATTCTCTTGTCTGATTGCTTTGGTTGGGACTTCCAACACTATGTTGAATAGAAGCAGTGATAGAGGGCAATCTTGACTGGTTCCAGTTCTAAGTGCGAATGCTGTCAATTTTTCCCCATTCATTATGATGTTGGTCATGGGTTTATCATATGTGGCTTATATCATTTTTTAGGTAAGACCCTTCTATGCCCATTTTGTTACACGTTCTTATCATTAAAAAGTGTTGAATTTTGCCGAGTGCGTGGTTCACACTTGTAATCCCAGCACTCTGGGAGGCCGAGGCGGGCGGATTGCTTGAGGTCAGGAGTTCGAAACCAGCCTGAGCAAGAGCGAGACCCTGTCTCTATCATAAATAAAGAGAAATTAATTGGACAACTAATATATATAGAAAAAATTAGCCAGGCATGGTGGCGCATGCCTGTAATCCCAGCTACTCGGGAGGCTGAGGCAGGAGGATTGCTTGAGCCCAGGAGTTTGCGGTTGCTGTGAGCTAGGCTGATGCCATGGCACTCACTCTAGCCTGAGCAAAAAAGCGAGACTCTGTCTCAAAAAAAAAAAAGTGTTGAATTTTGTCGAATGTTTTTTCTGCATCTATTAAGAGGATTATATGGTCTTTGTGCACCTTATATTTTCCTGGATAGAGCTGGAACCCATTCTACTAAGTGAAGTATCCCAAGAATGGAAAGACAAGCACCACGTGTCCTCACCAACAAATTGGTATTAACTGACCAATACTTAAGTGCACGTATAGTAGTAACATTCATCAGGAGTCAGGCAGGTGGGAGGGGGAGGAGGGGATGGGTATATTCACACCTAATGGGTGTGGTGTGCACCGTCTGGGGGATGGACACGCTTGAAGCTCTGACTCGGGTGGGACAAGGGCAATATATGTAACTTAAACATTTGTACCCTGGTAATATGCTGAAATAAAAATAAACACCCCCTCACCAAAAAAAGTTTCTCTGTCCCAGACACTTGTTTCTACTGCCCACTGTATTCATTGATGTGTACAAACTACTCTTTCTAAAACTTTGCTTTCCTTTACTGCTCAAAGCCTGCTAAGGCTGCCAGGCAGGTGAAGTTTAAATTTTGAAAGGACAAAGTAGGACAGACAGAAGATTAGCACTAAACTCTGCTCCAGTAAAATTTCTAAGATAAATGAATGTTTATCGAGCTCCTAAAATGCTTTGGACTCTTGAGTTAGGCACTTCACAAACATTATCTCATTAAATTTCCATAACAACTCGGAGATGGCAGATTTTATCAGAGTTATGACAGATAATTATGATAATAACCAAATCTGCAGAGCTCGCGGACTGTTCTGGCATAAACCATACATTACAATTTTGTGGTGTCTGAGAAGCACTGTGCAGCCTGGAAGCCATACACAGGTTTTGTAAGAAAGTGCTAGAAATTTCTATGTTATCAGGTACTCTAGTATTATGTAGTTAATCCAAAGTCAGATATAAATGATCTATCGTTTTGGAGACTCTAAGTATGTTACAGGTATAATTATGTTATTTTTTAAACATAGAATCCTAGTTCAAAACCTTAACCCATCCTTCCCTACCCCATCTATAAAATAGAAACAGCCCCTCTCTGATAAAAAGAAAGCCTGCTTTCTTTTTCTTCGTAACAGTCATCATCAGCTTGCCTGCTACATCTTTATTTGAATGTAACCTCTAAGACTTTTGGCTTCCTTTGATTCATTTTTATGTCTCATTCTCAACACAGCCTTATCAGATAGGAACTGTTCCCTTGACACTACCATGTTTCCCCGAAAATAAGACCTACCTGTAAAATAAGCCCCGCAGGATGTCTGAGCACGTGCGCCATAGAAGCCCCACCCCAAAAATCAGCCCTAGTGCCGGGCGTGGCTGCGCAGCGTCTGCACAACCCGTGCGTGTCGTCGCGGGGCGGGAAAGAGCACGAGCAGCCCTTCTCATCCCCCCGTGACAGCTCTAGTGCTCCACAGGAGAGATCGGGGCCGATGGCTCTAAAGGAAACAGAGTCGCAAGACATATAAGGAAGGAATTCAGAGTTTGGAGAGTGAGGATGATGTTCCAGGAGAAAACAACTTCACTCTATTTGAATACATGTAGATGGTTGTACCGTACTTAAGGAAAATAACAGATCAACTGAAAAATAAGCCCTAGGGTGTCTTCTTGAGGAAAAGCAAATATAAGACCCTGTCCTATTTTCGGGGAAACACGGCACAGAAGGTGTAAGTGCAGAGGGCTTGAGTGACATAAGCAAAGATGCTCACATCAAACTGACGCGCTGGGCCCCAGATGTTCGTGCACTGGACCACACAACACCCTGACAAACTCAGCACGCTCTGCTCCCCAGAACGCCAGCCAGGCCAGGTTCGCGACCGCAGCTGCACACACCTGGCCAGATGATCTAATACATTGTCCTTCCAGGTAAGTTGGTTCCCCCTTTCCTTTCTCTACGGAATCGACTCCTGCCCATCTTGTAGGCCTCCCAACCTTCCGCTGTGCCTTTTTCTGCCCTAATAACCCCACCGGGACTGTTCTGTGGTTTTGCTAGTGCACATCTGAGCACGCAGGTGAGGTGGCAGGTAACTGACGCCTGGAGGGCTGGGCTCCCACGCCAGGCTTGGGGCCCCCTCTCCCGGACATGTCCTGAGTGCCAGGGACGCTCCCAGACAGACAGCCGGCCTGCTCTGCAGTCACCAAGTCCGCAGGCTGACCGCCCCCAGCCCCACTCGCGGGTACCAACGTCAAACCCCATCACCTCCAGTGTGCGCTCGGCGCACGCGCCTTTGGCGCCATTCAGCTTAGACGAGTTCTGACTCAGGTGCACTCGGCCTGGCTGCCTGAAAATCTCCCGGAGGGATCCCAGGGACAGCACTGGCACCTAAACCACAGCGTTTTGCTCACAGCTGCGAAACGAAGGCACACGGGATCGGGCCTCCATCCCCCAGATCGTCCACGGAAAGACACCGGGTCGGCGGAAGAAATCACCTCTGAGAACAAGTGGTCCCTGTCCCTCTTTTCGCTCTGCTCCTTGGTCTCCCCCAGCCCCTCCACGACCAGGAACCACCCTTTTACGCCGGAGCCTCGAACAAGCAGTTAGCCCTGCTGCTCAGGCAGGACCTGCAAGGTGCCCACTTGGCTAGGCTGCATGAGAGTTCCCAGAGTCGCCGCCCTGGGTGTCCCAAGTGGAAGCTGGGCCACCGGAGAGACTTCGCATGGGATTTAGAGAGCAGAAGTAAAGCACCCAGCACTTCGGAGTTCACGCCCACACCGTTTCCCCCCAAATCAGACAGGGACTTATATTTATTTTTCCTCAAGAAGACACCCTAGGGCTTATTGTCAGGGCATGTGTTTTTTTTTTTTTTTTAAGGACAGTACAACCATCTACACTGATTCAAATAGAGTGAAGTCGTCTTCTTCTGGAACATCATCCTCACTCTCCAAACCCCGAGTCCCATCCTGAATGTCTTGCGACTCTGTTTCCTTTAGCACCATCGGCCCCGATCTCTCCTGTGGAGCACTAGAGCTGTCACAGGGCGGAGGAGAAGGGCTGCTCGTGTTCTTTCCCGCTCCGCGACGACACGCACGGGTTGTGCAGACGCTGCGCAGCCACGCCCGGCACTAGAGCTGATTTTCGGGGTAGGGCCTCTATTGCGCACATGCTCAGACATCCTGCTGGGCTTATTTTATGGGGAGGTTGTCTTATTTTCGGGGAAACACGGTATAATGTCTGTAGAGCATTGGACAGACCTGTTCACAGCCAACGAGGTCTGTTGCATTTTGGAAGGAAAAGAGCAACGTGGCATAGCTAGAACAAAGTGAAGGGAAGGTTCGTGATTCGAGTTCTACCCATGCCTTTGCTCCACGTGCCCCTCGCAGCATAGGTGCTTCATGCGTTTAGTTCAGCGAATGACCCAACAAATTGACGACACGCTATCCTCCATCGCTGGCTATTGATACAACGCTCCGCTCTGCAGCCATGGGGGGCAGGAAGGACCCTGGACTTAGTGGTGATTTGGGTAAATCATTTCACCTCTCTAAAGTCTCCATTCTCTCATCCGAAAAACGGTGGCCCGTGACACCTTCCTTCCAGGACTGCGAATATCGAGAGGGGGGTGGCGCACGCAGACACACGCGCGCCAGGCCAGACGAGGAGGGAATCGCTGTGCCGGCGCCTGCGCAGATTCCTCGGCAGGGTGCCCGGCCCCACTCCCCTGTGACGCAGCCCGGGCTCTCGTCTTCCTGCTGCTCTCCATCAGGGACGCACCAGGCTCTCGACCCTGTCAGATCGGAGCTGGCTGCCACGGTGACGCCTGCGCCAGCCTTTTCCATTATAAACCCGTTTTCGGGATCCCCGTGTGCGCGTGGAGACGCGGTGGCTTCACCCTTTGCTGTGCTTGCCGTGAGCCGCCACCCGCTCCATGTGAAATCTCGCATCTCTCTCGCTGGTCAGAACAACAGCCAGGAAACCGCCTGCCAGCCATCAGAGCTGTCGTATTCCACGTGAGAGCACAGGGTTTTAAAAGTAAATTTCAGAATAGTCCCGTAACGGGATGGGGGGTAAGAAAGGCATGTTCAGAATGCACGAGCGAGCCACCAGCCCCTCCCCAGCGGAGGGGACTAATGCAATTCACATCCTACAGGTGACTCCGGCGGATGCTAATTCCATCCATAATTCTTTTGGCAGCGTCCGCGTCTGTGTTTAATTAGCTAAATGACTTGAGCCATCCAATTCTTGTTGCTATTAATGTAGCCCAATTAGAGCGTACGGTTGCCATGGAAACCGCTGGCCTGAAACATTGGTCCTGAAACAAGGGTGGCTTCGTTCTGAGCCCGCCCGATTCGCGGCTCTCCGCAGCAGCCTGCGTTCGCGGCGACCGCCACATGGGACGTGCCCACTCCGGAGCGAGCCGTGTGGTGGGCAGTAGCTCCCCATCGCGGACCAGAACGCCACCACGAGAAGGAGCCTGCCTCGCACGGGTGTTTGCCAAGTGCCAGTCGTCCGCGTGTCGCTCGTATGTGTGTTCAGTCAGGGAGAGACTGCACTCCATAAAAACAGATATGAATTCACTGTGTGTGTGTGTGTGTGTGTGTGTGTGTGTGTGTGTGTAGGGTGCAAATGCATGCCTTTTTGTACAGCAGAAAAAGGAGAAGATAAAAAACCTGCGTTGGGTAAAGCGGCGACAACCTCAAAGTTAACCCTTTGTGCTCGGATGTCGAGTGTGACTCGACACGGTTAGCATCGGCAGCAGCTCACACCGTGAAAAATTACAGAGATTAAAATGACTCTTCAAATGTATCAGTAATTTGAAATATAAAAAAAAAAATCCAAATAAGTAAGTTTTGTATGCAAAGAAACTCCAGTTTTTGTAAAATCTGGGGTATTTAAAAAATTAAATCCTGAGGAGAATAAAGGAATCGAGGAAAAAGCAAGCGAGTGCAAAGGGTTAATGCTTCCCTTCTGCCCTAAGATGGGTTTTCATCCTCCTCCCTCCCCTGGGGCAGGAACATTGGTTTCCCTAATTTTCCCCACCAGGGTCTGGAAGAGAGAGAGAGAGAGAGAGAGAGAGAGAGAGAGAGAGGGAGGGAGAGAGAGACGCTGTTGAAATTCTGGCCAAGGCTGCTCTGATGTAGCAAGCGAGGAGGAGGAGGCTGGTGTCCCCAAACCACAGTTGCTAAATGGCAGTTTACAATTTGGGCCATTTTAAAGCAATTTCCCTGCTCCATAACCGGACATAAAAATGAAGAGAAAGGTAACACATACCATTTCTCCACCAGCAAATAAAAGTCATTTCGGAAATAAAGCCACATATGTGGACTTTCGCGCGCCACATATATCATATCGGTGCCGGGCCCAAGTGCCTGTCGGCATTTTGCTGCCTGGTGTGCTGTAAATATAACTTAAGGCTGATACAAATGTAAAATGAGCACTGCCATTCTTCTCGTTTGCTATCGCCCCTCTTCGGAAATTAAACTGTGGCCCTAACTCAATAACACACGGAAGCAGTCACTTAATATTTAATCTTCTCAAAGCCCCTTAAAACATCACCCTGTTTCCCCAACCTGAGTGGTATTTTAGCTGAGCACACAGATGCAGTATTTTACTCGCCAGAAAAAATAGTGGACACCCATTACATTCCACAGAAACAACAAATGCACTTTTTTTTTTTTTAGTTTAAGGATGCCCCAAATAGTGCATATTTTATGCCAAAAGTTACTCACAGTTTACCTAGAATTAAAATGTAACTGGGCATCCAAGTATTTTTATTCACTAAATCTGGGAACTCTAGAAGCAAAATTTTTGCACAGATAATGTTTCTTTCTGCCCTGAAACACTGGTCATGGGTGGTCAAGGTCTCTCTCCTCTTCTTCTTCATGCTAGTGGCAAATACTCAGCTCCCCCCACCCCTGCCCCAGAAGCTAGGCAAGTGAGGGGAGCAGGCAGTGAGGCTTGGGGAAAGCATTTCTCCCTAGGAAGCATCTGATAAAAAGTTGAGCTTTTAAAATCCACCTTGAAGGCCGGGTGCGGAGGCTCACGCCTGTCATCCTAGCACTCTGGGAGGCCTAGGCGGGCCGGATTGCTAGAGCTCCGGAGTTCGAGACCAGCCTGAGCAAGAGTGAGACCCCCATTTCTACTAAATATAGAAAGAAATTAGCTGGACAACTAAAAATACATAGAAAAAACGAGCTGGGCATGGTGGTGCATGCCCATAGTCCCAGCTACTACTTAGGAGGCTGAGGCAGGAGGATCGCTTGAGCCCAGGAGTCTGAGGTTGCTGTGAGCTGGGCTGACACCATGGCACTCTAGCCCGGGCAACAGAGTGAGACTCTGTCTAAAAATAAAATAAAATAAAATAATAAAATAAAATAAAATAATAAAAAAATTAAAAAATAATAAAATAAAATAATAAAATAAATCAAATCAAATCCGCCTTGAGAAGACCCTCCACCCCGAGGCCGCCTGTAAGCAGGAGCATGTTCCACAGACAGACTCGCTGCCTTCAAAATACATCTCTTGACACCTCCACGTCTCCTGCTCTCGCTCAGAAGGCACAAGGAAGACAAGGCAGCGGACGATGACCCTTACGGGGCTGACCTCTCTACAGCTTTTGAAGTCACCCCTAACGTCTGCATTTCGTTCCGAACATGGGCAGACTGCGTGAAACCGTGCTTGTTTAGCAAATAGTTCTCGGGTGTCTTGGTCTGGGCTCAATGTCCTGGGACCAGGCAGATCTTTCCATGCAGAGGCCAATGTTTTCCTGGAATCCAACCCTTTCTTCCCAACTTGTAGGTGCAGGAGCGCGCGCGCGCACACACACACACACACACACACGCGTGCACGCGCGCACACACACACACACACACACACACACACACACGAGCTGACTCTCAACCATCGCACTGCCCGGTTCAGACTTTTATTGGCACCTGACATTTGAGTAATGTTCTGACGCCTCAATGCCATCAGTGGAGGCCAATTTAGTCTTCACATTATGTTGATAACCTAATCGTTGACAGGCGCTGTGTCACCACTGCAGAGGGGAAACCTGTCTTCAAATCACACTTAATTACCTTCATTAAGGGTTACAGCGTTCCGTGACACACATTTGCAAAGTGGGCCGACTAAAACAAGCCCGGTGCATCTCATTTCCCGAGCATCCTGGGGTTCCTTCCGCCTCTGTCCTGTCTATCCTTGTTCTCTGCAGCATGTTGGTCAAAGGAAGAAAAACTGCCCACACACCCTGGGGGGGGGGCGGGGGGGAATAGAACCATTTTCTGAAAATATATCCTTTTTTGTGATGCTAAACCTGGGATGATAAAGACTTTTATAAAGTAACACTTACTACTGTGTTTCCCCCAAAATAAGACCTACCCATAAAATAAGCCCTAGCAGCGAGTGAAATCACCCAAGCATTAGCTAGACCACATGCAACATGTGTTGTGGGTTAGCATCCTGATATTTGTAGTTGTGAGAAAGAGAGTCTGTGTTAGGCATAACACACACATGAAACATAGATTTACGTACTCACTGATATTCTAAGCCGTAAAGAATAATTGTTTGGAAGAGGAGCAGCGGGGTACATTTAGTGTTTAAAGGACTGTAGGGGTTTTCATGTAAGCAGCTTCGAAAATGTTTGTGAAATGCTGCCAGCAGTAAATTCCATTAGCAAAAGACATGGTATTTTCCACTTAGAAAGGAAACGTTTTATTTGATCTTTGCATAAAGTAATATCAAAATAGAGCATCATTAAAAATTGCATTTCAGGACACTTCTCATAGCATACCACCTGCTTCGGGTCAACCTTTCCGCTGAGGACAGTGGTGCCAGGCATCGAAGAGTTAACAAGGTAGAGAAGTAGCACAGGCAAAACACCCCAAGTCAAAAGTAAAACAAAATCAGAGAGAGGTAAGTTTGATATTTTGGGCAGTCTCTTCCTCTATCCCTTTTGTTTTGTTTTTTCCCTAAGATTCATCTGCTTATTCCTGAAAACCTCGTGTAATTCAGGTCTTGGTTTGAAATCCCAAAGGGCCATGAGCTATGAACAAGCACTACATAGACATACATCCTCATAAAGATCAGCCTTGCTTCTTTAGAAGCAAAAGTCAATCTTACCAAGAGAAAATATTATCATCAACTATCTCAAATTACCTGTAGAATTTGTTTTATACAGTATTCAGTAGTTTTTAATTATTAGGTATTCAAGGTAATGTAATTGAGAAAAACTGGCAAAAAAAAATCCAGAATTTAGTGTACAGGTTTAATGGCAGATTACAGCATACTGCAAGAGAAAGATTGGATGAACTACAAGATTGAATGAGAAAAAATGACCAAAAAGAGAAATGTATGGAAATTGATGAGACAAAGTAAAATATTCTAATTTACCTAAACTAGAAAGACATTTGCCCTTGTTGTTGAGGCAAAATGTAAACATTCTGCAACTTCTAGGGGAAAACACCTGTTTGTACATTGGGAAGATGTGGACATTTTCTTCTACATTTTCCTGCCCTGGGAGAAGTGGTGCCTTATGTTTATTTCCTGAGTGTCAGGGATGAATAATGCCACATATTTAGAGTGTTCATCAAAAGCCCGGCCACCATCTGGGCTGAAATCTAGCTGCCTTTACAAACATTTTGTCAGCTATAATTGAATCTTGTTGAAATATGCATAACATATGTACATTACGGCTGGAATTTTGAATGCATGGACTAAATCTTATTTCGCACTTTGAGGACAGCAATGGAGGGAAATCATTTTTTGGTTTTTTTTGAGTCTCACTTTGTTGCCCAGGCTAGAGTAAGTGCCGTGGCGTCAGCCTCGCTCACAGCAACCTCAAACTCCTGGGCTCAAGTGATCCTCCTGCCTCAGCCTCCCGAGTAGCGGGGCTACAGGCATGTGCCACTATGCCCGGCTAATATTTTCTATATATTTTTAGTTGGCCAATTAATTTCTTTCTATTTATAGTAGAGACAGGGTCTCACTCTTGCTCAGGTTGGTTTCGAACTCCTGACCTTGAGTGATCCTCCCACCTTGGCCTCCCAGAGTGTTAGGATTATAGGCGTGAGCCACCTCGCCCAGCAGAGGAAAATCTTTTATTGATAAAATAAAGCAAATACTTTTACTATTTATACACCTTTACAATCTAAGTAAAACCTCATGAATCCAGTGGCCACTAATTCCAAATTCACATCCATTCAGACCAAGTGAAATGGGGCGGGGGGGGGGGGGGGGGGGCTGGTGGTGGTGAATTTAACTTGACTCCTGAAATGTGTTTCCCAAGCAAACCCAAAGGGTAAATACATGGGGAGATCGTTTTGAATGTCTTTACATCCCATAAATATGTTCACAAAAAATAATTTGAGACACAAATTATATATTCACGTTGCTGATAATTATATGTTCATATTATCACTTCATTAGAGCAGATCATTAGTTTACTCTGAGAGAGGAATTGGTTCAAGTTACTATGAATAGTTAAAAGCAATTAAATACCGCTTCCTTCAAGATAAGCAATGGATCTCTCTCTGAATCAAGATAAGCAATGGATCTCTCTCTGAATCTAACTGGTCCTCCCCACAAACTAATTCAAATTCTTGCAGTTGTACTGAAGCTGTCTTTAAGAATTCTTCCTGGTGCCCAGGTAAATTGCTTTCTCTCCTCTAAATCTCAGTCTTCTCAGATATTAACAAATCCGAATGACCATTTCCGAAATATTCACTAGCTGTCCTTCCAAAGTCCGTTTTGCTCTTCAGCCCGATCCTTCCCTTTGAGGCCACACAGAGAAGTGGAGCCTCCACGTCACAGCAATGCATTTATGAAGACAGCTATTACATCTCTTCGGCTGTCTCATCTTCTCTAAGTTAAATATATCTCATTTACTCCCTGAATTAGAGCTTCGTGTTTCCCTGGTCCTCTTGAACTTGGCCGCTCACTCTAAACCTAGACATACCCCCTCCTTCCAAATAGGTCCCAGGGGGTTCAGTCCAGAGTTCCCTCCCTAAAAGGCAGAGACTCACCTTTGACCTCTGCCCACCCTACGCTGGGGTGTGGCATATAAAATGCATATTCTCGAATGGCTTTAAGCACTTTATATTATCTCAGTTGAATTCTGAAAACGAACTCAAGGCAGTAGCTGCTATTGCTGTCATACCCATCTTCCAGATGAAGAAACTGAGATGCAGACTAGTTTAAGAAGCCTGACTAAGGGCATAACAACCCAAGAGTGGTGAGCTAGTGCAGAAGCCCTTAAAATCTGGCACCACTGCCCCTAACAGCTAGGCTGCGCTCTAACCATCCTAGTATCCTAGTCTATCATCCAAGACTTTCAGAAGGGCAGGGGGAAGGCATATATCGTGTTTCCCCAAAAATAAGCCCTACCCATAAAACAAGCCCTAGCAGGATGTCTAAGCACGTGCGCCATAGAAGCCCCACCCCGAAAATCAGCCCTAGTGCCGGGCGTGGCTGCGCAGCGTCTGCACAACCCGTGCGTGTCGTCGCGGAGCGGGAAAGAACACGAGCAGCCCTTCTCATCCACCCGTGACAGCTCTAGTGCTCCACAGGAGAGATCGGGGCCGATGGCTCTAAAGGAAACAGAGTCGCAAGACATTCAGGATGGGATTCGGGGTTTGGAGAGTGATGAGGATGTTCCAGAAGAAGACGACTTCACTCTATTTGAATTAATGTAGATTTTTGTACCGTACTTAAGAAAAATCACACATCCCCTGAAAATCAGCACTAGGGTGTCTTCTTGAGGAAAGATAAATATAAGCCCCTGTCTTATTTTCGCGGAGACCCGGCAGCAAAGCCACACAGATAGAGAGTCTGAGAGGTCAAAAAACCTTCAAGGTAACAAAAGTTTGGATTAAAATCCTGGGCTATTGACTCTCAGTTCAGAGTTCTTCCTATAAGAAACATTCTTTATGAGAATCGTGAAGTCTTACAAATTTTGCTCATGGTTGTTTAATTTGTGATTTTGGTACTACCCCGCCATGAATGATCTCCAATGTTCCACATCTCTAGCCGTCCCCGTGCAAGAGAGCCGTGCACGTCTGACTTTAGTGGGCATATGCCGGCCACCGGGGATCTTGCCAGCATGCAGATCCCAATGCAGTTGGTCTAGGTGTAGCCGGGCACTCTGCAAAGCTGGCACTGGTCCTCTGGGTCCGTGGGTCAAGTCTAATGAGTGAGGACATAGCTGTCCTCATTCTTTGGGGTCTGGTTTCCATTTCCAATCACTGGGAGGCTTGACTTCATCAAAGGCCTTTCGGCTCCATTAAGTCTATGACAATTTTACGTGTTTCTCTCTGGCCTCTCTCTCTTCTAATTTCTTTGTCTCCTTGGCTGACTTCCCAGGGAGACAGGAGTGACTGCAATAGACAGGCTGGAGAAACGCCTTCCAAACACCTGTCTGCCAATCCCAGCTCTGCTGCTTGTGCCTCCTCCTCCCTGAGGCTCCTTTTTCTTAAGTGCAAAATGCAAATAGCCCCTCGACCACCCAAGGTGGTGGAAAGGATGCTTCAAGATACTGTTTACACTCCGGCTGGGCACAGTGGCTCATGCCTGTAATCCTGGTACTCTGGGAGGCTGAGGCGGTAGGATCATCAGCTCAAGGTCAGGAGTTCGAGACCAGCCTGAGCAAGAGCGAGACCCCGTCTCTACTATAAATAGAAAGAAATTAATCGACTAAAAATACATAGAAAAAACTAGCCGGGCATGGTGGCGCATGCCTGTAGTCCCAATGACTCAGGAGGCTGAGGCAGGAGGATCGCTTGAGCCCAGGAGTTGGAGGTTGCTGTGAGCGAGGCTGACGCCACGGCACTCACTCTAGCCTGAGCAACAAAGCGAGACTCTGTCTCAAAAAAAAACCAACAAAAAACACAACCAGGTGCTGGCATGTCTGGCTCTCCCAGCAAGAGCGTCCTGGCTCAGGAAGGAGAGTTACTAGGTCGATTGGCCGGACGCCCTTAACCGCTCACCCTTCTGATCTCTCACCGCTATTTGTCTGACCACAGGAAAGAGAATATACTGATTACCCTGAAATGGATGTGCTGGTTCCACAGCAGTTCTGTTCACACTGCAAATGAAAGCTCTGCTATTTCAGTTTTTATGTGTCTAACGAGTTTGGATAATGCAGGTGGACCTATTGCAAAGGTGGCGAGTGAACCAGGGGCTCACAGGGTTCACATGAGCAGATGAGTTCCATCTTCACACGAGTCCTGTTGGAGCTGACAAAGCAAGACACTGTGACCTACAGTGACCTGGTGGGCAAGGAATGTGAAAGATTCCATACTCCAATCATGGAGAGCTTCTCTGAGGAGGTGGCCTTTGTGCTCAGACTAGAAGTATAGGAAGTGCTGAAGAGTGTTCTGTATTTCTTTTTTTTTTTTTTTTTTTTTTTTTTGAGACAGGGTCTCACTCTGTTGCCCGTGCTAGAGTGCCATAGCATCAGCCTAGCTCACAGCAGCCTCCAACTCCTGGGCTCAAGCAATCCTCCTGTTTCAGCCTCCCGAGTACCGGGACTACAGGCATGCGCCACCACGCCCGGCTCACTTTTTCTGTGTATTTTTAGCTGTTATTTACTTTGGTTTTTGGGTTGGTCAGCCCAGGATGGGCCAAGTGAAGTTTCTGCTAACAATATCCTGTTGGTTATAATCTTTCACTCCAATACACAGAGCTTGATGGCTACAAGGGAAATCGAAAAACAAAAACATCTTTCACTTCTAAGAACATGTGGCCTTGGGGATTATTGGGAGGCTGTGAAAGACTAAAATTTAGATTTTTATAGGAAAAACACAATAAGCCGGATGTAATGACCTGAATCACGAAAATAATAAGCGAAAATCCCAAGACGCTTCTTTCGGATACACATTGCACCTAAGCCATGTTGCCACCTCTGCAAAGCAGACTGACTTCCTGCGTGCTTCTTTTCGGTAGTGGTTTACCCACTGAAAACTGAAAGTTCCTTACAAATACACAGTAGGCCCTTTAATGCTAAGATGCAACTTCATGACCATGGCCATGTATTCTAATAGAAGTGAGAACAGAAATGAAAATGCCTTATGACATGCAGAGACTAAAAAATGCCATCCGGTTGTTTCATTTGCAGGGTAATTGCTTTGTTTAACTGGACTCAAATTGGTGTCAGCAGCGCTGCTGGCAGTGCCTGGTTTTAATGGGCCATCATGTCAATTGGTGTTGGGGGCTCCAAATTACTTCGAAAAGTAATTCTCTATTGTGGCTAATTCTTTATTCAATAGACAAGTCGTGGGTGGCTTTGCACATTTTTAAAGAAATGATTCCCAGAGATAACTGCCAGCATTAGGGATTAAACTCCCACACTATTTCAGAATTAAAATTCAAGCAACTTTTAGTCCAAGTCAGTTAACCAAGAATCCTTCCAACCACCTTCAATAAGACAGACACCCAATAATACTTGCTGAATGACTATCCCTCTTTCCAACATGGAAAAAAAAAAAAAAATTAAACCATAGGCCAGGCACGGTGGCTCACGCCTGTCATCCCAGCACTCTGGGAGGCCAAGGCGGGCGGATTGCTCGAGGTCAGGAGTTCAAAACCAGCCTGAGCAAGAGCGAGACCCCGTCTCTACTATAAATAGAAAGAAATTAATTGGCCAACTAATATATATAGAAAAAATTAGCCGGGCATGGTGGCGCATGCCTGTAGTCCCAGCTACTCAGGAGGCTGAGGCAGGAGGATTGCTTGAGCCCAGGAGTTTGAGGTTGCTGTGAGCTGGGCTGACTCCACGACACTCACTCTAGCCTGGGCAATAAAGGGAGACTCTGTCTCAAAAAAAAAAAAAAAAAAATTAACCATAAACAAGAAGCGTGGGTGCGTCTGTCTGACGTAAGTGAAGCCGTGCCAAGCAGGAACCAGCATTGAAGGGCTGGGACTCTGTTTGGCATAAATACTCAGATACAAATGGGCATAGATGGGATATGATCGGGATATAAATGGGGTAACTATATCCAGAACTTAATTCCTTCCTGGTATCACCCGTTTCTTTTTTCCTTCTTTACTAGAGAGGTTCTCAAAGTCAGTCAGCGTCTGAGCTGGCTGGTTGCACTTTAAATTCCCCACCTCCAACCCCAAGCGGGCCCTGCTGTTACTCTCCGATCGTATTACACTTTGGGCCCCAGTGGTCTCGTTCTTTAGATGATGACTGTTTCAGATGTCGTCCGCTCTTCTCGGAAGCCCAATGCCTGCTTCCTGCCCTTCACGCTCATTGAAGGTTTTGCTTTATATCATACAGGACAGGATGCACCAGAAAGACACTGCCGTGTTTCCCCGAAAACGAAACAGGGTCTGATATTTACTTTTATTCAAGAAGACACCCTAGTGCTTATTTTCAGAGGATGTGCTATTTTTTTTTTAAGTACAGTACAACCATCTACATTGATTCAAATAGAGTGAGGTCTTCTTCTGGAACATCATCCTCAGTCTCCAAACCCCGAATCCCATCCTGAATGTCTTGCGACTCTGTTTCCTTTAGCACCACTGGCCCCGATCTCTCCTGTGGAGCACTAGAGCTGTCACGGGGCGGAGGAGAAGGGCTGCTCGTGTTCTTTCCCGCCCCGCGACGACACGCACGGGTTGTGCAGACGCTGCGCAGCCACGCCCGGCACTAGGGCTGATTTTCGGGGTGGGGCTTCTATTGCGCACGTGCTCAGACATCCTGCTAGAGCTTATTTTTTGGGTAGGGCTTATTTTCGGGGAAACGCGGTACCACCAGTGCCCAATCCCATGGTCACCCACCTCCCCACACCTGTGCCCATGTCCTCTGCTTCCCTCCTGGTAACTGGCATGAATTATCCCTGCTCAGCTCACTCAACTGCTCCACATGTGGTCCAAGTGCCTCTGCTCTGCCCTACTCAAGAATGCAGTTCCAGCATCTCCATGCCAACCCTGCATCATCAACTTCTCCCTCTCTATTCCATCATCCCCATCTACATACCGATAGGCTGTTTTTCCTCCCAGCACTAAATTCCATTTGCAGACCCACTTTCTTCATTTAAAATGAAGGGCATTTAAAATGTCCTGCCTCTCCCAACTTTTGAGTATCTAGATCATTTCTAACTAAGGACTGTGAACTAAAATAAAATCTTAAGGCTCACCCCCCACACACACTGGCTGGCTAAATGGACCCCCTTCTTGGCCAAGGGGATATCCTAAAACTAAATAGCCTGGCAGGAGGAGGGAGGTCAGACGTGCTTCATCATGCCCCCCTCCCTTCTTGGGGACATCTTTGGTAACCCATTAACAGGCCTAACCCATTAACAAGCTTGCAGGTCCTCAATTTATATAACAAATCTATGTCCAGTGGCTTATCTCTGATAACAGCTCCTTATGTTAAATCATTCCAAGCCTTTAGACGAAGTTTCATGTCTTTAACCAATTACAAGCCAAAGATTCTTTAAACCCACCTATAACCTGTAAGGCACCCCCCCTTTGAGATGGCCCACCTTTTTAGACCAAACCAATGTAGTGATTTATGACTTTACATGTAATCCGTCTGCCTGAAATGTATAAAACCAAACCATAACCCAACCACGGTGAGTGCACTTGCTCAAGGCCTCTTGGGCATGGCTCTGCGTCATGGTCCTCAAATTTGGCTCAGAACAAACTTCTTTCAAATATTTCAGAGTTTGGATTTTTCCGTCCACAGTGTACACTTTTGCTGCTTTTTTCCCCAGGAAAATGAGTAGTTTTGCCCTAAGGCAATGGAAATCAGAACTGTTTTGCTGTCTTTGTTTTGGTCTTTATATTCTTTAAACACTTTACATTCTTCACATACCTTATATTCTTGTAATTTTAAAGCTCATTGAAGGCTCCAAAGAGGTTTTATTTCTGGGTGGTAAACTATAGGCACTTACCACATGTTGGAAATTGAAATGGAGCTGCTCTTACAATGCTTATATAATGATGATTGGGAAGGTAGCTAAGGAAGATGAAAGCATTGCATATTAATAGTATCTCAGTAACAGGATAAAGTTAGTCCCGGCCTCGTGGACCCCCTGAGAGCTGTGCTGAAATAAAGTGTCAGTTTGTGACAGAGTATAAAAGAGCATAATGAGAGACACAACTTGGAGAGTCAAATTTATTTGCCTGGGTTTATATAATGCCTGAATCTGGGAACCTCTAAACTGTGTTGAAATATTAACAAAGCTTCTGCAATCAGATGGCCTTACTTTCTTTGTTTACGGATTAATGCTTCCACCTGCAATCCCAAGTTTCTCTTCTTGTTCTGTGCAATCAGTCTACACAACAAAGATTCTGTTCTTACCAAAGTAACTTTTATGCTGTGTGTTGACTTTATGATGCCCTTAATTATTAAGAAAACAAGCAAAAGTTCCTCACTTATTAAAATAATAGTCTTTTTTCCACAATTGTATGAACTTCTATGCTTATTCATGTGGTTTTATTGTCAGATCTTAATCAAAAGTCTAAATCCCCTCTGAAACATTCTTCAACAAATTTTGCTTCCCCTAATCAGATCCTTAATGTAAGGGGGGAAAAAACCAACTTTTACACCCAAAACTACCTTCAAATTTCATAAGCATGCCTGGAAAATCACAGAGAGATGTTTTTTCGCTTTATAAAAAGAGAAGAGTTAGAAGTAATTTGGTTCACTTGCTGTGTTACCCTTTATGAGTTGCATGGGAAAAGTCCAATTAGAAGAGTTGTTCAGCTTTCTTGGTATTAAAATTTGCATAGAAGAAGTGCTTTAATATAAATATTCAGAAATGATATGCTTCACAGGAAGTCCTAATCAGTATCCTCCCTCTCTGTGCAGATGGGTTTCTATTTGTCACAGTCCTGGTTATGCTTTGATGTCAGGCAACAGTGATACAGCACAGGCATTGGCCAAATATGGCCCACCGCCTGTTTTTTTTTTTTTTTTTTTTTTTTTTTTTGAGACAGAGTCTCGCTTTGTTGTCCAGGCTAGAGTGAGTGCCGTGGCGTCAGCCTAGCTCACAGCAACCTCACACTCCTGGGCTCCAGCGATCCTTCTGCCTCAGCCTCCCAAGTAGCTGGGACTACAGGCATGCGCCACCATGCCCGGCTAATTTTTTTTTTTTATATACATATCAGTTGGCCAATTAATTTCTTTCTATTTATAGTAGAGACGGGGTCTCGCTCTTGCTCAGGCTGGTTTTGAACTCCTGACCTTGAGCAATCCGCCCACCTCGGCCTCCCAGAGAGCTAGGATTACAGGCGTGAGCCACCGCTCCCGGCCCCACCGCCTGTTTTTATAAAGTTTTATTGGAACACAGACAAGCCCATTTGTTGACATATTACCCATGGCTGCTTTTGCACTATAATATCAGAGTTGAGTAGTTGTAACAGAGACTTTATACCCCACAAGCCTGAAATATTTACTAATTGGCCTTTTACAGAAAAGGTTTGCTAATATCTGGTATAGTATTATTCATAATTTCAGTTATTATTTAAAATGCTGCCTTTGCCACAACTTCACTTCTTTAATTTAAATTTAGCATTTTCTATGTCAGTAGATTTCAACGAGGAATGTGCATCAGTATTACATATGAAGTTTTATGAAAATTTAGATATTTAGGACCAACTGCAGGCTTAATCTCTTCACTGGACACTCTTGCTATGTTCGTGGTGTATCTGTGTATCACGCCTCAGGATTATTATATGTTATGTACCAGGATTGTTTTCTTCCACAAAAATTATGTTCATTCGTTTTTATAAATTACATGAAGCATCCTCTTTCTTTATTGAAAACAGCCTTAATCGTTATTCTCAGACATTTTTATCTAAAACATTTTTTGATTGGCTTTATTGTCTTGTTTTGCACGCCGCAGAATCAACCGAATTTCCTCGTCAATTACATTATTCTTGAAATGAACTCTCATCAGACCTTTCGCATTTGCAAATTGCCAGTAATAAACAACCACAGCCTGTCCGAGTCCTCCGTCGTCTGCAGATAGCTCTGATCTCATCCCGACTCTTCCCTGAAGCTTCTGCTGTCAGCTACAGACCCTTTCAGGAGAGAAAGGACTGAATCAGCCTTGGACCGTGTCAGCTGGGCGACTTGTGGACCATACCGGAATTTCCAGAATTCTTTTTAATCAAAAATCAGGCAGCTTCATTGGGACTGCTACCCAAAAGTCCAATGGAACAAGAATTAATTACCTGAGACTGAATGAACCAATGAAGGAAATGCTACTGCATTATTTATATATGATATTGTTGAAGGCAGCCTAAATTCCTATTTTTTGATAGATAAGGAAGCCGTTTTCTTTCCTCTTAAGCTCTTGATAACTCAGGATAATTTGGAAGGTTCTGCATTTGTAAACTGAAATGAAAAATTTCCAAATGATAGGTGATTTTGACTTTTTTTATTGCAAAATATTAAGGGGTACCAGTGTTTTTGTTACATGGATAGACTGGAGACTGCTAAAGTCAGGGCCTCCAGGTGCCCATCACCTAGATGGTGCTCATTGTGCCCAGCAGATAAGTTTTTAGCCCTCACTCACCTCCCACCCAGCCCCTTCTTAGTTTCCAATGTCCTTTACATCTCTTTGTGCCTGTGCGTAGCTATCAATTAGCTCCCATATGTTAGTGAGAACACGTGGGGTTTGTTTTTCCATTCCTGAGATCCTGAGATACTTCACTTAGGATCCAGTCCCATCCAAGCTGCTGTGAAAGACGTTATTTCATTCCTTTTTATGGCTGATTAGTACTCTATGGTAGTTCATTCTCTCTCTCTCCCCCCGCCCCCACACACACACGTACACCATGTTTTCTTCATTCATTCATGCATTGATGGGCACTTAAGTTGATTCCATATCTTTGTAATTGTTGTGAATTGTGTTGTTGTAGACATTCAAGTACAAGTGTCTTTTTGATAAAATAATTTCTTTTCCTTTGGGTAGATCCCCATTTGTGGGATTATTGGATCAAATGGGAAGTCTACTTTTAGTGCTTTGAGGAATCTCCATACTGTTCTCCATAGAGGTTGTACTAGCTTCCAGCCCCACCAATAGTGTATAGGGTTCCTTTTTTTCTTCTGCATGCCAGTATCTGTTTTGTTTTTGTTTTTGTTTTTTTTTTTTACTTTTTAAAAATGGTCACTCTGAGAGGGGTAAGGTAGTATGTGTCATTGTGGTTTTAATTTGTATTTCCTTGATGATTGGTGATGTTGAACATTTTTCATATGTTTAGTTGCCATTTATCTGTCTTCTTTTGAAAAACTCTGTTCATGGCTTTTACCTACTTTTTGATGAGGTTGTTTGGTATTTTTCTTGCTGATTTAAATTCTCTTTAGATTCTGGATATGAGTCCTTTGTAGAATGTATAGTTTATGGATATTTTCTCCCATTCTATAGGTTGCCTGTTTATTCTGTTGATTATTTCCCTTGTTGTGAAGAAGCTTTTTAATTTAGTTAAGTCCCATTTATTCATGTTTGTGTATTTGTCTTTGGGGTCTTAGTCATAAATTCTTTGCCTAGGCCAGTAATTAGAATAGTTTTTCCTACATTTTCTTCCAGAACTGTTATGGTTTCATGCACTACACTTAAGTCTATAATCCATCTTGAATTAATTTTTATATATGGTGAGAGATAGGGGCCCTCTTTCATTCTTCTGCCTGTGACTATCCAATTTTAACAGCACCATTTATTAAATATGGTTCCCATTGCCCAGTGTATGTTTTTGTGTGCTTTGTCAAAGATCAGTTGGTTGTAGCTAGATGGTTTTATTTCTGGGTTCTTTATTGTGTTCTAGTGATCTCTACTTTTATACCAGTACTTGGCTATTTTGGTTACTATAGCCTTGTAGTATAATATGAAGTCAGCTAATGTGATACCTCCATATTTGCTCTTTTTGCTTAGGATTGCTTTGTCTATTCAGGCTCTTTTTTGGTTCCCAATGAAGCTTAGGGTTATTTTTTCTAGATCTAGGAAATAAGATTGGTATTTAGATGGGAATTGCATTGAATCTGTAAATCATTTTGGGTAGTTTGGCATTTTAATGATGCTGATTCTACCAATCCAAAAGCATGGAATATTTTTCCATTTGTTTGTGTCATCTGTGATTTCTTTCATCAGTGTCTTATAGTTCTCCTTGTAGAGATCTTTCACCATCTTGGTTAAGATTATTCCTAAGCATTTTAATTTTTTGTACCTATTGTAAATGGTATTGAGGACTTGATTTGACGCTCATCTTGACTGTTTCTAGTATATAGAAACACTGATTTGTGTACATTGGTTTGTGTACTGATTTGTGTACATTGATTTTGTAACCTGTGACTGTGCTGAATTTATTTATCAATTCTAGGAGTCTTTTAGAGGAGGAATCTCTAGAATTTTCTAGATACAAGATCATATCATCAGCAAACATGGATAGTTTCATCTCTTATGGATTTGGACACCCTTTATTTCTTTCTCTTGCCTGATTGCTCTGGCTAGGACTTCCAGTATTATGCTGAATAGAAATGGTGACTATGTGTACCATTGTCTTGTTCCAGTTTTTAGAGAGAATGCTTTCAACTCTTGCCCATTCAGTATGATGTTGGCTATGGGTTTGTCATATATGGGATTTAAAATTTTGAGGTATGTTCCTTCTATTCCTAGTTTATTGAGGGATTTTTTTTATCATGAAATTGTGCCTGATTTTATCAAATGCTTTTTCTGCATCTATTGAGATGATCGTAGGGTCTTTGTTTTTGTTTCTGTTTATGTGATGAATCACATTTATTGATTTGCATATGTTGAATGATCCTTGCAACCATGGGATGAAACACATGATCATGGTTAATTATCTTTTTGATGTACTGCTGAATTCAGTTTGCTAGTATTTTGTCATGGATTTTTGCATCTATCTTCATAAGGGATATTGGTCTTCAGTTTTCTTTTTTGTTATGTCCTTTCCTGGCTTTAGTATCAAGATAATGACTTTGTAGAATGAGTTAATGAGGATTCCTTCTTTTTCAATGTTATGAAATAATTTCTGTAGGATAGGTGTCAGTTCTTCTACATAGGTATGGCAGAATTTGGCTATGAATCATCTGGTCCAGGGCTGATTCTTTTGTTAGGAGATTTATTATTACTGCCTCAAACTTGCTACTCATTAGTCTGTTCAGGATTTCTATTTCTTCCTGATTCAAGCTCAAGATGTTGTACATTTCAGGAATTTGGCCATTACCTCTAGGTTTTCTAATTTGTATGTATACAGGTTTTCATAGTATTCATAGATGATTTTGTATTTCTGTGGTAACAGCTGTAATGTTCAGTTTTCATTTCTAATTGAGGTAAGTCTTTTCTTTTCTATTTCTGGTTAATCTGGCTATTCTATTGATTTTGTTAATCTTCTCAAAGAACCAACTTTTGTTTCATTGATCCTTTGTATTGTGTTTTTGTTTTCCATTTCATTTAGCTCTGCTCTGACCTTTGTTATTTCTTTTCTTCTGGTGGCTTTGGGTTTGGTTTGCTCTTCCTTTTCTCATTCCTTGAAATATGACCTTAGATTGTTAATTTGTAATTTTTCTGTCTTCTTAATGTAGGCATTTAAGGCCGTGAACTTTCCCCTTAGGACTACTTTTGCGGTATCCCATAGATTTCAAAAACTTATATCCCCTTTATCACTCAGTATGAAGAATCTTTTTATTTCCATCTTAATTTCACCATTGACCAAGAAATGTTCAGCAACAGATTGTTTAATTTCCATGACTGTGTATGGATTTAAGAGTTTCTTCCAGAATTGGTTTCTAGTTTTATTTCACTGTGGTCTGAGCAGATATAATACATAGCATGATTTAGATTTTTCTAAATGTGCTGAGACTTGTTTTGTGGCCTAAGATACAATGAATCTTGGAAGATGTCCCAGGTGCTAATGAGAAGAATATATATTCTGTAGTTTTTGAGTAGAGTGTTCTGTAAGTGTCTGTTAGTTCCATTTGTTCTGGAGTCTTATTTAAGTCCAGTGTTTCTTTGTTGATTTTCTGCTTTGATGATCTGTCCAGTTTTGTCAGTAGGGTGTTAAAGTCCCTGGAAGTTATGAGGCTACTATTTATTTCTTTGCTTAAATCTAGTGGAATTTGTTTAATGAATCTGAGGGTTCCCCTGTGTTAGGTGCATATATATTTAGGATTGTTATGACTTCTTGATGAATTGCTCCCTTTATCATTATATAATGACCATCTTTGACTTTTTTCTTTTAACCATTGTTGATTTACAGTCTGTTTTATCTGATATGAGAATGGGTACACCTGCTTGCTTTTGATTACTATTGGCATGGAATATTTTTTTTCCCATTCTTGTAACTTGAGTCTGTGCAAGTCCTTTTAAGTTAGATGGATTTCTTCAAGATAGCATGTACTTTGGTCGAGATTTCTCATGCATTCAGCCAGTCTGTATCTTTTAATTAGAGCATTAAGACTGTTTACATTCAGTATTAGTATTGGTGTGTAGGATACTGATCTGTTCATCATGTTGAATGACACATTGTTGTTCTGTTTTCCCTATTGTGCTACTATTTTATAAAAGCTGTGAGCTTTAACTTTGGGGTGTTTTTACACTAGTGGGTATCTACTGTTCTATTCCATATATAGTGCACTTTTGAGCTTTTCCTGTAGGGCAAGTCTAGTAGTAACAAATTCCCTTAGTATTTGCTTATCTGGAATAGTTTTTATTTCTCCATCATTTATGAAATTTAGTTTTGCAAGATACAAAATTCTAATTCTCATCTGGCAGTTGTTCCATTTAAGATTACCAATGGGGCCCCAAACCCTTCTGGCTTGTATGGACCCTGCTGAGAATTCTGCCATTTGTCTGATGGATTTTCCTTTTTAAGTTAGTTTTTACTCTCATCTTGCAGCTTGTAGAATTTTCTCCTTCATTTTGACCTTGGCCAGGTTGATGTCTTTTTGTCCTTAAGATATTCTATTTATCATGAATCTTCGCACTGTCCAGTGACCATCTTGTATCTGGTTATCTGAATCTCTCATGGAACCAGGGAAGTTTTCCTCAATAATTTCCTTTAAATAGGTTTTCCATGCATTTTGCCTGGTTTCAATAACAGTCTGTCCTTTTTTACCATAATATATTAGAAAACATAGGTTATGCAACTAAAGCTTTGCCTAGTATATCATATTTGAGGGTGATATACACTTAATCAGATGCAGCAAACCACATTTAAGACTTTTGTAGAGCCCTTGCAAGAAAAATCACCTATAGTATCTGGCTTTACAGGGTTTCAGCATTATAGGCAAGGAATGTCACTTTCTAGCAGGCCAAGAATATTAGTGTTATTTGAGAACCATGCATTTTATTTTTTCTTTTTCTCCCTCAGTGATACCTATAATTTGTATACTAGCTCTCTTAATGTAGTTTCATATTTCTCTGAGCGTTTATTATTCTTTATTATTTTTTCTGCATCTTTGATTGACTGGGTTTGTTCAAAAGCCTTGTCTTTAAGCTCTGAAATTCTATCTTCTGCTTGGTTGAGCCTGTTGTTGAAGCTTTCTGCTGTATTTTGAAATTCCCTAAATGACTCATTTTTTAAAGTTCTGTTACATCCTTTCTTATGTTGTCTATCTCTTTAGCAACTTTTTCATTTTTTTCATTCATATTCTTTTTTTTTTTTTGCTTCATTGCATAAGTTTTCAACTTTCTCTTGAATCTCATTCATCTTATTTGCCACCCATATTCTAAATTCCACTTCTGATATTTTTTTTTTTTGAGACAGAGTCTCACTCTTGTTGCCCCTGCTAGAGTGCCATGGCATCAGCCTAGCTCACAGCAACCTCCAATTCCTGGGCTCAAGCGATCCTCCTGCCTCAGCCTCCCGAGTAGCTGGGACTACAGGCATGCACCACCATGCCCGGCTAACCTTTTCTATATATTTTTAGTTGGCCAATTAATTTCTTTCTATTTTTAGTATATACGGGGTCTCGCTCTTGCTCAGGCTGGTCTCGAACTCCTGACCTTGAGCAATCCTCCTGCCTGGGCCTCCCAGAGTGTTAGGATAACAGGCATGAGCCACCATGCCTGGCCCACTTCTGACATTTTGACAATTTCCTTTTTGTTGTGGCCTATTGCTATAGATCCACCGTGATCCTTTGAGGGTATCTAACTAGCTTGTTTTTTTTTTTTTTTTTTTTTTTTCATGTTGGTATAGTTCTTTGGCTAATTTCATTTTGGTTTTTTTTTTATTTTTCTTTATTTCTTTACATTTTTTTCCTTTATTTTCAGTGAGCAGCACTAAGTAATTTCTAGAATCTTTTGCTGGTTTCTTCTAATCTGAAACCTCTTCTCTCTGCTCCAGGCAGAGAGGTTTGTGGAGCACCTGTTCTCCTTTTCTGGCAAACTTCCTATTTAGTGAGGAGGAGGAGAGGTCCCTAGATGGTGCATTGGTGTCCTATTCTGGAATGCTGATCTAGCAGTGGAGGCACCGAGGGCCTGTGATGTGGCTGGTCTGCACTGTTCCATTCCCCTGTGGTTGTCACAGTCCAAGCTGGGTACCAGAGGGTCTTCCTGTGCAGTTGCACGTTGGTTCCCAGGCTGCGTTTGGAAGCTGGGGCTGGGGGCTGGGCGAGTCCCTCTCCACGGAGGTGGGCATTGCAGAAAATTGGTCTGCCTGCTTCTCCCCACGGTGGTGGCAGTGGCTGCTTGGTGAGTCTATCTAGTCGGTGGCTGTGGGTGTCAGGGCTACAGGTGTTCACCCAGGTCCAAGTTTCATGGTGGCAGGTGGCAGGGCAGGGGCTCACGTCTAGCAGGTCTGTCGCAGAGTGCTGGACCGCACGTGGGGTACCGCCTGGGGGAATGGTTTGCTGGGTGCCATGTAGGGCCATGGGGTGTGATTTTTACTGACTCTCCCACCCACAATTCAGAAACATTTATTGTGCTCCCTTTATTTTACATGACAGTACAGTTATTTGCCTGGTTTCCATAAGAGCCTGTCCTTTTTTTACCATAATATATTAGAAAATATGGGTTATGCAACTAAAGCTTTGCCTGATGTATCACATTTGAGGACTATGTTCACTTAATCAGATACAGCAAATCATATTTAAGACTTTTATAGAGCACTTGCAAGAAAATTCACCTATAGTACCTGGCTTTACAGGGTTTCAGCATTAAAGGTAAGGAATGTCACTTTCTAGCAGGCCAAGGATACTAGAGTTATTTGAGAATCTTGACAAGGGAGAAACTTGCCCATATTTATAGATAATTGCCCATATTTATAGATTTTTTTTATGTATTATATAAACTTAATCTTTTAATACTGTTTATTTTTAGCCCATTGTTTAAAAAATAAAAGTTAAAAAATTTTAACTAACTGCTTAAAAGTAAAGTTTTGCCATTGCTTGGAGAAACTTTTTTTTCCTTCTCTGCGCTGCCAGCTGTAACACTTCTTCTGGGTTGCTTGCGTTCAATTCTGTCTGGCCGAAATATGGTGGGGTTTCTTAGGCTTGGCCCTCTACACTCAGGATGGCAAATGACAGAGCCTTTTGAAGTCTAATATGGCCAGGTGCAGTGGTTCATGCATATAATCCCAGCACTTTTGGAGGCTAAGGTGGGAGGAACCATTTAGCCCAGGAGTCTGAGACCAGACTGGGCAACACTGCAAGATCCCATCTCTCAAAAAATATATATAAAAAAACAATAAAAGACCAATCTGATATTCCTTATGAATACTTCTAGCAAAGCAAACTTAAGGTATCTTAGATGGTAAATAATTTTTGCACCTATGTAAATAACTAGGCTAAATCTAATGAGATCAGTCTTATTTTATGATTACAAATATCTTTTTTGACATTAGTTTTGGTCCAAAGAAAGAAGACTGTAAGAAAATTGGTAGCATACAAAATAATTACTGGTATCTCTAATGGAAAACTGTTTCTTTTTTAGAATAAGCCCTTCTAAGTTATTGGATCTGGACTTTCATTACCTTTGAGCTATTTTACAACTGTGTAACTTGTAGCTAACTCACAGTAACACAAAATAGCTCTTATCTACAGATAAAATTTGCGCAGTATATATAGGATGCCCAGTTGACTTCTGTTTCCCATTCTGTGGCTACAGCCAATTTTATGTCTATTTGCATATTCATTTCGACTTTTTATTCCATATAAATTTGTGCTTCTTTGATTTCTCCTTGGAATTGGTTTTTAACATCTTCCTAATACCCTGATTAGCAAGGAATTTATTATACAATCTTAAATATGTATTCATTAAATATAACTTTTAAATTACTTGAAAAGTTTAATTTTTTTTCATAGCATTATATTGTCTTGAGTTCCACCTCCCTACTTGACTGAAATTGATGACAAACAGTAGCGGGGTTGCCGGCGCAGTGGCTCACGCCTGTAATCCTAGCACTCGGGGAGGCTGAGGCCGGAGGATCGCTCAAGGAGTTCGAAACCAGCCTGAGGAAGAGTGAGACCGTCTTCTACTAAAAATAGAAATAAATTAATTGGCTAACTAAAAATATATAGATAAACTTAGCTGGGCGTGGTGGCGCATGCCTGTAGTCTCAGCTACTCGGGAGGCTGAGACAGGAGGATTGTGCCCAGGGATTTGAGGTTGCTGTGAGCAAGGCTGACGCCATGGCACTCACTCTAGCCCGGGCGACAGAGCCAGACTATGTCTCAAAAAACAAACAAACAAACAAACAAAAAAACGTAGTGTTGAATTTTGTATGGCAAACGTTAATTTTACAGTAAAAGAAAATCAAGAAAGACTTCTAAAAATAATGGGAAAGCCCATACGTCAAGATATCCAGGTGGTCTCAATGCATGATGGGAAACGTGATTTACATATGTCCCATTCAATGAAATCAGATGCTGCCACTGATGATGGGATCGAGGAAGGTCATTGGATCTGAGTCTCTGTTCTCAGAGCTGTAGAACAGAAAGGCTGGACTGGATTATAACTGCAGCCCCTCTGAGTTGCAGTGGCTGCCCGTGGAAATTCAAGAGGAACAGATGGAGATTTAAGGAAAAGACGCACGGCTCTGAATCCTTGCCCTGTGCTCATTGACTATAGATACCTTGATATCTACGCATCCTTATATCCAAGCTTGCAGCCTTCTAGAAAGACAAATTTATGTCTTAAGTTGCATCACTGGTTCATTTTTAATCTACACTCTGTCTCAAACAAACAAACAAACAAACAAAAACACAGTAGGGTGGGAACAAAAAGAGAGCCTATAATCCTAGACCTTGTATTCCGAGGAAGGAGAGAGAGGAACAATTAGAAGGATAAGCATGTAAGCCATATAGCACATTGGAAGAGGACAGTGCTGTAGAAATAAATACAAGACACCAGCACCGTGAGCTGCTGTTTTGGAAACCTAACGGACACACTTGTCTCTGGGAGGCAATAAAACCAAGAGCAATAACCCTTGGAATTCCCACTGCTCTTTGTGGCCGAACAGAGGTCTTGCTCACATATCATAAAA
This sequence comes from Microcebus murinus, assembly GCF_040939455.1. Taxonomy (NCBI): domain Eukaryota; kingdom Metazoa; phylum Chordata; class Mammalia; order Primates; family Cheirogaleidae; genus Microcebus; species Microcebus murinus. The sequence goes on along the minus strand of NC_134131.1, from coordinate 13,276,777 downwards.
CAGCAGACATGTGAAGGCCGGGGTCACTAAGAAAACAACAGTAACAACAAGAACATTCACTAAGTGACATATCGTATCAACCAGTGATAACCTTCTTTCTCTTATGTTACAAAAGACAGCCCCAGGCGTGTGGATTAGAGAGCTGATTTGAGAGACTGATTTTTCTCATTAAATAAGTAAGATTTACAGTTGGCCACGTGTGTGTCCAGCTCTTGGGAAAGAGATCTGAGCTCTGTTGAACCAATTAAAAACAGACAGGTCTGATGGAAAGGCTGTGTCTGGGCTTCAGTGCCATGTTCAGTGGTGTTTCTACAACTGGACACAATTGCTTTTTCTGGTAAAGTCTACTTCACACATTTATAGGAATCAGATGCCTGTGATTTTATGTCCCACGAACTCATTTTTGTGAACAATGAGTTCACGAAATCTCCCCCCTTTTGACAGTAGATGCTTTGCTTACCAGAATAACCCGCGACTTTTAAAAGCTTAACTTGGCCAGGTGCGGTGGCTCACGCCTGTCACCCCAGCACTCTGGGAGGCCGAGGCAGGAGGATCACTCAAGGTCAGGAGTTTGAGAGCAGCCTGAGCAAGAGCGAGACCCCGTCTCTACTAAAAATAGAAAGAAATTACCTGGACAACTAAAAATATATGGAAAAAATTAGCCGGGCATGGTGGCGCATGCCTGTAGTCCTAGCTACTCGGGAGGCTGAGGCAGGAGGATTGCTTGAGGCCAGGAGTTGGAGGTTGCTGTGAGCTAGGCTGACGCCACAGCACTCACTCTAGCCTGGGCGACAGAGTGAGACTCTGTCTCAAAAATAAATAAATAAATAAAAGTTTAACTTACTAACTCATGCGCTATACGACAGCAAGCCTCTAGAAGTAGTATAAAGGCGAGACTCATTGCTAACCGGTGGCAGTGATGGCAGGAACTCCCGATTTTACATGAGAAACATCAAAGCACAAAACTTGCAAGCTTCAAAGAATTCCTCACTGACTACCAGCCTACCTTAGAGAATTCTAACTGAAAAAAAAGTAATTTCTTCCGAAATAACTTGCTTTATTATGAAACAGTCACAGGCAAATTAACTACAATCGCACCTTCACAAAGATTTCTATTCCGAGAGCTAAATTTGCAGGGAATCAATGGGGCCTAATTACGCCCAAGCAATCCCTGATGCTAAAGTCTGGACGCAGGGGAGAGAACCGGAGAGATGTGAATTGTCTCCTCGGGAGGTGAGATGGCATCTCTCCTTTCGCTGGTGGGCGTAGGAATCTGTAAGTAATTACAAAGAGAATCACTCTGACTTTCAGCTCTTTTTTTTCATCTCTTCTGCAGATGATTATCGGAGAGATGGATACTAAATTAATATGAAGAATAAAACATGACCAAATAGAAAAGAACTGTGTCAAATCCTGGTGTTCATCCTGTACCCTTTATTTCACAGCGTGTAAAACCTGCCTCACCCAGTGCCACATGACTGGGGGATGTGACTCTGCGTCTTCCCCTGCCTGGCCCGTGTGAAGTTCCCTTCTAAAGGCATCCAAAGGCCAGGCGCGGTGGCTCACGCCTGTCATCCTAGCACTCTGGGAGGCCGAGGCGGAAGGATCATCAACTCAAGGTCAGGAGTTCAAAAACCAGCCTGAGCAAGAGCAAGACCCCCGTCTCCACTAAAAAATAGAAAGAAATTAATTGGCCAACTAAAAATATATAGAAAAAAAATTAGCCGGGCATGGTGGCGCATGCCTGTAGTCCCAGCTACTCGGGAGGCTGAGGCAGAAGTATTGCTTGAGCCCAGGAGTTTGAGGTTGCTGTGAGCTAGGCTGACGCCACGGCACTCACTCTAGCCCGGGACAACAGAGTGAGACTGTGTCTCTAAATAAATAAATAAAGGCATCCAAAGCAGGGCTGCTCATCATAGATGTTACCCTCTTATTTTCACATTCTCTCGCTATCCTCTTTTCCAAAGAGAAGGATTTAGCAAACAGAATCACATTTTTTTTCCTGCTAACATGTGTCCTGGTGAGCCTTTCTGAAAAGATACATGCCGTCCACTCTGTTGGTTGCCTGCCCAACGTGTCTCTCTTCCCTTTTTTTTTTTTTTGTTTTTTGAGCATGGTTTATTGATGGTTTATTTTTCACTCTTCCTCTCCTCCCCTTCAGAGATGAACGCTAAGCAGCCTCACCCAGTTACTATAAGCCATTACCCTGGCGAGTCTTTATCAGTCCAGGGAATCATTTTGTTCTAATTGGTCGTGAAGGAGACCGAAGGGAAGAAGGCATGTCGTTCTTGACCCCTACCCCATGGGAGTAGGGGCTCTCTCCTTCCTACTGGACAGAAACAAAGGAGAACGTGGCCCTGGTTGCTAATGGCAACGCCTCTTGAGCCTAGCTCTGTGGACAGCAGCGCAGAGGCACGGAAAGAACTTGGGTTCTGGAAGAGTCTGAAGACAATGACCACACAGCCCCCGACCTGGCTTCCGTGCATGGGAGCACATGTGTCCTCCGTATTGAGGCTGCCCTGGGTCAGGTTTCCACTCCCTGCTGCCCAAAATATTTTAAACATATACAAGCTTGGATGTGCCTTTTCTTCCAAGCATTAAATCTCAGCAGGTTATACCAAGTAACTAGACCTCTGAATGAAGGGTATTTTCTTCAACCTTGTCTTTTTGCATTTATTCATTCAACATATATTTATTTAGTACCAAAGTCTGCCAAGAACCTCGATGAGCAGAACCAGATGCAACCCCTGCCTTGCTCACTTATGGCCTGATTAATGTAGAGGTTTCTCAACGTTTTAGATGCCGAAGACCTCATTGAAAAGCTGGTGAAACATGTGGACCCTTCTCAGAGTCATGGCTTTAGATGTGTAAGATACAACAGTATTATATCTTATAGAAAACCAGATTTATTGAGATACAGTTATCAAAATACTTTTAAAAATTGTTTGGCTGGGCGCGGTGGCTCACGCCTGTCATCCTAGCACTCTGGGAGGCCGAGGCGGGCGGATTGCTTGAGGTCAGGAGTTTGAGACCAGCCTGAGCAAGAGCGAGACCCCATCTCTACTATAAATAGAAAGAATTTAATTGGCCAACTAAAAATATATAGAAAAGATTAGCCGGGCATGGTGGGGCATGCCTGTAGTCCCAACTACTTGAGAGGCTGAGGCAGGAGGATCACTTGAGCCCAGGAGTTGGAGGTTTCTGTGAGCTAGGTTGATGCCACAGCACTCTAGCCTGGGCAACAGAGTGAGACTCTGTCTCAAAAAAAAAAAAAAAAAAAAATTGTGACATTGTTATGTATACATGCTTCTCTACTAAGGCCTTAAATAATAAGATCAAGGCAGCAGGTTTTAATTTTAAAGTCATGAAGAACATAAATGATATTTTGAGATAGCTGCAACACATGTAATATGATGTGACTATCCCTGTGCTCTTTAACATATATGCAAACCTCGATCACCAGACAAAACACGGGCAAGTATTCAGGGTTAAGGCCGGCGTGGATCACACGGGGCATGGATGAGGCGGCACTGGCGGACGCTGGCACTGGTGTGCATGTTGTCTCTCTCTCTCACACACACAGACTCACCCACACGCCCCAAAATAAGTGTAGTAAGAAAGCCACCTGTGCCTTGGCTGGATCAGTGCATGCAAAGTCAACAAAATACCTGCACAAAAGAGACTGCAGGTGTGGCTTCTGAATGACTCTGTTAAACATGAACTTTCCCAGAGGCGCGACGTGATACGGGCGGCTGTGATAAACCTTGGCTGAGATAATGATACGAGCAAACGATCAGCACAGTCAACTTAAATTCTCAAGCCACAGACTTAAGGTAATTTTAGAATCCACTTTATGGATGGGTAAACTGACGCCCAGAGAGAAAAAGCAGATGGCTGCACGGCACACAGGGAGACAGTGCAGGGCCTAAGAGAGCCCTGGTCTTTAGCGCCATTTCACTGTGCTCTAAATGCCCAGTTCAACAGGACAGGCATAAGCGGGGGCATTTGTGTTGCTCGCCGAGAGCTTTTATTGACAGCTAAGAGCTCTAAGGAGAAATTCAAACAGAATTATCAAATTCTAAACTTGTCCTTCTGCCAGCCCCATCTCGCCACCTCGACCCCTGGGATCAACAGTGAGAATTTTATTTGGTGAGTCTCATTTATTCTAACATTTCTCTGTGATAAAGAAAATCCATTTCCCACTAAATTAAAGCGGCTTTTTCATCCTAACAAACACTGTACCCTTGGTATACACCAGAATAAAAACAAATTGATTTTTAAGTATCCACTTGGAAAAAAAAAACAAAAAAAAAAATAAGCAGCATAAAAATCATGGTGCCACTGTGTGCCTTTTGAACAATTTAGCCATGACATGGATTCCTTTCCTGAAGACGGCAACTGCGTATCTATGATGGCAACACTTCTGGGCGGTTCAGCAGCTTCAGCGGTATAAATTTCAGTGGGTACAAACTCTGATCACCCAGATATTCTGCATGAATGACGCTCCATGACCTGTTTGGATGAACTGCTGCTAAGGTGATAGGGAAGCCAATGAAATATACAACTGTGGCGCTCAGAAAAGACAGCGACTTTCAAGGGGACCCAGTAGCCTTTCTTGCCTTTCCGGAGACCCCCAGACCGTGTCCATCAGGGTCTGAAAACCCAGCATTCAAGTTTGTGCTTCCAAAGCAGCAGTAAATAAGTGACAACCTTACTCAGGGCTGCATGGGGTCAGGATGTCACCAGCCCCACCTGAACTCCAGGAGACTAAGATTCCACTTCAGTTAACCATATCTGTCCTTCTGACAATCCCTCCTCTACCAGAAGGCTGTAAAATACTTAGGGCTATAAAATATGTCAGCAGGACATGGCCTCTTTATGCGACGTTTTGCTAGCCATACAGTTGACACCTTTCTCTGAATGCGGAAACAGCACAGATGTCCCTGCGTCAAGCTCTGACTAGAAGAGCAGAGAGATAAGCTCTTACTGCTGAAACGACACACCAGGTGCTAGTGCAAAAACTGGATGCTCATGCTCTGAGGACCATGCTTTCTCACCACTCATTCAGCAGACAGAGAGACTCGAGTTTGAAACGATGTCCCTGACATGTCATTGAGTGGTTCTCTGAAACACGACAACCGGTGTGAGATAAACATATCTTAGGTTCACAAAAGAAAGAGACTAACACAAGGATGCTTGAAATTCGTAGTGTTGGCCGGGCACAGTGGCTCACGCCTGTAATCCTAGCACTCTGGGAGGCCGGGGCGGGAGGATCACTCTAGGTCAGGAGTTAAGACCAGCAACAGCAAGAGCCAAACTCCATCTCTACTAAAAAAATAGAAAGAAATTAATTGGCCAACTAAAAATATATAGAAAAAGTTAGTCGGGCATAGTGGCTCACGCCCATAGTCCCAGCTACCCGGGAGGCTGAGGCAGGAGGATCACTTGAGCCCAGGAGTTGGAGGTTGCTGTGAGGGAGGCTGACACCACGGCACTCTAGCCCGGACGACAGAGTGAGACTCTGTCGCAAAAAAAAAAAAAAAAAAAAAAATTGTAGTGTTGAACTGTATATGGCAAACATTAATTTTACAATAAAAGAAAATCAAGAAAGACTTCTAAAAATAATGGGAAAGCCCATACGTCAAGACCAGGGGTCCTAAGACTTTCTAAACAGGGGCCAGTCCACTGTCCCTCAGACTATTGGAGGGCCGGACTATAGTTTAAAAAAAAAAAAACAAACTATGAACAAATTCCTATGCACACTGCACATATTTTATTTTGAAGTAAAAAAAACAAACGGGCAAAACACCTGCGTGTGGTGTGGCCCATGGGCGGTAGTTTGAGGACGCCTGGTCAAGATATCCAGGTGGTCTCAATGCATGATGGGAAACGTGATTTACATATGTCCCATTCAATGAAATCAGATGCTGCCACTGATGATGGGATGGAGGAAGGTCACGGAATCTGAGTCTCTGTTCTCAGAGCTGTAGAACAGAAAGGCTGGACTGGATTATAACTGCAGCCCCTCCGAGTTGCAGTGGCTGCCCGTGGAAATTCAAGAGGAACAGATGGAGATTTAAGGAAAAGACGCACGGCTCTGAATCCTTGCCCTGTGCTCATTGACTATAGATATCTTGATATCTACGCATCCTTATATTCAAGCTTGCAGCCTTCTGGAAAGACAAATTCACGTCTCCAGTCTCATCGCTGGTTCATTTTTAATCCATCAAAGTCAATTACTGATCATTTCACTATTGACACAAATGCTTACTTTCTCATCCTGGAGAAAAGCTTCTCTGCCATCAGGAAGTGTCCGCATCTAGCCCACTTTGAAATGCACCTCATTAGACAAAGAACTGCCAGCAGTGTTTTCAGAAGCGCAAATAAAAGGTCAGAACGCCTGTTTTTTTACATAATTTTATAATTGTTCTGAGGGCGGAGAAGTCCGACCTTATATTGCCTTGTGAAGGGCACCTTCGAGACCCGTGAACCAGGAGACCTTTCTCGTGCTAATGGATACAAAGTGTTTTAAGGACCGTTTCTTTGCACGGTTGCAGGAGCTGGAGACGTTTCCTTGCTGGGAAGGACGCTGGCCCGGCGGTGGGACAGGCGAGCTGCGTCTGCCCTCGCTAGCAAAGGGGACCGGCTGCCCGGGACACTCGCCGTGGCAGCCAGAGCGCGTGCCCCTCTTCCTCTCCCGAGCGTCCTCTCGCCCCACCCGTCCTGCAGTCTCGGAGCCGGGCGTTCCAGGTACACGGCTACAGGACAGAAAAGCGCTGCCCAACTGCCACGCGACTTCGCTTTCTCTGAAATGTGTTAGGGATTGATGACGGCAGAACTGAACCCTGAGACCCAGAGAAGGTTCTGATGTGCGTGCAAACGTCACTGCTCACGAGGACACAAATGCCTGCATGCCACGGCCGAGGGACATCTGTCCCCTTGGCCTGCTAAGAACAGAGCCTCCCCTTCCCCTCTGTTTAGGGGAGTAGGCAGAGAACGGAGAGCCTTCCTGCCTCACATATAATAAATAATAATAATAAATAAGTCCATCGCCAAACTCCCCAGTTTCTCCATCTGTGGCTGCTCTGGTCAGCGGGGGCTACGCCACTCCCTGGGCCAGCCTTCTTGCGTCTCTGGTGCCTGCCAACACTCTGCTCCATCCGCCGAACGTCGCGATTCTGACTGCCAACACTGTCCGTGGATCTGGCAAACACTACACTTTAAGATCGCATCCCCTGGAAACAAACCAAATACGACTCAGACCAAGAACCAAAGGAGCCCCGGATCTGAAGCCTTATTGTGTCCACCATCTAATGCAGGCGTCCTCAAACTACAGCCCACAGGCCACATGCCGCCCACCGAGGACATTTATCCGGCCCGCCGGGTGTCTTTGCCGCTGCTGCCTGTCCTGCTTAGCGGCCGACGCGTCCCGGGCCCGCAGTGCGCATGTGTGGAATGTGCGCCCCGCTCTCCAACGGCCTCCAACGGTCTGAGGGACAGTGAACAGGCCCCCTTTTAAAAAGCTTGAGGACCCCTGATCTAATGCATGGAAATATCATACCCTTCATACACACAATGGTCCCAGGAATTGATGCACTAAAACCAGTGTACCCAATTCTGGTAATGGAAGATCACTGGACAGTCTACCGGACTACACATGTCAGCAAACCACGGCTCATAGGCTGCATCTGCCCAATGGCCTGTTTTAGTATGGCCTGCAAGCCAAGAATAGCTTTTACATTTTTAAAAGTTTGCAAGAAAACAAATAAACAAACAAATAAGCACATGACAGGCATATCCTTCTAATCACGATCTCTTCACTCTTTTGAATTTTTTAGTTTTTTCTTTTTGCAAGATTTCTATTCATTCATTTTAACTAAAGACAGAGCCTCTCTCTGTTGCTCAGATCGGAGTAAAGTGGTATGACATAGCTCACTGTAACCTTTAACTCCTGGGCTCAAGCGATCCTCCTGCCTCAGCCTCTCAAGCAGCTGGGACTACAGGCATGCGCCACCATGCCTGGCTAATTTTCTTTTTATTACTATTTTTGTAGAGGTGGGGTCTTGCTATGTTGCCTAGGCTGGTCTTATACTCCTGGCCTCACCAGGCCCAGTGGCTCACGCCTGTAATCCTGGCACTCTGGGAGGCCGAGGCAAGAGGATCGCTTAAGGTCAGGAGTTCGAGACCACCCTGAGCAAGAGCAAGACCCCACCTCTACTAAAAATAGAAATAAATTAATTGACCAACTAAAAAATATATAGAGAAAAAATTAGCTGGGCATGGTGGTGCATGCCCGTAGTCCCAGCTACTCGGGAGGCTGAGGCAGGAAGATCGCTTGAACCCAGGAGTTTGAGGTTGCTGTGAGCGAGGCTGACGCCACGGCACTCACTCTAGCCCGGACAACAGAGTGAGACTCTGTCTCAAGAAAAAAAGAAAAAAGAAAAAAAGAAAAAGCAAAACAAAATCATGGCCATCACCTACTAGACCCTTGGCCTCCCAGAGTGCTGGGATTGCAGGCGTGTGCCACCATTCAGCATGTGCACTGCTCTCCTTGTAGCCCAGGCCACCATGGTCTCCTGCCTGGGTCCCCAGACAGTGCCCTGGCCACCTCCCTTCTTCCCCTTTTACTCCTAGGGTCCATTCTCCTCACGAGCACTGGGATCTTTTCAAAATGCTACGTCAAACCATGTCATTCCCTCACTCAAAATGATGCAATGACTTCCCACAAAACACAGGATAAAATTGAAATTGTTCTGCACGGCCTATGCAGTGTCAAATGATCTGCGCCCTCCGGACCCCGCCCTGCCTGTCCCCTGCAGCCCCAGGAGCCTCCCTGCTCCTCCTCGGGCCGGCCCCGCCCCGGCCTCAGTGCCCACCGCCCTTGCATTTGCTGGTCTTTCCCTGGGCACTCTTCCCCACCCCCATCCCTGCCCCACCCCCACTTTTCATAGCTCCTTCCCGTGCTCCGTCCTCTGCTCACCTGTGTCCCCACAGCGGCCTCCCGCTCTGCTACCTGCTTTGATCTGAAACGCTTCTGATGGGTTTCCAGAAAACGCTGCTGCAGGCCTGCCGGGCAGGAGACAGGTTCGGAGCTTCTGAACTTTTGGGAAATGCACCCTGCTACCTGTCCAGCTGCTCTGGGTATTTTACGAAAAAGATGTTGCCAAACAAACGAACTCACGGGAAAGCCAGGACAGGTGTGCCATCACTATAACCTGGGTGCCTGGCGAACTGGAAATGCCATGTTTTGGGTACGCCTGTCCCCAGAGTGCAAGTGACATTCTGTCCAACCCCACAAGTGGCATTCTGATCACAGCCCGCGCGAACAGCAGCCCTGGGCATTAGGAAGGATACACCTGGCTCGGCCCTACCCTTCAGTCCCGGTTCATGGCATCTGGACACATCAAGGTGCTCTATAAAATTTGCTGAAAGGATGAGGATGAGAGAAAGCTGAGGAGGCTTATTTGTTGTCTGGAAACTATCTCAGATGGCCACTGGGCAGGGCAGTGAGACCTGAAATGGCCACACCTTTTCAGAAAAAAGGAGGGAAAAAAATTGGGGTCTGTAGCCCTGTAGCCAAAACATTATAGCATTTTGCCTGCTTTCTGGGAGGTATAGAAAGTGATTTGATAAAATGGGTTCCCCAAAAGTAGGGATACATGAAAATTACTTTAAGTAATTTAAGTACAATGATTTACTTACAAAATAAATGTGCTCATTTTGTAAGTAAATCATTGTCATTCCCCTCCCCTCATTCTGTGGATTGTGTAAAGGATGTAATTTTAGAAGCTCTGTCAAACGGGCAGGCACTTAGGAAATTTCTAGCTGGCCTTTCTGACCTTCCTCCTGACTCTCCTACAGTTGCCTCCTTACCAGCCACCCAAGTGGTCTTTCTAGAACATACACCAGGCTCTAAAGCCTCCTATTACTTCTCATCTTGTTTAGAACAGATTCCAAAGCCCCACATGAACAGCCCACGGCTACCCTACCCCTAATCCCGTCTGCTACCTCCATCATCCACACTCCAGCTTCTACTTTTCTTTTCTTTCTTTTTTTTTTTTTTTTTGAGACACAGTCTCACTCTGTCCCCCCAGGTAGAGTGCCGTGGTGTCAGCCTAGCTCACAGCAACCTCCAACTCCTGGGCTCAAGCGATCCTCCTGCCTCAGCCTCCTGAGTAGCTGGGACTGCAGGCGTGAGCCACTCAGTGTGCCCAGCTTTCTGCTCAGGTTTTAACTGTTTCCAGGCTGAGTGCAAAGGCAGGGTTGGACCTAGAATTCAGTTTCCTTGCGTTTTCCAGCACAAACTGGCTTCTCTCTAGCAGTGGAGAAAGCACATAATCACAAGTGCATAAGGGATGAGGAAAAGTCAAGATTTTCCTCTCTCTCTCTCTATATATATATGTACATATATATATTTATATTTGAAATCTCTGAAGTAATTTTGGAAAAGGTACTCAAGCTAGATGATGATGATGATGTTAATACCGTGTTTCCCCGAAAATAAGACCTACCCATAAAATAAGCCCTAGCAGGATGTCTAAGCACGTGCGCAATAGAAGCCCCACCCCGAAAATCAGCCCTAGTGACGGGCGTGGCTGCGCAGCGTCTGCACAACCCGTGCGTGTCGTCGCGGAGCGGGAAAGAACACGAGCAGCCCTTCTTATCCGCCCCGTGACAGCTCTAGTGCTCCACAGGAGAGATCGGGGCCGATGGCTCTAAAGGAAATAGAGTCACAAGACATTCAGGATGGGATTTGTGGTTTGGAGAGTGAGGATGATGTTCCAGAAGAAGACGACTTCATTCTATTTGAATCAATGTAGATTGCTATACCATACTTAAAAAAAATAACGCATCCCCTAGGGAAAATAAGCCCTAGGGTGTCTTCTTGAGGAAAAATAAATATAAGACCCTGTCTGATTTTCGGGGAAACACGGTGTGTGTGTGTGTGTGTGTATAAAATCTCTGAAGTAATTTTGGAAAAGGTCCTCAAGCTAGAAGATGATGATGTTAATACTTCAAATAGAAATATCTAATCTTCATTGAGCACGTACCATGCACCAGGTACTGTCTGAGTCCTTTACCGGAATTAATGCATGTCAGACTGACTCTCCCAAAATATAATTCGGATTCTTCTGTGCTGCCATACAAATCCTCTAAAGGCTCCCACCTCCTCCAGTCCTGTTCCCTGTCATCCTCACTCGTCTCCTGCTATGCTCCTCCTTGCATGAAATCTACCTTGCTCATGGATTGGTAGAATCCATATCGTTAAAATGTCAATACTACCTCAAGTGATGTACAGAATTAATGCACTCCCCATATCAAAGTACCATCATCATTCTTTACAGATCTAGAAAAAATAACTCTTCACTTCGTACGGAACCAGAAAAGACCTCGTATCGCCAAAGCAATCTTAAGTAAAAATAACAAACTGGGAGTTATCAGTCTACCAGACTTCAAACTGGACTACACAGCAATAATAATTAAAACAGCTTGGTATTGGCACAAGAACAGAGACATGGATCTTTGGAACAGGACTGAGAATCCAGAGATGAAACCCTCCGCATATGGTAATCTAATGTTTGACAAAGCAGATGAAAATATACATTGGGGAAAATAATCTATTTTCAATAAACGGTGGTGGGAAAACTGGATAGCTACATGCAGAAGAATGAAACTGGATGCCTGCCGACCTCTCACAAAAATCCGCTCAGGATGGATAATAGACTTAAACCTGAGGCATGAAATCTTAAGAATTCTAGAAGATGATGTTGGGAAGACCCTTTCAGACATGGACCTAGGCAAAGAATTTTTGAAGAAGACCCACAAAGAAATCACCACAGCAACAACAAAGAAAAAGAATAGGATCAGATCATTTCTCAAACATTCCTGACATGCTTCTGCACCAGCACCTTTGTGCGTGCTGGCCCCTGTACCTGTAGCACGCTCCTAGACCTCCTCACGGTCTGCTTCTTTGTGACTTTGTCCCAGGGCATCTTCCCTGAGCACCTGCTAACAACTGCACGCTGCCTGCGCCCGTCCTGGTACCTCCTCTCCTGTTCACTTTTTCCATGCTATTTTTCATGGTCTGACAGTCTCTGTTTTATTTATTTATTTAAAGTTCATCTTTCTTTCACTGGAAGCCTGGAGAATGTCTTTTGCATGCTACTGCTTCCCCAGAAATATACAACAGTCCCTGGTATCTACATACACATACATACACACCTACATACATGTACTTTTATATGGACACACACAGACGTGTAATGAATTCATTTGTTCAATCCTCCTGGCAGCCTCCTGAGATAAATGCTATTGTCATCCTCATTTTACAAGGAGAAAATCAAGACACAGAAAAAGCAAGTAACTTGTCCAAGGTAAAAGAAATGATGATTTTTATTGTCACTCTCCATGTCCCAGGGCACGGTGACTATGCGAGACAGGTCCTGATGAGAAACTGTCTTTGTCCCTTGTGGCTCTGGGACTTCCAGAAAAATCACCTACCATGTTTCTCCGAAAATAAGCCCTACCCATAAAACAAGCCCCGGCAGGATGTCTAAGCATGTGTGCAATAGAAGCCCCACCCCGAAAATCAGCCCTAGTGACGGGCGTGGCTGCGCAGCATCTGCACAACCCGTGCGTGTCGTCGCGGAGCGGGAAAGGACACGAGCAGCCCTTCTCCTCCGCCCGTGACAGCTCTAGTGCTCGACAGGAGAGATCGGGGTCGGTGGTGCTAAAGGAAATAGAGTCGCAAGACATTCAGGATGGGATTCTGGGTTTGGAGAGTGAGGATGATGTTCCAGAAGAAGACGCCTTCACTCTGTTTGAATCAATGTAGATGGTTGTATCATGCTTTAAAAAAATATAACACATTCCCTGAAAATAAGCCCTAGGGTGTCTTCTTGAGGAAAAATAAATATAGGACCCTGTCTTTATTTTCAGGAAAACACGGTAACCTCCGTATGCTTCTGTTTTCTCATTTGTAAACAGATGCATGCTCGTCTCTATTTAGGGTTTGGTGGGGAGTTTCAATGAAAGCATGTATGTAAGGTGTCCGTCCTAGTGACTGACACTCAGAGAATGTTCAACAACTGGTATCACAGACGCTATGTGTCACACCATCATTTTCAACCAGTCTAGGTGGTGTATTGGATAGAAGCTCTATAATACATTTAACCGCTTCCCTTTGCTTAGCTATTTACACTGTGGCAAACTCTCTGGTACCCCCAACTTTGGAAATGTTTCTAAGATTTCTTCCTTTTCCTAAGCTCCTAGAAACGGAACTACGGGGTCAGACATCACTCATATTTTAAAAGATCTTGATGCGTAGCATGAAAGTACCCTGATCTGATCAGTTCAGAAATTCATTTGTAATTTGCAAAAATATCCATTTTTTCACCCACGCACCATTACTGTGTACTGTTATTATTGGTTTTCACCTTTATTCTGAAGATGGAAAATGATGTATTGGACATTTTTATATATTCATTGGTAATCGGTTTCAATAAATAACTCCCAAAATCAATTGCTTCACTTCAGAAGGTATTTTTAAGGTTTAGCAATGCTTGGTCACCCTTGGAGATGAGCTTCCTACGTGCGTTCTTCCTGGCCATACTCTTCCGGCAAGACTGATCTCTCTCCAGGTTGTTCTTGCCATAAATCTACTTTCTCGTAGTTCTGTTGCCGCGCTTTTCACAGATATTAATTTACACGTCTCTTTGCCCTTCTAAAAGGGTAGGGACTGGATCTTACTGCAAAACAGATTCATTATTCAAGAATTCATGTTTCCCCGAAAATAAGACAGGGTCTTCTATTTATTTTCCCTCAAGAAGACACCCTAGGGCTTATTTTCAGGGCATGTGCTATTTTACCCTCAAAGCCTCAGCTTGCAGCACGCACAGGATGGCCGGGACCTGACGGGAGAGCCGACCGTGTTGGTGGGGCTGCCCGCACCTTTCCAGTCACATCTGGGATAGTGGCTGTCCCAATAGGGCAGATGAGAAGGGCTGCTCGTGTTCTTTCCCGCTCTGTGGTGACACGCGTGGGTTGTGCAGATGCTGCGCAGCCACGCCCGTCACTGGGGCTGATTTTTGGGGTGGGGCCTCTACTGCACACATACTTAGACATCCTGCCAGGGCTTATTTTATGGGTGGAGCTTATTTCCAGGGAAGCACGGTACATACCGGTCACTGTTGAGAGCCCTAAAGGTTCAGAGTGGAACCAGACGGACGCAGTTTTTGCATACGAGGTCCCTGTATTGTCACGAGGAGATGCAAGTAACAAACACATGAATAAAACGGTAACCGGCATTGGTGACTGATGGATGCTAGGAGAAACAGGACGTAACCGGGGTGGAGATCACGTTAGCGGGGGCGGAAGCAGAGTTAGGACAAGCACCTCACAGGCACATGCAGGCGGAGACCTCGGGGACAAGGACACGCGGAGGAAGTTCTGGGTGACGTCATCCCAGACAGAAGGCATGTCCTGTGCAAAGGCGCTGGGCAGGAAACGGCTGTGGTGTGTTTGGGGCCAGAAAGAATAGCGGCTAGACCAAAGGGGAGTCAACAGGATAAACAATAAATATAAATGGGAGCCAGAAAGAAAGAAGCCACCACCAGACCACCTAAGGCAGGTCCAGCAAAATTTTGCTTTTTTTTTTTGAGACAGTCTTACTCTTATTGCCCAGGCTAGAGTGAGTGCTGTGGCGTCAGCCTCGCTCACAGCAACCTCAGACTCCTGGGCTCAAGCAATCCTCCTGCCTCAGCCTCCTGAGTAGCTGGGACTACAGGCATGCACCACCATGCCCAGGTAATTATTTTTTTCTATATCTTTTTAGTTGGCCAATTAATTTATTTCTGTTTATAGTAGAGGTGGGGTCTTTCTCTTGCTCAGGCTGGTTTCGAACTCCTGACCTTGAGTGATCCTCCCGCCTCGGCCTCCCAGAGTGCTAGGATGACAGGCGTGAGCCACTGCACCCAGCCCAGCAAACTTTTTTGGTAAAGGTCCAGCATGTGAATATTTTTGGTTTTGCAGGCCACATGATTTCCGTTACAGCCATTCCCCTCTGTCCTTGTGGTATAAAAGCAGCCAGGGGAAGGGGGACAGTACGTACATGTGTGGACGTGGCTGCGTTCCAATAAAACTTTATTCATAAAAGCAAGCCACTTTTGGACGCACGCCCACGGGCTACAGTTTTTGATCCTTGATCTCAGCCTCACAGGCTCTAAGGACAAGTTTCAACACTGTCCTTTTTGTGTGGCGGTGGCAGGGAGATGTTAATAATAGCAGCAATCGGAGATGTTTTAAAAAGGGAGTGACAGGACCCCAGCAGTGCGGGTGACCAGGTCAGGTGACAGGTGCTTAAAAAGTGATGTTTAAATAACAGGGGGCATCCTGAATGAAAAGGAAACTATTTTAAAGCCCTCTCTCCTGGAATGCCCAGCTCAGGGGTGGAAAGCCAAGCACTGGCGGAATGAAGACAGTGTCACTGGGGGGGGGGGGCAAACCCTGTCATAGTTTCTGTTTCCGGACATCTACGCGCTGGGACTTTTGAGACCTGTTTGTTGGGAGGCCTTGAATCTAAAAAAAGAAAAAAAAATCGCAGTTGGTTGTAAGCCACGCCGTCAATGGGAACATACAGCTGAATGGCGGCACGCAGGCACGCTGGAGAGGGAGTTTTCGGTTTTAGGGACCAGAGGACAGATGTCCCTGCCCCCGTGTGAGGCACCCTGCTTGTCACCGTCACCACTGAGGCACCATTTCCTTACGTTTTCTCTACCTAACTGCTGTGAGTGGGAAACTGGATTTCGATGAGAAAATCAACGGTGGCCTCTCTCATTTCCAGAAGCCCTCTGTTAGAAGGTAAGATTTCATGAGCTCGCTCTCCGGCCCCCCATGTGGCCGCTGCCCCCGCGATAACGCGGGGCAGGCGCCTCGACTCCATCCCATTCCCTGCTGCCGGCGCCTGCCCGACGTCTCAGTCTAGAGACTCACACAAAGGTGCTGCCGCCTTAGAAAACGCTCATCCCTGCTCCTGTCCACTTAGTAAGAATTTAGAAGAAAAATTTAAATTAAAACACACCGCATAAATTAGAAACATCCACGAGGTTCCTTGCCTCCCAGTTAAATTCCTTAAAAAAAAGAAAACAGTACGGCCGGGTGTTCGGCTCACGCCTGTCATCCTAGCACTCTGGGAACCCGAGGCGGGAGGATCGTTCAAGGTCAGGAGTTTCGAGACCAGCCTGAGCAAGAGCGAGACCCCGTCTCTTCTTAAAAAAAACAGAAAGGAATTAATCGGCCAACTAAAAATATATAGAAAAAAATGAGCCGGGCGTGGTGGCGCATGCTTGTCGTCACAGCTACTCGGGAGGCTGAGGCAGGAGGATCGCTTGAGCCCAGGAAGTTTGAGGTTGCTATGAGCTAGGCGGATGCCACGGCACTCACTCTAGCCCGGGCAACAGAGCGAGACTCTTTTCTCAAAAATAAAAAAGTACAAGGTACTTGTATATCTCAAGACCTGGAGCATGAAACAAAGAGATAGATAATGGCCTGACAGTTGAGTTAAAATGAGGATCCTATCGGTCTGGCATTCAGCCTGGCACCAGGCGGCAGCCGGTGTCCTCAGCAATGAGGTTTGGCCGAGTGCTGTGTCAACATGGTCACTCTGGCGGGGACACTGGGAACGCCACCAGAGAAACACAATGGAAGGGGCAGAACTGGAAGGCAGGTGTAGCAGCATGTCCATCTTGGACGCTGAAACCCAATCCCTGCACGACGACCGAGGGCTTCGGCCCCGCTAGGCGGCACCTCCCCGGTGTGAGCAACTGGCTCCTCGTATACACACACGCACACCCCTCGCCTCTTTGGAAACAAGATTCGCTTTTTGTGCGAGTGATAAATCACTGAAGCTTCTAAGCTGAAAGAGCCTGGGAGGTGAGAAAGGATATGGGGCTTTGTGTTTCCATCATTTGGCCACCACGGATTTACAGCGATAAATCTGTGTGCGTGAGGTTCCTCCTCCAGGTAGACAGAGACGTTTGAGAACCTCACGAAGCGCTGGTGTAATGGCCTTAACTTGTCTTCCGTGTTCCTTGCTGTACCGTGTCTTCCCGGAAGATCAGACAGTCTTCTATTTACTTTTCCTCAGGAAGACACAACAAGACACCCTAGGGCTTATTTTTAGCCGAGATGTTATTTTTTTTTAAGTACGGTACAACCATCTACATTGATTCAAACAGAGTGAAGTCATCTTCTTCTGGAACATCATCCTCACTCTCCAAACCCCGAGTCCCATCCTGAATGTCTTGCGACTCTGTTTCCTTTAGAGCCACCGGCCCCGATCTCTCCTGCCGAGCACTAGAGCTGTCACGGGGCGGAGGAGAAGGGCTGCTCGTCGTGTCCTTCCCGCTCCGCGACGACACGCACGGGTTGTGCAGACGCTGCGCAGCCACGCCCGGCACTAGGGCTGATTTTCGGGGTGGGGCTTCTATGGCGCACGTGCTCAGACATCCTGCCAGGGCTTATTTTACAGGTAGGGCTTATTTTTGGGGAAACACACTGTACATGGGTCTGAAAATCTGAACATAGGTGAAGTCCATTTAAAGCAGGACCTGGAGCCGCCGTCTGTCTTTCCGGGGTAAACTTACACATACTAACTGTCATGCAATCCACTGTTTATAAGCAATGAGTAATGTTTCTAAAGCAACAATATTATCCCTAGAAAACAAAGTCGAAGCTCCTTAATAGTGCACACAGGGTCCCCAGGACTTTTTCTCTGCTTCCTCTCCACCTTCAGTTCTTGCAATTGCCCTAACCCAGACTGCAGCCTCCACATACAGTTATCCCAAATGCATGGCCGTTTTGCCTTCTGAAGACCTCTTCCTGCCAGTGCCTAGATAGACGTCTTTGCTAAGGAAAGCCTAAAGTAAAAGGACACAGCTCCCCTTTACTGAGCAGTTACCACGTGCTGGCGAGTGTTGGAAGAGATCTGCAGCCCTCGTCTGCACAGTTCTCATTTTATTACAGACGCAATTTCTAGTTTCAGAACTGTGTAAATAGGCCAACTGGTACAAGGACAGTTAATGATTACATTCCAAGGAAAAGGACGAAGAAGGGTGGGGGAGAAGAGTTTCCATGAAAAGCAGTGTTTTAACAGCTTAATGGAGGTGCAATTGATACATAATAAACTGCACATATTTGAAACATGCAATTTAATCAGTTTTGACACATGTATCTACCTATGAAATCTTTGCCACAATCAAGAGAGTGAACACATACATCACTCCCAAAATTCCCTCATGCCCCTTTGTGTTCCTTTAGTCCCTTTCTGTTCAACTATTATTAATACTGATCTGTTTTCTTTTTCTTTTTTTCTCAGAGTCTCACTCTGTACCCCCAGGTAGAGTGCAGTGGCATCATCATAGCTCACTGCAACCTGAAACTCCTAGGCTCAAGCGATCCTCCTGCCTCAGCCTCCCGAGTAGCTGGGACTACAGGTATGCACCACTGTGCCCAGCTAATTTTTTTTCTATTTTTTTGTAGAGGTGAGGTCTCACTCTTGTGCTCAGGCTGGTCTTGAACTTCTGAGCTCAAGTGATCCTTTCACCTTGGCTCCAAGAGTGCCAGGGTAATACGTGTGAGACACCACACCTGGCCCCGATCTTTCTGCCGCTATAGATTAATTTGAATTTAAAAATTTGATACAGATGTAATCATACATACATATTCTTTAATGTCTGGATTCTTCTACTCAGCATGATTTTTTTTTTTTTTTTGAGACATAGTCTCACTCTGTTGCCCGGGTTACAGTGCCGTGGCGTCAGCCTAGCTCATAACAACCTCAAACTCCTGGGCTCAAGCCATCCTCCTGCCTCAGCTTCCCGAGTAGCTGGGACTACAGGCATGCACCACCATGCCCAGATAATTTTTTCTATATATTTTTAGTTGTCCAATTAATTTCTTTGTATTTTTAAGTAGAGATGTGGTCTCACTTTTGCTCAGGCTGGTTTTGAACTCCTCATGTTGAATGATCCTCCCGTCTTGGCCTCCCATAGTGCTAGAATGACAGGTGTGAGCAACCGTACCCGGCCAGCATGATTATTTTGTGATGGATCTATGCTGTTCAATGTGTCAATAGTTCATTGCTTTCTATTGCAGAATAGTATTCTATTCCATTTTATGCATAGGCCCCAATTTATTTATCCATTCAACTGCTGATGGATAATTGGGTTATATCTAGTTTGGGGCTCTTATATATGAAGCCACATAAAAATGCATGCACAGGCCTTTGCAGGGACACATTGTGTCCCTCCTCGTGGGTAAACACAGAAGAGAAATGGCTGACACAGTATGGTAGGTACATGTTTAACTTTTTAAGACCCTGCCAAACTGTTTTCCGAAGTGACTGTAGCATCTTGCATATTCCCACCAGCAGTATCCTGCGGTTTCTTTGCATCCTTACCTGCACCTGCTACCATCAGTCTTTCAAGGTTTTGTGCTGAGCAATGTAAAGATCTCATATTGCCGGGAACCTAGAGGTAGGAATAATCATACTCAACCCAGAGATGAAATAGCTGAGGACCAAAAAGGTTAAGGGACACACCCAAGATGCACAATGACTAGGTTCAGAGCACCGGAGGCTGGTGGGGTAGGAGGCAGCAGTCAACAGGCTATGTTGGCTTCTAGAAGCAGAGGGAAGACAGGAAGGCAACTGGGACCAGGAAGAACTCACAGGTGTTCCCGTAGGGTGACCTACATCACAGGGATCTGAGGATTTGGCAGTCCTTTGGCTTACCATCAGTGCACCCTGCTCTGTTATGATTTCCTGTGCTTTGCACAAGTCTTGAGAGGTGGTCTCGGAGGCACTAAGAAAAGCCAAAGAACAGGGATGGATCAGATTATCCAGGCTCCAGTTATAAAGCTGAGGCCAGGGTCCCTGCGGCTGGGGCTCTTGGTGGCTGAGATCTCAAAGTGAAAGACACCTAAGCGGGAAAGCGAGCTCCAGGGAACCACTCCCTTGGGGGGACAGTGGGTAGATGGAAGGTCGCTTATTGAATCTTTCCCTTTTTTGCAGGAATTTCTCTGAGTATCACTCTGCCAAACCTGGAATGATTGGAGCCTTTGTTTTAGCATGGTAAGCTATTTCCCTATTAGTTCCAGCTCGGTTCGGTTTTATCCAGGCTCTTTTCTTGGTTGGCATCTGCTGAATTAGCTCTTCTGGCCAAGGGAAAAGGCTGAGGTGGTGAGGACCTCAATGGCCTTAGGTGACTGTGTCTGAAATAAACTAATGTCCCCATGGCAGGGGGAGAAAGGGCTGCACCTTCCCAAGCCACTGGCTAAGCCCAGACTTGCAGACAGCTGGCTTCTGGCAGCTGCTAAGATGAGAGAGAAGCTACTTATCCCCAAGGTCATGGCAGGCAACAGAAAGGAGACGGTTTCATGGGCTTCCGGTAGGAATAGGAACAGACACAAGCAAACGGCAGAAGCAAGACCTCAGCAACCAGTAGGGAGGACTGTCACAGCAGGGTGCACAGATAAATGGCCTCAGCAGAAACTATGCATGCGGACATCTGTCTCCACTGTGTCTAGAAGCAGGGTGATGGTTCTTAGGAAGCATTCAAGAAGAGGAAATCAGGATGTTTGCTTTACAGTAAATTTGGGTACGTGTTTAAATGTGTGTATGTTCATACAGAGCTGGAAATAGTCATCAGAGCATTGGACAATAACTGTTGCTAGGGGATGAGACGATGGCAGTTCTTTCTATGTCTTCATTTAGTTGCTGTTTGAGAAAAGATTAAAAAGTGGGCAATGTCACTTGCAAAATAAAAAAATTAAAAAAAAATCTATTTAAATAACAAAACAACCATCCCAAAGTAAAGAAACAAGGCATAGCCTATTCACCTATTTGTTGGAATGCTCAACAAGTTCCAAACAGCTTCTACACCTGCCCTGTCTTTCCTAGTCCCTCAGGCCTTTCAGACCAGTGCCCTCATTGTGTCTATCACAGAAGCTACTTAACTAGTTTTCTTGCTTCTAGCTGCTTCTCACCCTACTTCACCCTCAATCGCTGCCCCTGAAATTCCCACTCCAACATACGCCATGCTCCCATTTCGCCCGCATTTAGCAACTCTGGTTGCCTGTTCCAGACACAGCTTCACGGATAAAGTCCAAACAGGGCCCTTCACAGTTTGTTCCCAGGACTTTGCATCGCATGCTTCGCTCCGCTGTGCAGTCCAGCCCCACGAAACCATAGGGTGGTGGAATGGCTTCAGACCTTGAAGAATTCAATTTGTGTATGAGGGAGTACCGTGTTTCCCCGAAAATAAGACAGGGTCTTCTATTTATTTTTCCTCAAGAAGACACCCTAGGGCTTATTTGCAGGGGATGTATTATGTTTTTTAAGGACGGTACAACCATCATTCAAATATAGTGAAGCCGTCTTCTTTTGGAACATCATCCTCACTCTCCAAACCCCGAGTCCCATCCTGAATGTCTTGCGACTCTGTTTCCTTTAGAGCCACCGGCCCCGATCTCTCCTGTGGAGCACTAGAGCTGTCACGGGGCGGATGAGAAGGGCTGCTCGTGTTCTTTCCCGCCCCACGACGACACGCACGGGTTGTGCAGACGCTGCGCAGCCACGCCCGGCACTAGGGCTGATTCTCGGGGTGGGGCTTCTATGGCGCACGTGCTCAGACATCCTGCGGGGCTTATTTTACAGGCAGGTCTTATTTTCTGGGAAACACGGTATTTCCTATTAAGGACAGAGAACATGTTCCTTACCTGACAAACTATAATATTTAAAAATAACTTGGTCCCAACACATTGAAAAAATGTGATCCTTGCCAAAAGTTTGAAAGTGAAACACTGGGATTCACATTATTTTAAAATTTGCCCATAAAATGAAGTTCCATTAATTTTTGTTGCTACACTCCCTTACATTTGCAAGAGACAAGCTCACATTAGTGCTACCTGTCTACTGTATGTGCCATGTATTGAAAGCACCACCTTACAGTTTTTTATATGTGATATAGTTTCTTTCTTTTTTTTTTTGGAGACAGAGTCTCTGTTGCCCGGGCTAGAGTGCCCTATGTCAGCCTAGCTCACAGCAACCTCAAACTCCTGGGCTCAAGCGATCCTCCTGCCTCAGCCTCCCAAGTAGCTGGGACTACAGGCATGCGCCACCACGCCCGGCTCATTTTTTTCTATATGTTTTTAGTTATCCAGCTAATTTCTTTCTATTTTTGGTAGAGACGGGGTCTCGCTCTTGCTCAGGCTGGTCTGGAACTGCTGACCTCCAGCGATCCTCCCTCTTCGGCCTCCCAGAGTGCTGGGATGACAGGCATGAGCCACCGCGCCTGTGATATAATTTCTTTCTGGATTTTGTTGCCACTTTATCTGCCTCTTAATTTCAGTTCACTCGTCATATTTCCTGTGAGGCTTCAGTGGAAGCTGCTTCTCCGTGTGCCGGTCCCTGGTTCCTTGTGCCGCAGCTGAAGCTCGCCACATATCACCCGCTGATTGAAGACCTGTGTTGACCCGGAGCTTGCGAAGCTCCGAGTCGACGGGGACAGAGTCTTCGCCCTCCACATCACCTCCATGGCAGGGCACCGGGTGCAGAGCAGGCGCTGCACACATGTGAGCTCAATTGCTGCAAGACTCGTTTTAAGCAGATCAACTAGTGCAGAAGCATAAACGAATGCACTCTCCCTAAGAGAACTAGAACTGCTCTTTTCTGTGTGGCATTTGGGAATTGAACAGAAGAGGTCTGTGATAGGAGACAAAATAAAAACTAATGAAAGCACACTCCCATTTCTCTGTTGTTCACTTTTAAATAGATTCATCGTAATGAACACCATTCACTGGTTTTCTCACGATGGCAGCAAACAGCTAGATGGCAAGAGGCATCGAGGATCATTCGCTAGAGCCTGGGATTAGACCAGAATAGCTCATGAATTTCAAATTTCTTCTCGTTTGGTTTATCAATAGTGGTTGTCTTATGGTCAGGATTTCAAGACTCCACCTGTGTTCAGGGGAAGTGTGCCATGATTGATTGATGATGTCCGCCCTGGGCACAGAGGAAGGAATGTTTATCTGCCTGCCAACTATTGATGATCTAATATTGGTACTATTGATTAACTATATTGGTCCAGGCAGATTCTGCTTTGTGTTCAGATCCTGGGGAGCTATCTCTTACATGTGGAAGATCAAAGATCTTGGAGTATATTCCCAGCTCCCCAAGAAATACGCCTGGGGAGTGCCCCACCTGCCTGCTTTACATCTCTGGGTCCAAGGCCATGGACTTGGTCCTGGCTTTTGAAGTTCTCTGGCCCAAACGCTGGGGTTGCGCTTCATTCGCACCTTCTCATCCTTGACTTTATCTTTGACCCTGTATGTGTCTTTCTGACCTCCTGGTTCCTTGATCTGTGCACCTCTCATTTGGCTGGGGACGGGAATCAATCTATTCCCAAAGGCTCCAAACTTAGAAATCAAGAAAATATTTATAGGTTTTTTTTCTCTAGAGGAGGGAAGAAAGTATTTAGGCAGCTTTAAAGAGCATGCTTGGCTTCCACTGCCATTTTTCCAGCAGGCCAGGATCAGCCCTTTTCCACCAGTGGGGGAGGGGAGGCAGACGTGCAATGATTTTTTAAAGACAAATTCCTCAGAGGGTGGCCATGGACACAGTTTGAAGAACCACTGAGTTAAGGGCTCTGAGCTGGGTCAGAGATGTGCATGGAGTTGCCCCAATTCTGTCATTCAGTAGAATAATGCCCCAAATGGAAATCAAAGCGTCCTCCGAGGTAGATCTGCAATGCACCCTGCTTCCGTTCTGATCTGTGCAGACGGTGGCGTGTGGATGAGGTTTCAGAAGACATGCTCCTTTCCTTCCAGGCTCTACTCTCGGCCAGCAACTTTCTCTCCCCCTCTCTCCCTCCCCCACCTCGACCTTTTCCTTTTCTCTCTTCTTGCCACCCTCCTATCAACAAATACACATGCACACAAAGGAAGAAGAGCTCTAAGGATTTCTGCTCCCATTCCTTTTGTACCTCGGTCTGCCTTTCATTACAGAGTCACACTGTACAAAGCTTGTTTCCCTGCCCTCGTGCAAGGATATATTAGCTTTCCTAGAAAGTGCTTTAGGTAACTGCTAACATGCTCTGGACGAACACATCACCTACAGGGCTTCTCAGATTTGGGCAGGGTAGCCTGTGCACTCCTCCCTACCTGAAGGACGCTGCTTTCTTCTGTAGGCACAATTCCCTGCACAGACACACTCACGAGCCAAGCCTTTGCTTTCCGTAGAGAACAATCTCGTAGGCTTCCCCAGATAATGTCAAGACACGATAAAGGGACGCTGTCACACTGCACTGGCCAGCGAGCTGCTACTGTGTTACTGCTCTACCGGCTGCCGTGCGTCCTCTCATCACGACAGTCACCTAAATATAATCCCCGAAACCTGGAATTCTCTCCTCGTGGCTAAAGCTCACCACTCCCCTCGCCGGCCTTGCTGCAAAGTCCCTGCTTCCGGAAGTCACAGGGTTAGCAATGACAGAACAAGACGGCAGTGGTCTGTGTCCTCCTTAACAAAGGCAAAAATAATCTTCACGGGCGTTGGCATTTTGCAAGGAAATAAGAACACGGCTTAATCTTCACGCCGTGCTAATGAACTCAACCGAAGAGAAATTTTACAAAGATATTCCTAGCATAATCAGCATGAATTCAATTTCCTGAAACAGTAAATAGTTATTACTGAACTCACTGCCTAATCTTTTTTCTTTCCTCTCTTAGGGTGAAATTCTTCCATGTAAAACACTTAAAATGTTCAATCCGAATAAAAATGGAAGGACTATGATTCTGTAGGCTGCTGGCGTGGCAAAAATGCCTTTTGCTGGGGTCTCTCTGTTATGTTTGACGATTTGCCACTTTCCACGAGTTAGATGTCAAGGTTTCGTGTACACAGAGTTGTATTTTGTAAATAGTTGCTCATGCCTCTCTAGCAATAGGCCTATCATTAGGGCATGTGCATTACATATAATATTAACGATTCACTGTTCCCATCTGGCAATTCAGTACCTTTAACTGTGCCAATCAACCACGTTAAACATCATGACCCTTCGAGAATCTACAAATAGCAATATGTGCCTCCTAAAACTCTGGGATATAAAGCATACTGCTCGAAGACAGCTTAATTTTTCCCACACAGTCCAATTTTACACCAACACCATGTCTTCTACAATAGCTAGAATGCCGTCCCTGCGGCCTCACAGCACTTTCAGGTTTTGCAATGAGTAAATTATTCCCGCGACCTTACTGAAAACATCCATAGTTATGACTGGAAAAAGCTAGAAGTGAAGAATGAGATGGTAGAGATATATACTGTCAAACAGGCACTGCAACCAGAAGCATCTAGGAAACCACTACAATATTCTTCCTTTTTATATTCCTCGAGAATAAACTTACAGAAAAGGTTTTAATGTTTTTAACCTGATGCATGGGCTATTATGTTTGTTTGAAAAACAAAATAATTATTATCTTCATAGGCTTTGATGATGCCCATCACTCCTCATAAAAAATGCAATGGTCATCAGCTGACTAGCATACCTTTTGGGATTTTTTTTTCTTCTATTGTATTTCACTACCCTAACTCATATTTTATGATCATGTTGGCCCACGGACAGGTAGCAGAAATAAAATAAAATACAAGTTGGTTTCATAGATAGTAAACATGCCCTGTGAAATTTAAACATACTTTTAAACATACTTTTGGAAACATACTATGCTCATAAGCACATATTTTAGAAGAACTTTCTCTAAGACACTTTATGATGAACACCATAATCTGGAATAATTCACTGTCTTTGATGTTAGAATCCTGCACGCATTCACAAAATATTTACCTTTTTAAAAAAAAAAATAGAGTCCAAATGTATAGCTTCTGAATCACAAAATTTAGGTAAAAGCCATCTTTTCGGTAGGGAAACCAGCCAAATGCCATTAATCCTTTATATGATTACGCAGAGAACAGAGGTAACAATGGAAAAACCAGATTCTACTCATTCTGGGAAGCACAGCCTTTTGTACATTTTTAGACATTGCTCCTTCAATTGTTGTTTTTCTCACTAGGGATGAATCCCTTGAATGTGTAAGAGAGCTGTCCAAAGTGTAAGGGAATCGGACAAGACTCCCAGTGTCCTGACAGCTAAGCCAGCCCTAACGAGCGTCTCCACACAGCGGGTCAGATTGAAAGCTCTAGGTCTCCTTTCTGGCCTCGTTTGCACCAATCCGAAAGAGCTGCCCACATCCAGGAAAGAATAGCTTTCGTCCTACTGTCAACATATTAGAAGTGACGTTACACGAAACGATAGCCAGATATAGGAATATGGGAATAGGAATATAGGAATCAGATGTGTAAGAATCATGTCTAGAATCAATACCGTAGAGTCCCCTAAATTAAAGGTTCGGAAAACTTGTAACTACCTGGGGAGAGCGTGTGTACCAACATACAGTGTTTCCCCGAAAATAAGCCCTACCTGTAAAATAAGCCCTAGCAGGATGTCTATGCAAGTGCGCCATAGAAGCCCCACCCCGAAAATCAGCCCTAGTGACGGCTGTGGCTGCGCAGCATCTGCACAACCCGTGCGTGTCGTCGCGGAGCGGGAAAGGACACGAGCAGCCCTTCTCATCCGCCCCGTGACAGCTCTAGTGCTCCACAAGAGAGATCGGGGCCGGTGGCTCTAAAGGAAATAGAGTCGCAAGACATTCAGGATGGAATTCTGGGTTTGGAGAGTGAGGATGATGTTCCAGAAGAAGACGACTTCACTCTATTTGAATCAATGTAGACGGTTGTACCGTACTTAAAAAAAATAACCCATCCCGTGCAAATAAGCCCTAGGGTGTCTTCTTGAGGAAAAATAAATATAAGACCCTGTCTGATTTTCGGGGAAACACGGTAGTAGGGCCTACCAATTTTGAAAACCTCAAACTTTGACAGATGAATGCAATGAACCCTGCTCCACTTGGCATGCTGGTCTCTTACTCTTCTGGAAGGGAGCAGTCTCTGATCTCACTACGAATCGCTTGACGTGATTACCGTACATCTAGCTGCAGGGAGCCCGGGGCAGAACAATAGCCCAAAGTCTCCTATAGTCAATCACCCATCTCGCCATATTTTGTGCATGTACGTACAATTGAGCAACTTTACCACGTCGCACAGCTCGAGCTCTAGATGGGATAGGTAGTGATAGGCAGGTAAACGCTACCATTTGATCTACCATTTGATCCAGCAACCCCACTACTGGACATCTACCCAAAAGATCCAATGACACTCTACAAAAAAGACACCTGCACTCGAATGTTTATAGCCGCACAATTCACAATCGAAAAGCTGTGGAAACAACCCAAGTGCCCATGAACTCTTGAGTGGATTAATAAAATGTGGTCTATGTACACCATGGAGTACTACTCAGCTATAAGAAACAACAGTGATCTGTCACCTCTTGTATTTCCCTGGCTAGAGCTGGAACCCATTCTACTAAGTGAAGTATCTCAAGAATGGAAAAACCAGCGGCACATGTACTCACCAGCAAATTGGTATTAACAGATCAACACATAAGTGGACACATAGGAATGACATTTATCGGGTGTCGGGTGGTGTGAGGGGGAGGAGGGGATGGGTGTGTACAAACACAACGAGTAAGATGTGCAACGTTTGGGGGATGGACACGCTTGAAGCTCTGACTCGAGGGGTGGTGGGGGGCATGGACAGTATACGTAACCTTAACACCTGTACCCCCATAATACGCTAAAATAATAATAATGTAAAAAAGACGACAATGAGCATTTACTCTGGGGCCAGTAGGGACGGTGAGAAACACCCACCTGAAGGATAAGGCTCCCTGGTCCTCTTCTCCTATCCCGAATTAATGAAAGTATGTGTGTAAGGGCGGTGGGGAGTGAATGAGGAGGAGGGTTCAATTTAGATAGATTAGATAATTTTATACCAGATAATCTGTCATCACGCTGAATCATTCTCTAACACGTGCAAGAAACCTGAAAGAGGCTGCCTCTGCCGGGTCCCAGCGGCACGGGTGTGACGCGGCTGCAGAGCCCCTGCAGCGCCCGCACCTGTGAACCAGGGCTCCCGCCTTGGGGGTGCCGCTTCCGCTTCTACCAACCCTCTTGCTTCGCACAGCCGATCCGGCTTCGGGACCTGCAAAACCAGGCAGCGTCTCTGAGGGGGGGCGGCAGGGGTCTCCACTTACCTTCTCCGCCGACTGAGCGGTGCCGAAGAAAATCGGGATGAAGGCGAGCCACACTATACACGTCGTGTACATGGTGAACCCGATGGGCTTGGCCTCGTTAAAATTCTCGGGCACACCCCGAGTCTTGATGGCGTACACAGTGCACGTGACCATGAGGAGGATGCTGTACCCCAGGGAGCAGATGATCTGCAGGTCTGTGATGTCACACTTGAGGACGCCCCTGGCCTGCTCGGGGCTCATCGTCTTGTGCTCGTCGTAGTCCACGACGATGTTCGGGGGGTCGACGCCGAACCAGATGAAGACGCCCAGCAGCTGGACGGATATCAGGCTGGAGGCGATGGCCAGCTGGGACGTGGGGCTGATGAGCCTGGGGGCGGTGACCGACTTCTTGCCCTGCTCGAATATGCGGTAGATCCGGTTGGTTTTGGTCAGGAGGGCCGCGTAGCTGATGCACATGCCCAGGCCCAGGAACACCCGCCGGAAGGAGCACACCGCCACGTCGGGCTTCGCGATCATCAGGAAGGTGATGATGTAGCAGAGGAAAATGCCCGTCAGCAGCACGTAGCTGAGCTCCCGGCCCGACGCCCGCACGATGGGGGTGTCGTTGTAGCGGATGAAGGTGGCCATCACGAAGAGGGTGGCGACGATGCCCAGCATGGCCAGGAAGACTGGGATGACGGCCCAGGGCGAGTGCCACTCCAGCTTGATGATGGGGATGTCCTGGCAGCCCGTGCGGTTCTCGTTCGGCCTCTGGTCGTACGGGCAGTGCTGGCACGTCACCTCGTCAAACTGGTACTGGTAGCCGTCGCACGGCTCGCAGGTCCAGCAGCACGGAGTGCCCTTCTGCGTCTTCTTCCTCTGCCCTGGCTTGCAGGGCCGGGTGCACACCGAGGCCGGGATCTCCCTGACTCCTTTTCCCCACTGCATGTCCTCTATCTGCAGCACCAGAACAAAAAAGAAGGTAGAACAGGGGATTATTCCAGGGGCGAGAAAAGAACAACAAGCAGCGTTCATCGACAGGGGCAGCTAACGTCAGAGGCTCGGCAGGTGACGCAGCCCACGCCCCGGCCCCTGAGCTCTGCAGACAGCTGTGACCTGACCCCACTGCACTGACTCCAGGACTCTCTCTCTTCGCCATCCCAGAGTGTGTTCCAGAAACGTCCGATCGTCAGAACGCCTGGATGATGACAATGAAACGTACAAGTTCCCCGTTGGATGACAATAACGAAACACAAATTCCCCCGTTCCACCCCTGACCTCCCGAACATGCACATCCTGAAAAAGAACCACGAGGTCTGTATTTACGACAAACGCTCAGAGGATTCGCGTGTGCAGATAAATTGAGAAACGCCGACCCACGCCCTTGCTCCCTGCCCCTGGATAAATATGTAGGACGACCCCAAATCAAGTAAGAAAAGGAACACGATACAAACAGCTACAGCAATGTGGAAAGCTGCATTCATTTCCCTTGCTAGGTGCATTTATTTAAAAAAAAATTGTTTTTATAAACATTCGAGGGCAGATGTCTTTATAATAGAATGTCTTATGCTTTTTGGGGTAGATGCCTAACAGTGCTACTGCTGGGTCGAATGGTATTTCTAATTTTTAGCTCTTTGAGGTATCTCCAAATTCTTTTCCACAGAGGTTGCACTAGTTTGCAGTCCCACCAGCAGTGTAGGAGTGTTCCTCTCTCTCGGCATCCTCGCTAGCATTTGTTATTTTGGGATTTTTTGATATAGGCCAATCTCACTGGGGTTAGGTGATATCTCATTGTGGTTTTGATTTGCATTTCCCTGATGATTAGAGATGTTGAGCATTCATTGAGAGATGTTTGCTGGCCTGGATTGAGCTTAAGCCTGTTATCCAAAGTGAGGTGACACAAGATCAGAATGGGCTTCACATGTCCTCGCCAAGAAATTGGTACTGACTGATCAACACCATGGTGCTCAAAGGGTGGTGGTGTTCTCCAGGGATTCGGGGGGTTGTGGAGGGGTAGACCCACATCTGAGGGATGTGGTGAGCCTTGTGGAGGGGAAGGGCATCCCTCTAACCCTTGCTAGGGGGAGGCGAAGATATAAAATGTAACCAAAATGTTAAGAAAAAAAATTATTGGCTTCCGGGCAGGTGGGAGGGGGGGAGGGGATGGGTATATACATACATAGTGAGATGCGCACCGTCCGGGGGATGGGCACGCTTGAAGCTCTGACTCGAGGGGGGGAAGGGCAATATAGGTGACCTTAACGTTTGTACCCTCATAATATGCTGGATTAAAAAAAAATAATTGTTTTTAAATTATTGCAGATGATATTGCAGGGCTGACCACCTTTCCTAAAATACTGCAGGCATTGCCACCATTTTCACAGAGAATTTCTGAAGTGGAGTCGGTCTGTTTATGACTATCCCAGAGTTTTCGAAGGGCAAGGTTCATCGTGGAGGGCTTTAGGTACATGAGGCTGTATGCTAAGAGTTTGGGAAGCAATTGATAGGAAAATAATGTATTCAAAGCACTTACTCTGAAAAAAAAAATAATGTAGTCTGGAGACCTTTCAAGATCAGCCATCCACCTATTTGGAGATGAAGTTTGGGCTAACCCACTCTATCCTAGGGGAAGATCAACGTGTATTTGCTTAATTAGAATACTGGCTTTCTGGAGGGGAACTTAAAACCAGCAGTGCTCTAAAAATAATGGCGTGAGAAACAATGGAAAACCTCACTACTGGGCTGAAATCTCACTCTGGTAGGTGCCTCTCCTCTTGGCCAGCATGGTTCTTCCCTTCCTCTTTCCTGGTATCAGCTCCTGAGATTTCTATGCACTTTCTGCGGGGTTGAATTTACACTGAAGCTCTGGGGCTGCCCACATAACACAGGGCTCAACAGTGAGTACACTGCAGTGGTTCTCAAACTTGAGCGTTTATCAGAATCACTTGGAGGACTTATAGTGACAGTTTTCTGGAGCCCTCTCCCAGGTTTTCTGATTCCCTGGATCGCAGATGGGGCCTGAACATATGCATTTCTAAGAAGATTCCGGGTGGTGCTGCCGGGTATTGTCCAGGGACAGTCTTTGTCAACCGCCAAGCTCCCAACAATAGAGATCGGGTCAGGGATGGGTTCATTTTGTCCCATGTCATGGAGCTTAATTTCATGACTTTTGCTGAGATTATACAGGATAAAAATCACTGGATTTGGAGGTTCCAGGGTATAAGGCTGCTGGTGCTCATGGCTAAAAAGAGCAAAGAGGTGTAGAGAGAATGATTACTGCTGAGTGTATTTGAGCTCCTGGATATAGCTATGCCTGAAGCAGGAATTGACATAGACTATGCCATTCTGTAAGCCAGTAAATTCACCTATGATAAAATACTTTAAATTTCATTTTCAGCATTTGCAACCAAGAGTCTTTTTTTTTTTTTGAGAAAGAGTCTCACTTTGTTGCCCAGGCTAGAGTGAGTGCCGTGGCGTCAGCCTCACTCACAGCAACCTCAAACTCTTGGGCTCAAGCAATCCTCCCACCTCAGCCTCCCGAGTAGCTGAAACTACAGGCAGGCGCCACCATGCCCAGCTAATTATTAGTTGGCCAATTAATTTATTTCTATTTATAGTAGAGACGGGGGTCTCGCTCTTGCTCAGGCTGGTTTCGAACTCCTGACCTCAAACAATCCACCTGCCTCGGCCTCCCAGAGTGCTAGGATTACAGGCGTGAGCCACTACACCCAGCCTGTAACCAAGAGTCTTGAGCAATCTATGCACTAAATAGTTTCAGTACTCGCAATTTACAAAAAATATACTAAGTCAGCAAATTATTTTACAGAATAAATTCTAATTAACGAATATAGCTGATTTTCCCTGTACCTAGTTAATTGAATTTTTAATACAATTAAATAAAAAAAATGATTGAAAGATACTATAAAGTCTGAGACTTTTTAAGATATATGCCTTTTAAGATATAAGAGGGAAAGAAAACAATAATTGACTGCCTGTTGGAATTCCAGTGTTAGTATACGAATGCAATGCATAACAGGGAGTGAAGTTCCCATGAGAAGCTGAATGTGAACTACATTCAAAATCTGAATCAAATGTAGCTAACTCAGAAAGAAAACGGCGCAGGAGTTAAACTTCCTAAAATGTCATAGTCTCAATGGTTGAATTTAAACTTTACCAGAGAACCAAGAATGCTCACATGATTCTAGCGTGAACTTATTTGTATAAGTACAAAACTCAAGTCAGGACTGATAAATCTAACTAACTATAAAACATAATCATTTTTTTTATCGACGTTGTCATCTTTGAGGCAGTAAGTCACCAGAAGCCATCCCAAAGTCAAAAGATTAAAGGAGTAATTTGCAATAAAAGAGAAAAAGATACACACTAACTTTACAAATGTCAAATTTCACGAAGCTGGAGACTAAAAAAATTCCCATACTACTAAGTGAAGTATGCCAAGAATGGAAAAACAAGCACCACACATACTCACCAGCAAACTGGTATTAACTGAGCAGCACCTAAGTGGACACATAGTTACTACAGTAATAGGGTATTGGGCAGGGGGGAGGAGGGAGGGGGCGGGTATATACATACATAATGAGTGACATGTGCACCATCTGGGGGATGGTCATGCTGGAAAATCAGACTTGTGGGAGGAGGGGGGAAAGGGCATTTATTGAAACCTTAAAATCTGTACCCCCATAATATGCCAAAATAAAAAAAAATAAAATTTCTATTATTAATGCTGGTGCTTTCAAATGTCAAACTAAAAGGTCCTATTGGTGGTTAACAGGAAAGATGAACAACGACAACAACAAGATAAATAAATTTCACCAGTTAAACTTGACGCTGCCTGATTCCAACACTAGTAGAGACTGATGTAGCATATGATTAGACTTGATCTATGGGAACAAATGTACGGCTCACACACAAACATAAAAACAAATTATCATTATACATAATATTTTATAGCCAATTTCACATGTTGCCAAGCTCACTCTTCCCCTTGCCCTGGAATAAAATAAAATGCCTGGCATTGCAGAACAGCTTTTTTTGTTTTTTCTCAACTTATCCAAACTTATACAAGAGCTGTAGCCACAAACATTACATTGACTGATGACTTAATTTGTTTTCAATGTTCATTTAAAGTAGATTTCAACTCAATTTAATCGTATATACTAAATCCACAAAGTTGCCTTTTGCTCCAGATGAACAAAGTCTAATTTACTTGCTTTGCCAACAAAAACACCGTTGGAAATATAATGGGTTTCCCAGGAAGGTACCGACTAGCCTCTAAAAGCTCCAGTAAGTGAGAACTTCATTAGAGGGATGCGTATGATTTGTGTGTGCCTGTACCCATCCACACGCATACCGTGGCTTGTTATTTCATAAGAAGAAACGATCGGCTGCAAATGCCCATGAGCATCCATTGAAAGAAGGATAATCATTTATGGGTATGAAAAATACCAACTAGATGTCAGTTTACTTTGCCAGAAGGCTAGGAGGAATGCAAATTCCAGGTTTCTTCGGAATGCTGCAACAAAAGCGTGTCTCATGGAATTGGAAAGCCAACTGTAAGGTTCAGAAAGATTAGGAAAAGGCTGAATGTTTATCCTCTTCTTCACTTGACCATACAAGTTTACATCACCTGGTAGGGACACATTTTCCTCCAGGACACCTAACGTTTATGATTTTTTGATACCTGGTTTGCTCAGTACTTGGTTTGCAGAGAACAACTGCTAAGATACTAGCTTTTGGCAAGAGGACAGAACTTTATGTCTAATACTGTGTTTCCCTGAAAATAAGACAGGATCTTATATTTATTTTTCCTCAAGAAGACACCCTAGGACTAATTTTCAGGGGATGTGTTATTTTTTTTTTTTTAAGTTCAGTACAACCATCTACATTGATTCAAATAGAGTGAAGTCGTCTTCTTCTGGAACATCATCCTCACTCTCCAAACCCCGAATTCCATCCTGAATGTCTTGCGACTCTGTTTCCTTTAGAGCCACCGGCCCCGATCTCTCCTGTGGAGCACTAGAGCTGTCACGGGCGGATGAGAAGGGCTGCTCGTGTTCTTTCCCGCTCTGCGACGACACGCACGGGTTGTGTAGACGCTGCGCAGCCACGCCCGGCACTAGGGCTGATTTTTGGGGTGGGGCTTCTATGGCGCACGTGCTCAGACATCCTGCTGGGGCTTATTTTATGGGTGGGGCTTACTTTCCGGGAAACATGGTACCAACAATTCCATATCATACCTGGCACAGAGATCACATGGATAAGAGGAATCCATAGTTTATGAAAGGCCAAATTATGCAGTTCTGGCCAGAGAAAGCGAGAACAAGTCTGCTATGGAGTGCCAGAAAAGTGTTCTTCATTCTTAAAATGAGACACAAAAAAAAGGGATATGCTGTCATTAACCTAAACAAAACAAAACAAACAAACAAAACACTCAGAAAGACAGCCTCTCTAGAAGGAAAGAGTTTAACTGGGAGGGCGAAGGCCCGCAACCCCGACAGTCACAGGCGCACAGAGGAGGAAACGGAAGGAGAGACAGGAAGTCCATGCAAACTGTTCATATTCGCAGCAAAGCGCGCCACTCGCAGGGACTCACTAAAGCAGCTGGCATCAGTTCACTGTCCTGGTCCCAGGGTCTTGTCTGAAACACTGCAGGCCAGAGGGAAATCCTGTGACAAGCTCTCCCTGCTCTGTCTACAAGGGGTGACCAGACACCCAGGTAATTCAGGGGTGCAAGTATGACGGCTTCTTCTTCACAGCCCTCCCCAACTCCAACTTGACTATGGTTTTAACATGTGACTCCATTTTTTTTTTTTTTTTTTTGAGACAGAGTCTCACTCTGTTGCCCAGGCTAGAGTGAGTGCCATGGTGTCAGCCTCGCTCACAGCAACCTCAGACTTCTGGGCTCAAGCGATCCTCCTGCCTCAGCCTCACGAGTAGCTGGGACTACAGGCATCCGCTACCACACCCAGCTATTTTTTTTCTATATACATTAGTTGTCCAGCTAATTTCTTTCTATTTTTAGTAGAGACGGGGTCTCGCTCTTGCTCAGGCTGGTTTCGAACTCCTGACCTTGAGCGATCCTCCCGCCTCGGCCTCCCAGAGTGCTGGGATTATAAGCGTGAGCCACCGCGCCCGGCCTAGAGATAGAATTTTTATGAACACGGTTTGGTGTCTCCGATTTTCTATCTAGAAGAGATGGGTTCCTTTCCTCCCACCCTCACAGACACTGTCCATCTAAAAGAAAATTTTGTCACTCCAGGGGTGTTTTTCTTGGTGACATTCCACTTGCATATTTCCAAAGCTTAGACCAAGTCAGCTGGTGCTTATATTGCATAATTCTTTGCAATATTATTTTTTGCTTATTAGAACCTTAATAGAACGAGCGAATTTAAACAGAGCTTTCTTATTAAAATGCCATTTGTTCATTAAAATACATTTGTCCTGTCTCATTTATGGGAGAAAAAAAATGCATTTTAGGAAAAAAATGCACAGGAATGTTGAATTTTTAATACCAAAAAAGAGCCAGATTTCGGTTCTGGTGAGAAATGGAGTAACTAACGAGGGCTTGACCGGGAATCCGCAGGTCCCTAGACCTCTTGTTTCAACTGAGCCTCTCCGTTTAAACAGTAGACAGCATGACTAGACTGTGAAGAGAATTTAGGGACTCTGTGTTATAGTAAAAATACTCATTAATTCAGATTCTACTTATTCAAAATTTGTGATTATAGCAATCATCCTTTTTTATATATATACTCCAGGAAGAAAGTGTCGTACACAGTATTGTCAGGATTTTTTTTTTTAACTGCAGTAGGCCCTGGGCATTCACAGAAGGATCCAGAACTTCATCTCTCTGCAAAGCCCCGAAGGGTCTAAGCTGCCTAAGACTTCCCTAAGGTCTCTGAGTTTTGGCTTTGAATTAAGCTGGTGGTTGCAAATTCTCTTGCACGTTTGAATACCTTGGGGAATCTCCTAAGAATCCCAAAGCCTGGACCAATTAAATCACAATCTCTAGGGGGTAGGAAACAGGCATTGGTATGTTTTAAAGTTTCCCAGGTCATTTCAGCATGTGGCAAATTTGGTAATCACTGAGCTAAGTTCCCCCAAGGGGCCGGGATACAGAGGAAAATCTCTATGTTGCTGTTTGGTGAATTGGGGACTACAGAAGTACTTCTCTGGCCTTATACTCTTTTTTTTTTTTTGAGACAGAGTCTCACTCTGTCACCCAGGCTAGAGTGCCATGGCGTCAGCCTAGCTCACAGCAATCTCAGACTCCTGGGCTCAAGCGATCCTCCTGCCTCAGCCTCCCCCCGAGTAGCTGGGACTACAGGCATGCCCGGCTAGTTTTTTCTCTATGTATTTTTTAGTTGGCCAATTAATTTCTTTCTATTTTAAGTAGAGACGGGGTCTCGTTCTTCCTCAGGCTGGTCTCGAACTCCTGAATTGAGCGATCTGTCTGCCTCGGCCTCCCAGAGTGCTGGGATTACAGGGATGAGCCACCGCTCCAGGCCTTGGCCTTCTACTACTCCTGCCCTGGTGATGGCCTGTCTCTCCTTGAAAGTCCCAATGGGTCACCTAAAATGCTTGCTTATACTCTATCTTGATTGAATGGAAACATAGGATGTCGTGGTGGAATTAAAAATTTGCACAGTGAGGAAGGTCGCCGGACCTAAGCCTCATAATGTATTTGGTCAAACAACTTAGAATGCCTACAAAAGCCAGATATATCAAGTAAATAAATGAAGTGGTTGGGTGTAAGAAAAATTTCTTCCCCACAAAACAACCCAGTCTAAAGAAATAGAGGTGTGTTCAATGATACAGACAGAACAGATTTCATTATAGTTGTGTCTACATGATCTGCATTTACTATTTCCATGCTTTCATTTCCCAAAAGAACAAGGGACAATAGGATGGGTTCTTATTTTATTTTATTTTATTTTTTGAGACAGAGTCTCACTCTGTTGCCCAGGCTAGAGTGCTGTGGTAGCAGCCTAGCTCACAGCAACCTCCAATTCCTGGGCTCAAGCGATCCTCCTACCTCAGCCTCCAGAGTAGCTGAGACTACAGGCATGCGCCACCATATCCGGCTAATTTTTTCTACATATGTTTAGCTGTCTAATTTACTTCTTTCTATTTTTGGTACAGACAGGGTCTCACTCTTGCTCAGGCTCGTCTCAAACTCCTGAGCTCAAAGGATCCTCCCGTCTCGGCCTCCCAGAGTGCTAGGATGACAGGCCTGAGCCACTGTGCCTGGCCAGGTTCTTATTTTAAATTTCGAAGCTCCCAGACTAATTGAACAGTCTGCCCCAAAAGCAAACATGGGTCTCTCTCTCTTTATGAAACCTTTCTATACCTATAACTGAAAGAGGCCGATTTTACTTGATTTCAGAAATTCTTTTTTCTTTTTCTTTTTGGAAGAATTAAGATAGCCTTATGTGGAATCTCTGGGTTTTCTTGTTTTTTACAACTTCAATGCCCTTTAATCCTTTGCACTCAGATGTCGAGTGTGGATAATGTTGAGTGGATAATGAGAAAAAAGCAAGCCAGTGCAAAGGGTCAAAAAATACCATATACTCACATGGCCAAACAGTGGACATCTGCTGACTGCAATTCAGGATCTCTTTTTGAAACAATTTTGCCACTAGAGGAGCCATCTCCTTACAAACGACTTATGTGCTAACTACAAGTTATGTCCTATTTCTTCTCCCTCTTGGGATACAGTTTCCTAAAAGATGCACCTAAGATAGATATTTAGTTTGGCCTAATTATTAAATATATTGGAAAATAGTTTCTTTTAAAGCCTGGATTTAAGAATAATGTATAACGTAAACATAAATCGCACAGATGCCTCAAAAATGCTTCAAATTAATCTTGTCCAAAACCAAACTCATAGTCTGGCTAACAATGATGGCCTGTAGGTCAAATCCTCCCCCCATGCCTATTTTGCAAAGAAAGTTTTATTGAAACATCTCCACACTCACTCATTTGCACATCATCTGTGGCCCCTTGTGGGCTACAACAGGGGTAGAATTTGTGTAGTTGGGAATGCACGGCCAGAGAAGCCTAAAATATTTGTTGTCCGACCCTTTACAGAAAACAAGCGGCTGACTCAGATGCAAAGAAAACAGAAATCCAGGCCAGGCTTGGTGGCTCACGCCTGTCATCCTAGCACCCTGGAAGGCCCAGGCGGGAGGATCGCTTAAGGTCAGGAGTTCAAGACCAGCCTGAGCAAGAGCGAGATGCTGTCTCTACTAAAAATAGAAACAAATTAATTGGCCAACTAAAAATATATAGAAAAAATGAGCCGGGCATGGTGGCGCATGCCTGTAGTCCAAGCTCCTCGGGAGGCTGAGGCAGGAGGATCGCTTGAGCCCAGGAGTCTGAGGTTGCTGTGAGCGAGGCTGACGCCACAGCACTCTAGTTCGGGTGACAGAGTGAGACTCTGTCTTAAGAAAAAACAAAAACAAAAAACAAAACCAGAAATCCAATTCCTAGTGCAGGCGGCCTTGCCCAACCATCGCCAGGAGTTAGTTGTCATCTTTGAACCTCCCTTTTCCCTTGACAACCCATATTTAAACAACCGACAATTCGGCGTCAGTTTTATGTCTTTCAATCCCTTGGATCATTTTATCAAAAAATTATTAATCTACATTAAGTACTTCCTGGGTGCTGGACCCTGTTTTAGCTGCTAGGAACAAACCAGACAAAAGTTAGTTCCCGAGAGAGCGGAATCCTCTTTTCCCGCTCCTCTAGCCATCGCGCCTCCAGCGAGGCTCCGCACCCAGTCTCTCCGCCTCCCTTCCCGGCCTCCTCCTAAGCCCATCATCCATCCGCACAGAGGCCAGAAAGGTCCTTTCAACGCGCAGGTCTGGCTGTGTCGCCCCTTTGCTTAATCTTGTCGACCAGTTCTCATTTCCCTGAACCTCCTGCAGGGGTGGGCAGGGTCTGGCAGGGACACCCAGCCGCTGGCTTCACTGTCCTGGTTTTATCCGAGTTCTGTGGAATTTCCCGCCACACGCTGGTGTTTGCTGCAACATGCTGTTCAATGACCCTTCGGCTCACCAGACTTTGCTCAGGAAGTCGCCACACATACTGGGTTGGTTCCCCCCACCCGTTTTTTTTGAGACAGAGTCTCACTCTGTTGCCCAGGCTAGAGTGCCGTGGCGTCAGCCTCGCTCACAGCAACCTCAGACTCCTGGGCTCAAGCGATCCTCCTGCCTCAGCCTCCCGAGTAGCTGGGACTACAGGCATGCGCCACCATGCCCGGCTAATTTTTTTCTATATATTTTTAGTTTTCTACATATTTTCTTTCTATTTATAGTAGAGACGGGGTCTCGCTCTTGCTCAGGCTGGTTTCGAACTCCCGACCTTGAGCAATCCTACTGCCTCAGCCTCCCAGAGTGCTGGGATGACAGGCGTGAGCCACCGCGCCTGGCCAGTTCCCCTTTTCATAAGCTCATAGAGACCCCTCCTCATAGCACTTGACACAATTTGCAATTATGCAAATGTATGCCCTGATCAAAACCCATCTGCCAAGGAATGCATAAGCTCCATGAGATCCCAGCCTCCACCCGCTTCATCCTCTATTGGAAACTCAGCACCTGGGAAGGGAACTCAGTAGCTCTGCTGCTTGAATGCAGAAATGATGATGTGAAGGAAAGAACAGACTGACCACTCCTTTAGAAGTGACCTCTTCCCCCCAGTCACAATTATTTGAGTTTAACTGCAATTAGGAGTGCTGAAAGGATCCATAATTACATACGTGTCTCATCTGTCTTCTGGTCACTTAATGCACATCTATCTATAGAGTGAGTGTTTGCAGCTGAAACGCCCTTGGCATTTTCTTATGGGAAGAAAAGGAGTTAAATATGGAGCACTCAACTGCTAAGTGGAGGGAAAATGAATGCAATTAGCAGCACACTCTGGAGCAAGAGAGATACAAGTCGTGTGCAGTCTTCAGCCTGGGACAGAGCTTGGTTTCAATAGGTGCCTGACTGCCCTCTGAACACTCTGTCTCCTTTGGTAAGATTAACTATAGCTCAAAATAGAAACAGTATGAGCTAGGACTGGCTCCATCACCTCCCGACAGAATGACCATAAGGCAAGTTAGACAATACACAGCCTCAGTTTTCTTGATCTTATTAGTTAAGAAGATTAAATAATAATTAGAAGATGACACAATAATAATTACGAGTAAGAAACCAGCGTGGTGCCCGAGACATACCAGTTACCTAAATAATTGTTAAGTTTTATGTTAGACTGTCTTACGGCTCCCATGATCAACTTAAACTCATGCAAAGGACTTTAAGACGGTCATTCCTGGTCCTCCCTCTCTTCTGAGCTCCGGCTCTCCAGGCAACTATCCCCAGGATTAAAGTCAGAGTGGCCCTTCAGACTCCACACATCTAAACGCATCTTCCTTTTACTTTCTCTAGATCTTTCCGTGCACCCTGCAACCTGTCTTGGTGGACCAGAGTAGTAAATAACATGAGTCTTGGATTCAGAGGGACATGGCTTCAAAGCCTAGCAGGATAACATTGCCAAGGTATTTAAACTCCCTGAACCTATTTATTTAGTTTTTGCCTATGAAATGGAGATAGTAATGATTACTTCCTAGACTTACTGAGAAAATAAATATATGGAAGCACACCCTGTTTCCCCGAATATAAGACAGGGTCTCGTATTTATTTTTCCTCAAGAACACACCCCAGGGCTTATTTTCAGGGGATGTGTTATTTTAAGTGCGGTACAACCATCCACATTGATTCAAACAGAGTGAAGTCGTCTTCTTCTGGAACATCATCCTCACTCTCCAGACCCCGAATCCCATCCTGAATGTCTTGCGACTCTGTTTCCTTTAGAGCCACCGGCCCCGATCTCTCCTGTGGAGCACTAGAGCTGTCACGGGGCGGATGAGAAGGGCTGCTCGTGTTCTTTCCCGCTCCGCGACGACACGCACGGGTTGTGCAGACGCTGCGCAGCCACGTCCACCACTAGGGCTGATTTTCGGGGTGGGGCTTCTATGGCACATGTGCTTAGACATCCTGTGGGGCTTGTTTTATGGGTAGGTCTTATTTTCGGGGAAACACGGTATTTTCTGATACACAGTAAAATCTGAACGAGGTCTGTGTGTGAAATCATTCTCAGTGGCAGTACATTCATCTTTGGCCGCCTGCTACACCTGGCTCCCCCCAAAAAGCAGTGATCACAGCCTTTGCCTCAGTTTCCCCCATAAACCCGTTTCCAGTGTCTTCCATCTACTGCAGTCGTCAGTAGTCGGTTCTCTGCTGCCCTCTCTG
This sequence comes from Microcebus murinus, assembly GCF_040939455.1. Lineage (NCBI taxonomy): Eukaryota > Metazoa > Chordata > Mammalia > Primates > Cheirogaleidae > Microcebus > Microcebus murinus. The sequence goes on along the minus strand of NC_134131.1, from coordinate 13,235,229 downwards.
ACTTTGGGCTTCCCCGTCTTCGGTTTCTTATTCCTTTTCTCTGCTTTATTTCTCTCCACAGCCATGACTGCCTGGAATCAAATATCCAGGTGTTTACACTTTTGTGTCCGTCTCCCTTCACCTGGACACAGCCCTGGAGCCCAGAGCCCACATCTGCGTTGCTTCCTGACGTTCATCCGTGAACCCTAAGAACAGGGGCTCACAGTGGCTATTCATCTGACATTCCCCCTTCGAAGGAAACTGTGAGTTCTGCTGCACCTTTGAGGAGGCCCGGTGTGGTGGCTCACACCTGTCATCCCAGAACTCTGGGAGTCCAGGGCGGGAGGATCGCTCAAGGTCAGGAGTTCGAGACCAGCCTGAGCAAGAGTGAGACCCCCATCTCTACTAACAATAGAAAGAAATTAGCTGGACAACTAAAAATATACAGAAAAAAATTAGCCAGGCATGGAGGCCGGGGCAGGCAGATCGCTCGAGGTCAGGAGTTCAAGACCAGCCTGAGCGAGAGTGAGACCCCATTTCTACTAAAAAATACAAAGAAATTAATTGGCCTACTAAAACAATATAGAAAAATTTAACTGGGCATGGTGATGCATACCTATAGTCCCAGGTACTCGGGAGGCTGAGGCAGGAGGATCGATCAAGGTCAGGAGTTGGAGACCAGCCTGAGCAAGAGGGAGACCCCGTCTCTACTAAAAAGTATAAAGAAGTTAATTGGCCTACTAAAACTATATAGAAAAAATTATCCAGGCATGGTGGAGCATGCCTGTAGTCCCAGCTACTTGGGAGGCTGAGGCAGGAGGATCGCTTGAGCCCAGGAGATTGAGGTTGCCGTGAGCTAGGCTGACACCATGGCACTCATTCTAGCCTGTGCAACAGAGTGAGACTCTGTCTCAAAAACAAACAAAAAAAAGATACAGGTTCCTATTTGCATTATTTTGTTTGCATTTATTCTTTCAGCTGTAATTCTTTTTTTTCTTTGCCCTCATGTTTTTTATTTGTATCATTATTTCTGAAATTATATTTGTATCATTGCCACTAGAATGGGTTTTATCATGGATCTTTATTTGTGCCTACTTTTTTTTTAATTTTGGCATATTATGGGTACAAATTTTAAGGTTTCAAAAAATGCCCTTTCTCCCCTCCCCCCACAAGTCTGAGTTTCCAGCGTGACCATCCCCAGACGGTGCACATCTCACTCATCATGTATGTATACACCCTGTAATTCTTTTTCCCCATTCTTTACAGCAGCTAGCTTACACATCTCAAATCTTCCCTGATGCCTCTCCTTCCTTTGAAATCTCCTAGCATTTTATATGTTACTCTCCTCCTCCTCCCTCTACTTATACTTTGAAAACTGAAATCATTATCCTTTTTTTTTTTTTGTAATCCCCTACAGAGCTGAAAAGGTAATACTGAACATGCGGCAGATTCTATCCTAAGACAGAACTTTCAGGATTAGGATGAAAAGGATAAATCCATAGGGGGGAAAATATCTTATTTTATGTCCTTGAATACTCCTTTATTCTTCCTTTGAGTTCAAGCCTTCTGAATCTAACTTGCTTTAAATATGACAAACTATACAAGCAAGAACAATGTAAGTCCTCACATCCCTGCTCCTAAATCTTCTCTTCTAGCCAGCTCAGCCATTCCTCTTAGGTGTTCGCACCCAAGACAACTCGCAAATTGCTTTTCGCCCACTCACCCGGGGTGAGTCACGCTCTGCCAGGTAAGAGGAGAAGAATGCTGATCAGTCCGTTTACTAAGACAAAACGGCGTTTGATTTTTTTTCCCATTTTCCCTCCCTCCTTTCTATTTTTCTAAGCCTCTCAATCTCTTGCATCCCTTTTTTTTTTGATCTAGACGATAGAAACTATTTTACATCCAGATTATTTAGGGTAGTCATCTCACATTTTGTTCTGCTGGGTGCCAGCCTTGCAGCACAGTCTTCTGAGAGAAAGGAAACGCCATCGGATACGGGCCGGCGCTGCGACGCGGGTTAGCTTCGACAGGCCTGAAAGGTTTTGCTATTGAGGCAAGGCTAGGCCTCCTTGATTGGATCCAGTGCTTTCTAATTCAGTTGAGTGTAACACAAAGCGTGCTCTCTCTTCCTGTGAAATGTATGATCTCACCATCCTGCAGAATCTATATTCCTTCGATACACGGTGGAAAAGCACGCTGGGAAAGCAGTGACACTGCTTAACAAGTGCTTTGGGACTCTAGCGCCGCCTTTAGGGTCTTTTCCCTTCTTGGCTATTAACCGTGTGGAGTCGTGGAAGAAGTCAGAGAACAGGAACTGGGTTATCAACTCTCCCGCAAGGCACTCAACTCCTGTGAGGCTAATTTCCTCACCAGTAAAACTGAGTCATAAGAAAATCAAATAGACAATGACATAATTGTAATATATGGCTGTTTTAAAACAGTGAATAGTCAATTATAATTGGCATTTTTTATTTCTTCTTTTTTATTATAAGAGGAAGAATAAACTATTATTGTTTCATGTGGGTTTTAGCTTTTTCTCAGGCACTGCTTCGATACCTTTTTCACATAGCCCCTGAGGACGGGCACTCCCTCCCCGACCCAGGTTAGCAGGATTGAGCCAAACACCTTTTCTGATGAACGCCGCCAAGCCAAACTGAGCAGTCAACCTTCTTCCTATACGAAAATGGTTTAGTCCCCACCACTGAGCATAGGAAAGAGCACTGCTTTGTAGCACGTGCCTTTCAATGATGACTCGGACAATCAGCTCTTTCACAGATAATGCAAGGAAACAACTCGAATAATTAACATTTCAGGCTCCAGTGACAGCCCAGGGGATGTGCCAGTGACATATTTAGATAAGAGGGCTTTTGGTAGCCACCTACTGCCACTGAATCCAATCCTGCCCCATGCCTCATTGGGTTTTGCTGAAGCTGTTGAGGGGCATAGATGTTCATGTTGATGTCTATTCCACGTAAACACATTAAAAATCCAGTTAGACTATTTAAGAAATGGAATCTATTTATCTTATACATTTATAAGTCCACAAAGCTCAGAGAGAACTGGCCTCTCGACTTTATATGCATGTGCGCTTATTTTCACGTTGGGAAGTTAGGTCGACTATCAGAGAGTGAGACACTGAAGTGTTGATTTGATTCGTGTTATCTTTACAGGGCTGCTGGAGGACTAAAGGGATATGGAAAGTACTTCCTTCATTTAAAAAAAATGCAGGGGCTGGGCACTGGTGGCTCACGTCTGCCACCCTAGCACTCTGGGAGGCCGAGGGAGGAGGATCGCTCAAGGTCAGGAGTTCAAAACCAGCCTGAGCAAGAGCGAGACCCCATCTCTACAACCAAAAAAAAAAAATATAGAAAGAAATTATCTGGCCAGATAAAAATAGAAAGAAATTAATTGGCCAACTAAAAATATATAGAAAAAAATTAGCCCGTCATGGTGGCGCATGCCTGTAGTTCCAGCTACTCAGGAGGCTGAGGCAGGAGGATCACTTGAACCCAGGAGTTGGAGGTTGCTGTGAGTGAGGCTGACGCCACAGCACTCACTCTAGCCCGGGCAACAGAGTGAGACTCTGTCTCAAACAAAAAAAAAAAAAAAAAATTGCGCACAGTGCTATGGGGACTATGATGTTCTGGAAGGTTCTTCCACGCCAACACTCTGAAGTACACATGAGCGGTGCCTACATCATTTTTCATTTCTCCTGTCTCCTAATTCCAGGGTCAGCCACTGAGCAGCTGGGTTCCATGCGCCACACTAAACAATGCAAATACAGGTAGGGACGTCGCTTCCTCCCCTTGCCGGGATCTTGCTGTGGTGATGGAGACTTGCGTGTCGGTCTCGCCGACTTCGCCGTCGCCCAGGCTGTGATCGGGCCCCACTGGCGCCCAAGGGCCCTCTGCTGGGGCCCCGGAGCGGGGCCTCTGAGACGGCTATGGGCTCTCCAGCGAAACGAGCCGGCGTCGGGGAGCCGAGCAGCTGGGCCAGCGCGAGAAGGCACGGAAGCGTCAGACTCCCGCGTGGGGACGCGGAGGGGGCCCCGAAGTAGTTTCGGCTGAGCTGAAACGTGGAGCACGAGCAAAGAGGACGAAAGGGAGGCGGCACTGGAGACGCGGACACAGGCAGGCCACAGCTCGTGGGAAAGCAGTCGGCTTGTCACCCGCTCGGCATCCCGCTCGCCAGCCGCAAGCCACGCGGCGAAGCGAGTGCTGTCCGCGGGGGACCTGCTGAGCGCGCTGCGCACGGCGCCGGCCACAGGGAGCTTCGAGGGCAGACGGTCAGGCAGTGACACAGCAGATTAACAGAGCAGGCACTGTGACAAGGGTTAAGCAGGGAATAGATCATGCTCTAACAGGAGGAGTAACGCGAGGGCAACTCCGTCAGAAGATTTGGGGGTACAGAAGGCGATTTCTAAGCTGTGACCTGCAAGGTGAGGAAACAAGCATGGGAAGTAGCAAGACACGTGCAAAGGCCCTGAGGTAGGACAGTCTTGCCTCTCAACGTGCAAACAAACACCCTGCCAATCTTTTTTTTTCTTTTTTTATAATTTTTCCTTTTATGTCCTCATATTATGGGGGTACAGATATTGTTAAGGGTTACATATATTGCCCCTGCCACCCCTCCCCCACCCAGTGCAAACGGCCTGTATCAAGATGTCCCCAAACAACAAATGCTGGTGAGGATGTGGAGAGAGAGGAACACGCCTACACTGCTGGTGGGACTGCAAATTAATGCAACCTCCGTGGAAAAGAATTTGGAGATACCTCCAACAGCTAGAAATAGAAATACCATTCGACCCGGCAATGGCATCGTCGGGCATCTACCCAAAAGAGCATACGTCTCTCTATTACGAAGACACCTGCACCCGGATGTTTATGGCGGCACAATTCACTATTGCACGGTCATGGGAACTACCCAAGTGCCGTCAGTTCACGAGTGGATAACTAAAACGTGCTCTATGCCCTGCCAGTCTCATTGAACGGCAGAGTGGGGTTCAGTGTGCCTGCCACGGTGGGCTTGTGGCTCCGCATCTTTAACAAGCTCCCAGGCGATGTCGCCGGTGGTCCTCGGAAATCTAGCAGCAAGGTGAGAGAAGAACAAAGGTCAGAGAGCAAGGGCAGAGCTTAGCGGTGAGGGCAGCAGCAGTCTACGGGACAGTGAGCAGAGGGAGGGAGAGAGCAGCTCAGGACAGTCGCAGGTGCCACCAGGAAGCAGATGGCTGGCAGCAGCCTTGCAATTCATCCTCCTCCTTTATGGGGCGGGGAGGATATGTGAGCATCCTGCAGAAAGAAAGAGGAAAGGTTGCTTCTTCAAATTTCCTTTTCTGTGTGTAGATGCACACAATACTCACAGACCTGCCTTAGCATCCTGGTTGGCGGGTGAACTGAGGGGAAGAAAGGGCCTGGGAATGTTACAGTACTTCCGTGCCTCTCCCTATACTTAGCCCATACCTCACCATTACCATGATTACCCCCGGAAATAAGCCCTGCCCATAAAATAAGCCCCAGCAGGATGTCTGAGCACGTGCGCAATAGAAGCCCCACCCCGAAAATCAGCCCTAGTGACGGGCGCGGCTGCGCAGCGTCTGCACAACCCGTGCGTGTCGTCGCGGAGCGGGAAAGAACACGAGCAGCCCTTCTCCTCCGCCCGTGACAGCTCTAGTGCTCCACAGGAGAGATCGGGGCCAGTGGTTCTAAAGGAAATAGAGTCGCAAGACATTCAGGATGGGATTCGGGGTCTGGAGAGTGAGGATGATGTTCCAGGAGAAGACAATTTCACTCTATTTGAATCAGTGTAGATGGTTTTACTGTACTTAAAAAAAAAACAACATGTCCCCTGAAAATAAGCCCTAGGGTGTCTTCTTGAGGAAAAATAAATATAAGACTCTGTCTTATTTTCGGGGAAACACAGTATTTGTAACTCTGGAATTAAGGGTAAAGCCTAATAGTGGGAGTTATGGATCCAGTTTGTCCTCCCAGAAGTCTTGTGCTGAAACCCTAACCCTAGAATGTAACTGTGCGTGGAGACACACAAACAGTAAGGCTAAGTGAAGTCGCAGGGGTGGAGACCTCGTCCAACAGGACAGGTGTCTTTGTAAGAAGAGCGAGCGGCACCAGGCATGTTCCCAAGGAGGAGGGAAGGCGGTGTGAGGACTCGGTGAGTAGGTGGCTGTCTGCAAGCCCAGAAGACAGCCCTCGCCAGAAACTGACAGCGAAGGCGCCCGCTCTTGGACATCCGGCCTCTAGAACCGAGGGCAAACAAGCCCCTGCAGTGGAAGTCATGCAGTCTGCGGCATGCGGTTGGGGCACCCTAAGCAGATCGACAGGCTGGGTAAGAGCGCCGCTGATCCGCGCAGAATCAGATTCGACAGTCCGACCTCTGTGTGCGCTCGTGTCTGCAGCAGAGCTGAGAAGTCATCCTGCGGTGTGACCTACAGCAGCGGTCCCCTGCCCAGGATACGTATGGAGATTTGCTGGGAGAATTTGAAGCCCAGCCAGGTGCAGGTATCCCACAAGGCGTGTTAATTTAATTGCTCAGGGATGGGGCCTGGGCACCAGTGTGTTTGCAAAACGTCCCATAGGATTCCTGTGTGCATGCAAAAGTGAGAACGGGTGGGTTAAACTGAGCTTTTAAAGATGCTTCCGGACACCCCAAGGCAGCAACGTCAGGTCATGTTTTGCAAATAGACGTAGGGCACACACCTGAGTTCTGGTCCTTTCTCCAGACCTGAGAGGTGATAAACAGGAAGCAAAGTGTCCCTTCCCTTCGATCTCCTTGTGCTCACACTTCTGGGCCATCTGACTTTATGCTGGGTGAGAAGCCAAGTGGCTCTCTAAGGGGTGCAAGTACCCCACTGATGCCCTCAGCTCTGGGCCTTCTGTACATTGCTCATTTTAATGAAATAAGTAACTGTTAATACACACTGCATTCTTGAAATACACTTCCCGATCTTTCTTGCCAACCTGCACGTTCCTGTAATAAGCCATTTTTTCAGAGAGCTCAATTATTTTCGGATGTTTGATTAAACAAAATCAGCACCAAAATAATTCTATTAGGGTTAATTGACATCTTCTCACAGAGAAATTAACCACTTTGCTGGTCATGCTTTTAATAACAAGCTTCCCCAGGTTTTTAGCGGCCGTATTTGAACACAATTCTTGAGAACCACTTTGATGACTGAATGCAACCCATACAGATTGCTTTTTATAAAAACAGTTACCATGTCAACAGTTCAAATAATTATTCAGCCTTATAGATAGTGCTACAATATTCATAAGACTTGGCAGCTAGAATTTAACTATTAAAGCCTTGTAATTAGTTTTCTAATCCAGAGCTTGGAAATGATAATAGTTTAATACCTATGTCAATAACATTTAGGCAATACAATCCACTGAGATATATGAACCTCTCCTTCTCTTATTAAATATATGGGACAAAGATGAAATTAGCTTGAGCCTAGGTCAGATACATAAACATTCTTGGCATAATAATGGACCATTATTTATCAGCATCATCATTATCGTTATTTTGTTCCCTTCCCTCCCACCAGGATAAATCTGCTAAACTTGCGAAATTCTTCTGTGGCCTAGAAGCAGTACAGCCTGTCACTCCTTTCCCTGTTTGAATACCAGGTTAGTATTTTTTTTACTTGGAAAACGTCTTCAGAACTAAAACTTGGCCAGAAAATGTTATCTCACCAGCATCTGTCAAAAAATATCTTTTACTTTTCAATAATGCATTTATGAGTATTATTGAATGCCTCCTCTATGCCAGGCATTAAATGCATGCTATCTCTGTAATGAGGATATATTTTATATATATATATATATAAACATATATATCATGTCCTATTAAAAGCCATGTAAGGTAAAAACTGTTCCCTGAACTCTATAGATGAGGAAGCCCAGGCTCAGCTGTTAAGTGTCTGAGCTCATTAACTGTCTGTTTACATGTTGGTTCCTTTCTTGCCACAAAAACAATGAACTTTAAAAATATACTGAAACACATGTGAAATGTGAAAACATATTTCCTAAACTTTCTAGAGTTGCATAATCGTATTCAGTGAAAAGTGAGCCCCCCTGGCATGCCTGCAAACAAGCTATGTGGAAGCCAACACGGTTGCTAGTCTCTTGTGCATGTTTTAACGCATTCGTGAAAACATCTTCACTAACTGCACTGCTTAGGTTAATTTCAATGTCTCACCCCTGCCCCCAATCCCACTGAGAGAGATAGAAAAGAAAAATAAATAAGTAAATAAATAAAAGTGCTCCAAGGGGTTCAAAACACCAATCATCACATATTGATCCTGCTTATTTCTAAAGGTTCCTACCCTCCTTGCTCAACTGTAAGGCATTCTGGGGTTACGCTCAGAGATTTAAAAAAAAAAAAAAAAAAAGATTTGTCTTATTTGAAAATGTCTGGTTTAAGGCAACAAAAAGGAGATTTACATATTCATGCCTACATTCAGAATTATTTTTGATAATACTGGTTACGCATGATTTGAAGACGGTTAATGAGCTTAAGTTTTGTACATTTCCCTTGATTTTCCGTTACTGTTTTCGTGGGCAAACTTAGGTTTCAAAGGCGGCGAAGAGTTCTAGTAGTCCCAGTGTGGCCTTACTTGGATTGTTTCTTCTCCTCCCTGCTTTCCTTCCATCTCTGTTTGAGGAGTCTACAATTCCCGATTCCCACAGCGCTCTTAACCCTGGCCCACGTGGAAGCCACCAAGTAATCCCAAACCACCTCCTCTGAGGACCCAGGGCATCTCCTTTGAATCTCCACTGTGGAACTACTGTGTTTCCCCCAAAACAAGCCCCACCCATAAAATAAGCCCCAGCAGGATGTCTGAGCACGTGCGCCATAGAAGCCCCACCCCGAAAATCAGCCCTAGTGCCGGGCGTGGCTGCGCAGCATCTGCACAACCCGTGCGTGTCGTCGCGGAGCGGGAAAGAACACGAGCAGCCCTTCTCCTCCGCCCCGTGACAGCTCTAGTGCTCCACAGGAGAGATCGGGGCCGGTGGTTCCAAAGGAAACAGAGTCGCAAGACATTCAGGATGGGATTCGGGGTTTGGAGAGTGAGGATGATGTTCCAGGAGAAGGCGACTTCACTCTATTTGAATCAATGTAGATGGTTGTACCGCACTTAAAAAAGTAACACGTTCCCTGAAAATAAGCCCTAGGGTGTCTTCTTGGGGGAAAATAAATATAAGACCCTGTCTTATTTTCGGGGAAACACAGTGTGACTGGCATCTTCCTAAGGGATCGCTGCAGACGCCCTGGGCTGAGGCAGGGCTCCCATAAAATAAACCCTCACCAAACCCGCATGACGTAGGCACGGAGGAAAGCCCACAGCTGGTTTTGGTTGCATCCAAACCTGTGATGGAACATATATTCTCCTTATCGTGAATTGTGTGCTCTTAGGCCAGTCACTAAATCTTTCGGAACCTTTTTTGGATTCTAGCCACGAGGACAGCGTCTGCCTGGGAGACCCACCAGAAGGATGAACCCAGAAAAATTAAAAGCATCAAACCTTAGCAGGTGATGAGCACGCGGCTATTTATTTTCTTTTTCTTCCTTCCTCAGTATGTGTCTTTTGACTTGACAAATCTCGCTGTCCTAATTATACTTTTAAAATCATATTAACTGCAAAATATATTCAGGCTGGAGATCTACTCTCGAAGTTTCCTTCCAGGCAGGCGTTGCCTCCGAGAATGGCTCGCGGCCACCTGAGAAAATCAGTCTTTGAGAGTCTCTCTCGGGACACCGGCTCTCCTCACCTCCCGCGTCCAAGCCGTCCCCCAGCCTGTCAGCCTCACCCTCCACAGTCACCACACGTGTCCTTCTCGACCCCCCTCCAGAGACTGAGCTCTGGCCATCTGGCACGCAGCCCCGACTCTCAGAATTCTCTTCCCTGTGGCGGGTCCGCGTGCACCTGCTGGAATCCACCCTCCAGATATAGTGACCTTTACATAGGGCAGATCTAATCTGGTCACAGCAGCCCCGTTCTTCTCTGCTTGAAACCCCTTAAACGAGTTTTCATTGCTCTTACATTAAAAAACCCATAATACTCATTGTGGCCTACAAGACCTGTTTTTGGTCTTGTCCCACATGGCATGATCTCCCGCACTCTCCCCAAAGGCTCACCCATGAGTCCTTCCACCATGCTCTGCTGCTTCTCACGAATGACGTTCCTCCCTTGCCCAGGCTTGCTCCTGCTCCAGCCCTCCGTCCCTGCATCACCTCTGCAAGGACACCATCCCAGACCTGGCAGTTAGCTGAAATTCCCTTAAAAATAGAGTCTTGTAATATCAGTCATCGTCAAAGATGCAGTTTCACGCTGCATGTGAGAGAGCACCAGACTATCATCTGTCCCTTCTAGGAAGTGGCAAGTTCAGGGAGAGCAGAGACAACTGGTGTCTGGTTCACCAATTGAGTCCTCAGCAGCCAGCAAAATGCCTGGCCTAAAGCAGGCAGCAGATAAATATTAGTCAAACAAGTACCTAATTGGTGGCTATTTCCAACAGCAGGTAGCGATGACTCACAAAAGCAGGTGGAATGGTTTACTTTGAGCCAGGCACATTTTTTAGCACTTCTCGTGCAGAATCACATTGGATCTTTGCACCAAGTATAATACTATGTCTCTTAAACCCCAGTGTATAGAGGTGAAGATAATGAAAACATGCAGGTTGCTAAGGTCTAAATCAGGCGTCCTCAAACTGCAGCCCGCGGGCCACACGCAGCCTGCCTAGCACATTTATCCGGCCCACCGGGTGTCATTGCCGCCGCTGCCTGTCCTGCTTAGCCGCCGACACTTGTCCTGGGCCCACAGTGCGCATGTGTGGAATGTGTGCTGCTCTCTCCAATGGTCTGAGGGACAGTGAACTGGCCCCTGTTTAAAAGCTTGAGGACCCCGGTCTAAATGTTTATATGCCCCCCAAATTCATAGGTTGAAACCTAATGGCCAAGGTGATGACATTAAGAGGTGGAAACTTTGCAGGCCATTTAAGCCGTGAGGGCAAAGCCTTCATGAACGGGGTCTGCGCCCCTATAAAAGAGGACCCAGAGAGATGTCTCGTCCTCCCCCCACGTGGGCGGTGAGAAGCCGCCAGGTCTGAGCCGGGAAGCGGGTCGGACACAGAATCTGCCGCACCTTAGTCTTGGACTTGAAATCAACGGTGAAAACTAAATTTCTGCTGTTCATAAGCCTCCTCGGTTTGTGGTGTTCTGCTACAGCAGCCCGAACGGAGTAAGACAGGGGTGAGCCTACGCCACTGTCTAAAATGCGGGGTCCCCTTTAAACATTTCGGTCAGAGACACGGTGCCCGTGGTCAGCAATGCCGCTGGCCCTTCCTGTGGCTGGCTCTCAAGCAGGTGGATCCGCCCTGAGCATGAGTGTCAGCGAGCGAAGACGTCTGCCAGCTCGCGCCGCCGCCAGCCGCCAGACACACGGCCTAGGCCCCGCCGGCCGCCTCTTTCCGTCGGAGGGACGGTGTGGGCCCGTGGGACTGAAAGGGGCCCTGGGGAAGCGCCAGCTCCACGCGCCGTCTGAGGGGCGAGGAACAGCCGCTGCTCGCACAGCGGGAGCTACGCTTGCAGCCACCGGCCGGGCACGGGGAGGGGGGGCAGAGAGTCCCGGTGCCACCGACAAAGACGCGGCGAAACTCCCCGCTGAGACGCGGCAGTTGGGAACAGTGGCCAGGAGCCCAGCAGCAGCGCTCTCCGCTATGCGGCTCTAAGACGCGCACTCCTGCGGATGGATCTGCCTAGCACTGCTGACGCCAGCCACGACGGCGACGTCGCCGTGACGATGCACTCGGACAAACTGACCGGCCGCGCTGAACGCTGTTGACGGGTCGTTCCAGTCACTGCGTCTGATTTCTCACAAGGGCTCTGCTGTCCTCACCACGTTTCGCCACTGAGGGGGTTGAGGGGCCTGAGAGACCGGGGGACTGGGCCCAAAGCCCCCGTCGGGCCGGGGGCAGAGCCAGGAGGGGACCCCGGCTGCCTGGCTCTACTTTCTGTGCTCCCAACCTGAATCGATTCCCGGGAGACGCATTTCCTGACCACCCGGACTCAGTTCCTCCCCCGTTCTCTGCTGCTCTGCCGTGGGGCAGAAACCACTAAGGGCCTTTCAGGCGCGTGGCTGGGTTGCACCTGCAAGCTCCCTGGATTTATGCCGCAGGCAGTAGTGACAAGGGCCACCGCAGGCCTGGGTAGAGCCTTCCCCGATCCACCCGCAGGAGAGAGAGAAGGCAGGACGCCCCAGAAATGGCAGCACCAACTAATGGAAAGAGACTGGTTCTTTAAAGACTGAATGGAGCCCAGGTTCTCCCACCCCACACAAACTCCGGTCCCCAATGTCTGTCCATACTGGGCTGTTATGGGAGCATGAGACATAAACAAACTTTTATTTTAGGCTCAGCAGCTGCGATTTGGGGGCGGGCGACTTACCCTAAGCTAACTGCAAAGTGCTGGTTTCTTCCGCAGCACCGACCACACCACATCTGCCCTTCACGTGTACGTCACTCAGTCAATACTGTCGTCTCTGCTCGCTGTAAGCTCCCCGAAGCCACCAGGGATTGCCGTGTTTCCCCGAAAGTCAGACAGGGTCTTATATTTATTTTTCCTCAAGAAGACACCCTAGGGCTTATTTTCAGGGTATGTGTTATTTTTTTCTAAGTGCGGTACAACAATTTACATTTATTCAAAGAGAGTGAAATCGTCGTCTTCTGGAACATCATCCTCACTCTCCAAACCCCGAATCCCATCCTGAATGTCTTGCGACTCTGTTTCCTTTAGCACCACCGGCCCCGATCTCTCCTGCCGAGCACTAGAGCTGTCACGGGCGGAGGAGAAGGGCTGCTCGTGTTCTTTCCCGCTCCGCGACGACACGCACGGGTTGTGCAGACGCTGCGCAGCCACGCCCGTCACTAGGGCTGATTTTCGGGGTGGGGCTTCTATTGCGCACGTGCTCAGACATCCTGCTGGGGCTTATTTTATGGGTAGGTCTTATTTTCTGGGAAACACGGTAACAAGAGCCCGGCCATGCAGCACACACTTGGCGATGTTTGTTAAGTGACTATTGGAAACCTGGGAGCCGATGCAATGACATGATTGGCACGGGGGGGTGGGGGGGGAGGGACACCTGGTCACAACGCACTTCCTCCCTTAAATGTTATGCACTAGGCATAGGCATTGTTGTACATGCTGTATATACTATTACATTTAATTATTGCAACAAACCCTGTGAAATAAATGCCAATAAACAGAAAACACCTGCGATTTTACCCTACTTGCAAGCTAACGTTTGCACCGTCCTCAGAGATGCTCACGCAGCCCTGGGTCAGAGACAAAGACAGTTTACTGTTCTCAGTAACAGCAACAGCCAGAGTTGCGTCATTTGTGCTTGGTTCCCAAGGCTGAACTCCCCACAGCGTGACGGAAAAGGGCCAGGTGGGTGCTATAACATGCTGTGGGTTGTTTCACGAGAACCTGGAGTTTAGGAAACCCCAGCATTTTACAAGAGGTCCTGTATGCCAACATGTCCACTCTTTATGGACAATGCTTTTATTATCCAGGGCAGAAAACAAATCTGCCCTCTTCTCTGTAAGGAGAAGCTTACCTCTACATTCCAAAGTGACTGCTATGTAAATATCACTGAAAAGTTCTGAACGAAAGCTAAATGGATTTCTTTGCTCCTGAGACACGCAGAAATGTGAGGGACCCATGGAGATTCGTTTCCTAGTTTACAGGTGGGATAAGGAAGCTCAGAATCATTAAGGGGTTTACTTCGTTAACCTGCAAGATTGATGAGCACGGATTCCAATCCTGATGTATCTAACCCTAATGCTCGCATTACCAGCCGCTAAGCAATAAGCAATACAGCCTCCACGTTTTATAGGCTAGGAGCGTAGGGCTTAGAGCAGGGGTCCTCTAACTTTTTAAACGGGGCCAGCTCACCGTCCCTCAGACCGTTGGAGAGTGGGCACTGCGGGCCCAGGACGCGTCAGCTGCTAAGCAGGACAGGCAGTGGTGGCAAAAACACCTGGCGGGCCGGATACATGAGCTAGGCGGGCCGAGAGGGGCCCGGGGACTGTAGTCTGAGGACGCCTGGCTTAGAGAAACTAAAGATTCAGTCCATTAAGGCTGAAGGAGCTTGTGAGCAAGAGGGCTGGGGTTTGAGCCTTCGGCACCCAGCTACAGATCTGGTGGCCTGGCCACCAAGCCACAACCACTGACAACACACCGGAGTGCAAGAGTTTTGCTGGATGACCCAGGACATTTCAGGCGTGGCAAACAAAGCAACGAAAGGTGTGGAGGGCGAGGGAAGCACAGTTTGCTGAAGTGAGGTGAGGAGGCCTTATTCTCGTGGGAGTAGAAAAATACACACACACACACACACACACACACACACAACAGGGGGGAGTGTCCAGAGCTGAGTTTGGAGGTTGCTTTCCACCTGGTAAACTTTGGACTCTGAGCAGTCACCTGATTTAAAAAAAATAAAGAAGCTCTCTCTGCACTCATATGGAAAGATAACCAAAATCTATTATTAAGGGGGGGAGTAAAGTGCAGAGTGGTGAGTACAGTATGCTACATTTTATGTAAAAGGAGGAGGAGGATGGTGGTAAAGTCCGTATCTAGACCTACTTGGATGTCCAGAAAGAAACTGGAAGGATATATGAAAAAGAGCAGTAGTGATCCCCGGGGTTTGGGCTACCAGAAAGAGGGCAAACTCATTCCACAGTTTCCCATGCCTTCTGGTTGTCTGGACCATCCGAATACATTTTGTTTGAAGATCACATTTCAGAACACAAACACGGAAAATTCACGATCCAAGATTGTCTTTTCTACAAGGTCAACTGTCAGGACTGGGAGCAGTCTGTCTTCTCGGATTTCACCAGCAGCTGTTCAAAACCCTCTGGCCTGCGTCACTGTCGCTTGCGAAGACAGAGTTGATTTTGCCGTTAGGAAACCAGAGCGTGGAGCCCAGCCTGGCGCGAGGTTCCCTTTCTCAGCATCTTCACTGTTTCGAATTGAGATCCTGAGAGAAGTTTTCCTCCCCACTTGGTTTTCTAAGCAACTTTTGGGAAAATCTCCCTCCGGATTGCGGCGTCTCCATATCTATCCTGATAATTGCTGAAGTGCTTCAACGACACCCATTCATTCTCCCTCCTTCTACACGGGCCCTGCCCCACGTGTGTGTGGCTAAGCGTTCACAACCAGCTCCCGAGAGAGAGAAAAGCAAAATTGTATTTGCCACCTTTGCTGATCTCTGTGCTGCAGACACCGTGACTGACTTCCGGTTGCCCGTGTGACGGCAGACGGCACCCCCACACGCATTCCCACCACTCAGATCCCACAGGCGAGCTACGGCCGCAAGACAGAGACAACAGCAAAACGTCGCAAAATAACGCAAGTGGTGAGTTTTGAGTATTTATCGCTTTTGCTTTTCATCTAATGCATTCGATTGTAAGTCACTGTCGTTTATTTTCATACTGATTATTTTTAAAATAAAATTTGGCCGGCAAGAGCCCCAAAACTCTAACCGCCAGCTCTCGCGAGCTGACACGCGGTGGCAAGAGCCAGGGCCGGCCTGCCGCTGTCAGACAGGCCCCAGGGCTCTCCTGGAGGTGCACCGTCCTTCTCTCTGCTGCTCTGCCTCCAAAGCGAACTTTGCGGAAACTGAGCAGCACACACCCCAGACAAGCTGACTGCATGACAACGAGCACTACTTTGTGCCGAGTCCTACAGAGCTGCAACCCCAACCTCCAGGCCCTGGATCGGAACTGGCTAGTGGTTGTCAGGCACGCGGGCCGCACAGCAGGCGGTGGGCGGCGGGTCAGCGAACGAAGCCTCGTCTGTATTTACAGCTGCTCCCCATCGCTCCCGTCACGCCGAGCTCCGCCTCCCCCTGCCCACCCGCCCGGCCCGTGGCAAAATCGTCTTCCATGAAACCGGTCCCTGGTGCCAAAAACCATTGCAACCCCTGCCACAAAGTTCCAGGTGCTGTGAAAAGTACTTTGCTGTGAATTTACTTAATCTTTTTATTTTATTTCATCATATTATTGGGGTACAAATAGCACTCATTATGTATGTATATGCCCCTCCCCTCCCTCCACCTGCTGACACCCGATAAATGTTGTTTTTTATTTTTTTTTTTTGACATTTGGTTTCATTTTGTATCTTTGCCTCTCCCTAGCAAGGGTTAGAGGTTTGCCCTTCCCCTCCACAATGCTCACCGCATCCCTAAGATGTGGGTCTCCCCGCCTAACTCCCGAATCCCTGGTGAGCACCACCACCCTTTGAGCACCACAGTGTTGATCAGTCAGTGCCAATGTGATGGCGAGTACTTGTGGAGCCCATTTTCCTGATCTTGTGTCGCCTCACTTTGGATAATGGGCTTAAAGCTCAATCCAGGATAGTATAAGTGGTGCTAGCTCACTGTCGAATTTACTTAATCTTCACATTCACTTTGAAAGCTTCGAATATTGGTTCCCATCACAAATAAGGAGAGTGGGACTTGAGGCTTCTTAGAAAGGAGACACACCCAAAACTGCCACCCAACCTGTTCCCGGACTCTCATGCAATATGCTGTGAAGTGCTTTCAAGAGATGACTCAAGTAGAGCCGGACACATGAGGGGCAATTCCAGGGGTGTCATGAGTGGAAGGAGGACCAAAGAAGCCTTTAGGCCAGGGCTCCTCAAACTTTTTAAAGAGGGGGCCAGCTCACTGTCCCTCAGGCCGTTGGAGGCCGTTGGAGAGAGCGGCGCACATTCCACACATGCGCACTGCGGGCCCAGGACAAGTTGGCTGCTAAGCAGGACAGGCAGTGGCGGCAAAAACACCCAGTGGGCGGGATCAACGTGCTCGGTGGGCCGCACGTGGCCTGTGGGCCGTAGTCTGAGGACCCCTGCTTTAGAGGTTGTAACAGGTGGTCCTCCTAACCTCCCCGGAAAACACATCCTTCCTATTTCTGCTAGATGCCTTTCACCTTAGGTTTTGTATTCAAATAGAGTCTGATTCTCCGTCTGAAACATTTCTTGCAGGCATTGTCTTAGTCTGTTTGTGCTGCTATGAAGGGATACACGAGGCTGGGCAATTTGCCAAAAAAAAGAAAAAGAAAAAAAAAAAGAGGTTGATGTGCACGTGGTTCCCAGGCTGTATGGGAAGCAAGTGCCAGCATCTGCTCAGCACCCTGGAGAGGTCCAGGCTGCCGGCACTGGTGGCAGGAGGCAAAGGAAGCCGGTGTGTACAGAGATCACGTGCGAGAATAGGAGAGGGGAGACGCCGGGCTCTTTTTAACAAACAGCCCTTCTGGGAACTACGAGAGGGAGGACTCACTGATTATTCGGAAGACAGCACCAAGTATTCATGAGGGATCTGCCCTGTGACCAGAACACCTCCCACGAGGCTGCACCTCCAACAATTCCAGATCAAATTCCAACGTGAGACTTGGAGGGACCAAACTATAGTAGCCATATCCTGGGGGGCTGCAGTGCTGGCCTATTGTTTACGACCCAAGCTTGTCCCTGCCTACCCCGTCCTCCCTCCTTATTCATGGCCACCACTCTGCCGTCCTTGGGCTTCTGTGCACAATCTATAGTCCGTCTCGTCTTTTCTCTTCCCCGAATCGACTCTTGGGGAAAAGAGCCCCAGTTAGCCCAATGATTCACTTGATGTCAAAGTCAATCATATTTCAAAAACACCCAAGGAATGACACTTCTTATGATGAGATGTGATTATGGGAAAGTTTATTTGTTTTTGTTCTTTTGCTCGGTTATTTTTTCCTCTGGGTACACAGGGGAGAGGGCGGGGTAAGGGGATTATTTAAGCCAGTGTTGACCAACCTTTGCTACCCATTGGAATCATCTGGAGATTTTTTTTTTTAAATGCTGATGCCTGGCACCCACACGCAGATTTTCTAATTGAACTGTAAGATGGGGTATCTGGGTGCTGGGAGTTTTTTGAAGCACCACGGTATTTTTCTAATGTGCAGCGAAGTTGAGCAACACTGTCCTAGCTGTTAAAAATTCAACCCATCCGGGGGTGGTGATGAGGCAGTCCACAGTGCCAGGGGCTTTCTCATGGATCTGGTGTAGGGCAGGTTCATTAATTAACACTTCAATTAATTGAATTTTCATTGAGCCTTCCATTCATCGCTTAGGCCCCAGGAGTTCTGGAGGCTTCAGATTGCATTATGATTTAGTTTCCTAGGGCCTCCTTGCTTTAAAACAAAACAAAACATATCACCCCACCTCCCCAAAAAGAGTTATTTACTAAATAGGGCATAACTCAGCTGGAAAAGGAGCATGTTTTTCAATGGCTTTGTGAGTTGCTCTAACACAGGCATTTACATGCAAATAATTAATGGACCAATTACAAATTATTTGTTTTTATTCATTAAAGCAGAACCTCAATTTATTAAAGCAGGAGCTAAAACAAATGCTCTTATTGTACAAATCCTACGTAGTTACATATATATATAAAAAAAAAACTGGAATACTGAAACTCAGCACATCTGCAAGAGGAAAACAAAACAAAACAAACAACTCCAGGCTTTTCTGTATCCATTCAGTGGAGAAGAGGACTAATTCAAGGTCAGTGTTAATTCGTGAATTCAAAAACTCCTGGGAAGAACTTACATCTGCTTGCAGATTCTCCTGGGTTAAGCCAAGGTCAGGAGAAGGCTTTGTGTTTGCACTCGGTTCTGTGCAGGAAGGAGCAGCCTCGAAGCTACACCCCCGTCTCCCGCTCCCACTGCACGCTCTTTTGTTTATGGACTTGTGGGAAGTATAAATAGGAAAACCTGAACTACGCAACAGAAGGGGCTCCCGGTCAAGTTCAGCTGGGACGTTTTCCTGGTACTAGCGCCATTGTCTTTCTTACTCAGTTTCCTTAGCGGACCCTGTCCCAGGCCACACTGAGACCCCCGTAACAGAAGTCCCAGCCACGTTCTGAGCGACACACAGATGGATTCGCACGTGAGGAAGCAACAAGTCTAGCAGCACGGTACGTGTAGGAGGCAGTGGTGGGCTGTAAGTATTCACTGTATCATTCTTCTTACTGTTCTGTGCGTTTGCAAACTTTCATGATGAAATATTGGAGGAGAGAGGGCAGTCCTCAACTTGACCCTATTTCTGAATTTAAATCTTCATTGCACATGAATTAACAGTGGTTGACACTTTATGGTCTTAATAAATTTGGGCTAACTTAATAATGATAATGAATAAGAATTAATAACTAATATTCAGTGAAACAGACACTATATTAACTGATTTATTTATTGTATTAATTTAACCCTTTACACTCACTTGCTTTTTTCTTGATTTCTTTATTCTAGTCGGGATTTAATTTTTTAAATACCCCAGATTTTACAAACCGCGGCAGTAGAATAAAAAACTGGAGTTTCTTTTCATACAAACTTATTTATTTGGATTTTTTTATATTTGAAATTATTGATACAAAGAGTAATTTTAATCTCTATAATTTTTACTAACCATGTCGAGTCACACTCGACATTAGAGTGCAAAGGGTTAATCCTCACATCAAAGCCATGAATAGGTGTGACTATTATCTTTTACAAAGGGGAAACTGAGGCCCAGAGAAGAAAAATGACTTCACCCCTCAGAATGTTCAGACCTTACTTCTCCTTTGCCTCATCATTCTTTCTTTTAATTGAAGTACAATGAACATCTAGAGTAACACACACATTATAAGCACATAGCTTGTGAGTTATCACGAGACAAGCATGCTCAAATGATCAGCACCCAGGTCAGGAAACAGAAACTTTCCAGAACCTTCTCCCTCCAAATCACTACCCTCTTCCCCCCAAATCTTTTCCTCTCCAGACTTCTCATCCCATAGATTCAATTTGCCGGGCTTCTTTCCTGTTGTTTTCAAATGCCCGGGGCAAAGTTCTCTCTTTGCAATGTAATAGCATTCTTACCCCAAACACTTTCCGATTAAAAACTAAAATGCGCGGAATAAGCCACTGCTCTTACGTGCAAGACTGCTGCTTTCTCCTCTGCCCACAGAGGGCTTTCCAGGTAGCAAGCAGAAAGAGATCACTTCGATGAGATAGAAAAGGTGTTTGTGAGCAAAGGTGTCAAACCTCCTTTATGAGTGGAACCATCACTAGACTCTTGGAATCGTTCCAGCCAAAGATGAGTTGTGCGCTTTAATTCTTCCTTTAAATGTATTCGTCCATCAATAGTTAGTTAACAGATGCAGTACGTGAGACAGAGGATAGGCAACGGACCACTCGTTGCATGCTCAATGTGTCAACAGTCAGGTTAGAGATGAAGAGAGGAAAGTAAAGATCTGAAATAATTTTGATCAATGTTATTGGAAGATTTAGATGACTTTTTCAGAAGTGGGAGCAAATATGTATCTTCTACTTGCTATGCAGGAGGCATAAAACTAGGCAATTTTTTATATGGTTCTGTTCATCTTTATCCATATGGTGATCCACCCACCCACCCAATGAATATTACCGTGCACTTCTTACGGGCTGTGTGTGCCGAGGATACTGTTCTAAATGAGACACTATTTCCACCGACCCATAACCTACTGTATAAAGCATGCATTTTCAACAGGGAGCAACAATTGGATTTTAGGATGGCAAAACAGTCTTAGATCCTGCAACGCCTTATGACCCATGACCCTCCAAAGAACCATGTTATAGAAATTGATATACAAAATACCTGTGGCATTAAAATCATGCAGAGAAGACAGAGAATTAGAGGGAAAAAAATGCCAAAAATACTTCTTAGGGGACAGTAATAAAAAAAAAAAGTAGAGAAACACTGTATTAAGGAGGAAGGACAAAAGTAACAGTAAGCCATGAGTATTAGACTAGCAGAGGTACCAGGACCAGTGCGAGCAGGTAGCTGTGAGTGCCTGTAAATCAGGACTCGGAAAGGATCTTAGGTTGCCACCCAAAGGGACTCTCAGAGCATCAGCATCTTTGATTGACAGATGGAACACACAGGGCTTAGTAAGACTGGGACCACCCAAGAGCCCCAATCGAGTAAGTCAGAGGCAGATGTGACTTCAAATCCAGGGCCCTTGCTACATAATCTACTGTGTTTTCCCCTAAATAAGCCCTACCCATAAGATAAGCCCTAGCAGGATGTCTAAGCATGTGCGCCATAGAAGCCCCACCCCGAAAATCAGCCCTAGTGCCGGGCGTGGCTGCGCAGCGTCTGCACAACCCGTGCGTGTCGTCGAGGAGCGGGAAAGAACACGAGCAGCCCTTCTCCTCCACCCGTGACAGCTCTAGTGCTCCACAGGAGAGATCGGGGCCGATGGTGCTAAAGGAAACAGAGTCGCAAGACATTCAGGATGGGACTCGGGGTTTGGAGAGTGAGGATGATGTTCCAGAAGAAGATGACTTCACTCTATTTGAATCAATGTAGATGATTGTCAAAAAAAATAACACATCCCCTGAAAATAAGCCCTAGGGTGTCTTGGGGAGGAAAAATAAATATAAGACCCCATCTTATTTCCAGGGAGACATGGTACACCCCAGTGTGAACCCCAGTTGCCACACTCTCTGTTCTCAAATGTGCTAGAACTGGGGCTCTCTCTCAAGTCTGCGCCTTCTGGACACCAGCCAACAAATTAGCTCCCTCCTGCTTGTCAATCAACCAAGAGCTTCCTGCCTAGATTTCCCGACATCATCGTGAAACCCACATGACTGCTTTTTCATGGTGAAAAGCTCTCACTGAAGGACAAACCTAACTTTCTTGTCCAAAAATGTATGCCCAGACTCTACTTTCACTGGATCATCGTAAGCCCGGGGGTGAATCTGTGCCTCCCACTTAAAGCTAACACCTGTACAGCCCAGTCCCCAGATCTGCATTTTGTCTTCTGTCCCTGGCAGCAAGCGCTCGCTGTGGCTACAGGTTCTTGTGTTGATCTATTGCCTCCAAAAGGCATATCCATAGAATTCTCCTCTCCTATTACATTCGGGCTAATTCTACATTTCGATAGCCTCTTGCTAGACCTTCCTCCATAAAATCAGGAGTGTGGCTCTTTCCCAATTCCTGGATGGCCACCTTCTCGCTTCAAGGATTTGGACTACTGTGTTTCCCTGAAAATAAGCCCTACCCATAAAATAAGCCCTAGCAGGATGTCTAAGCATGTGCGCAGTAGAAGCCCCACCCGGAAAATCAGCCCTAGTGACGGGCATGGCTGTGTAGTGCATCTGCACAACCCATGCATGTTGTCGCGGAGTGGGAAAGAACACAGGCAGCCCTTCTCATCTGCCCTGTCGTGACAGCTGCTATCCCAGAGGTGACTGGAAAGGTGCGGGCAGCCCCACCAACAAGGTCGGCTCCCCCTGTCCGGTCCTGGCCATCCTGTGCGTGCTGCAAGCTGAAGCTTTGAGGGGAAAATAACACATCCCCTGACAATAAGCCCTAGAGTGTCTTCTTGAGGAAAAACAAATAGAAGACCCTGTCTTATTTTCAGGGAAACACGCTATTATCTGTCATGAGCAGGTTTCCAGGCCAGCCGCCCGGTGACAGAGCTGCCGCCAAAGCAATGAGCTGAATGTGCAGAAGGAAGAGAAAAAAGCACAGGCACGGTGGCCTCAGGACAATGCCCTGTCTTCCAGGTTTTCAGAACAGGCATGCGGTGGGTTTGGTCCTTTGGGAGCTTCCTGGCCGGCCAGCCCCACTCACATCTTTGCTCGTTGACAAAGTCCCAAATTTTCCTTGCATTGTCACTTCCACCATCACTCACGCCCTGGCTCCTCTGCCCTCCTCATCTGCGGAGCCAGCTTGGTGCTGTGGTCAGCACGTGTCCACAGGCAGTCCAGCACAGACTGGGAGACACCGAGTGCCTTGTCGCAGGTCACACGGGAAGTGGTGGGATTTGGAGTCGGCCTCCTAGTGAGCAATACGCTCTGAACCGTTTATGTAACGGCAACTCCCAGACAGGGATGTGTGCTTTAGAGTAGACCCACCTTACCTGCTTCTGATTTCATTCATTCTTTCTTTTGTTCATTCATGCATCCATCCAAACAAAGCCTTAAGGTATTCACTGTGTGACAAGCACCAACTATGCTGCCACTGTGAGCCAAAGCGTCAAGGTTCCAGCCCTTCCTGGAGTTTCTATTGGAGGGGTCTGGCAGGGTGGAGGCGGGGGAGGATGGAGAGCAGAAAATAGGCAAGTAGAAGGGCGCGGTGGCTCACGCCTGTCATCCCGGCACTTTGGGAGGCCGAGGCGGGAGGATTGCTCAAGGTTAGGAATTCCAAACCAGCCTGCACAAGAGTGAGACCCCGTCTCTACTAAAAATATAGAAAAATTAGCCAGGCGTCACGGTGTGCGCCTGTAGTCCCAGCTGCTTGGGAGGCTGAGGGAGGAGGATCGCTTAAGCCCAGGAGTTTGAGGTTGCTGTGAGTGAGGCTGATGCCACGGCACTCTACTCCGAACACCAGAGTGAGACTCTGTCTTGGGACAACAAAAAAAAAGAAGAAAGAAAGGAAAGAAAGGAAAGAAAGGAAAGAAAGGGAAGGGAAGGGAAGGGAAGGGAAGGGGAGGGGAGGGGAGGGGAGGGGAGGGGAGGGGAGGGGAGGGGAGGGGAGGGGAGGGGAGGGGAGGGGAGGGGAGGGGAGGGGAGGGAAGGGAAGGGAAGGGAAGGGGAGGGAAGGGAAGGGAGAGAAGAAGGGAAGGGCAAGTAAATAACAAGATCTGAAGAAAAGGCTTTACTTGTACTCCCCATCAAATTGGTACTGACTGACTAACACTCTGATGCTCACGTGGTAGTAATATTCTCCAGGGATGGGGGTTAGGAGGGGTAAACTCTCAGCTATAGGACACGGTGAGCATTGTAAAGGAGAAGGGCAGGCCTCTAACCCCCGCTAGGGAGAGGAAATGACATAAAATGTAACCACAATGTTTGTACCCTCATAATATCCTAAAATAAATGAATGAATGAATGAATGAATGAATGGGCAAGCAAGCATACCCTTGGACTCAGCAATTCTACAGCTAAGAATACATAGCTTCATCTGTTGTATCCTGTTACAAGAACAATTTATTTTTACATTTCTGCCAGTTTTCCTCTTATACAATTCGATGCTATGCTATTTGGAACATGTGAATCAATTCAGTAATGATTAAAAAGCATGAAGAAATATTTATAGATTATTTTTATTGATAATTTAATTACAACTCTACAAACTGCTACAAAGGAAACTGAAAACATAAAAGAGAAAGAGAATAAAAAAAAAAGCGAGATATGGGCCTGCTCAAGGCAGAGTGGGATAGGAAACGCGGGGCAGAGGAGGCGCCATCTAAAACCAGGGAGGCAAAGGCGGAGAAGGAGCAAGGTGTCTGAAGGCCAGAGAGTGAGCTCCAGACCCTAGCGGCGTGCTGGCCAGGAGCTGAACAAGGGCCCGGGCAGCCGTGCAGGGCACGGTCTTGAACGGCATTTGTGATGGGTTGAATGCTGTTGAAGTACTAATCCCCTAGTACTTCACAATGTGGCCTTATTTGGAAACAGGGTGTTTGCAGAAATTGTAGAGTTAGAATGAGGTTATACTTGCTTAGGGTTGGTTCCCATCCCACATGGCCGGAATCCTCATAAGAGGAGCAGACGGAGACACAGAGACAGGCAGACACACAGAGAGGGAACTGTAAGGCCGATGGCTGCCCTTTCCCCTTTTCCCCTTGACCCCCTACCTCGAACCCGCCAAGCCCTTGGGCTGGGGTGTTCCGTTGGTAACAGGTGCATGGTGCTGTGGCAATCAGATACTGTTGTCGGCAGAACATCTCAACTCAGACAAACCACCAAGGCAAGGCAGGAGGACATCCAGGTGCAGAACTTGCTGCTTAGACCTTGCATCACCCCAAAAAACAGGAGCAGCCCCCCTACAAAAGGCTAGCCACGATCCTGGTGTGAGACTTCTGGGGCCCCTTTCCTCTGGGACCCTTGAACCTCGCCCGGGAGCGCTTTCTTTTTTCTTTTCTTTTTTTTTGGAGGCTGAGTCTCGCTTTGTTGCCCAGGCTAGAGTGAGTGTCGTGGCGTCAGCCTAGCTCACAGCAACCTCCAACTCCTGGGCTCAAGCGATCCTCCTGCCTCAGCCTCCCGAGTAGCTGGAGTACAGGTGTGTGCCACTGTGCCCGGCTAATTTTTTTTTGGTATATATATTTTTAGTCAGTCAATTAATTTCTTTCTATTTATAGTAGAGACGGAGTCTCGCTCTTGCTCAGGCTGGTGTCGAACTCCTGACCTCGAGCAATCCTCCTGCCTTGGCTTCCCAGAGTGCTGGGATGACAGGCTTGAGCCACCGCGCCCGGGCCCGGGAGCACTTTCAATAAACGCCATGCTTGTTTGTGACGATTTGGCCTCTCGTTTGCATTCTCTCCACCAGCACAAAATGTCCAAGAACGAGGCAGAGACAGGAAGGACAAAGCCACCAGCCAAGGAAGGCCAAGGACTGCCGGCCACCCCGGAGGCTGGGAAGACGCAGCGAAGGAATCTACCCAGAGTTTCAGAGAGATCCTGGCCCTGCGGAAACCCAGTTTGGGACTTGTAGCCTCGAGAACATATGAAATAATAAATTTCCATTGTTTTCAGCTCCCCAGCATGGCCCGTTGCTACAGCGGCCCAGGCATCTAGAACAGCCCTGCAGACAGCAGCAAGGGCTCCAGGTGCCACTACAGGTGATCAAAGGCAGGCCGGGGAGGCGGCCAGGGCAACAGGAGAGACTCGTAGTCGCCAAGAGAAAAAATGAGGGTGGTTTGCATTAAAGGTTGTCACAGTAAATAACAGAGAAAGAACCGGCTAGGCTTTTTTATGTCGGAGCCAATGTTTCTAAATAAAAAAAGTGGAAAAACACACAGGAACCTCCACTAATTGTCTATAATCCCTTTGGATAAGTTCTTAAAACCTAGCCTTAGATTTTTTCTGTGGACTATGAATCACAGAGTCACTGTGAAGATTTGCACAGTGCCTGGCATGTAGCAAACACCTAATACAAATTACTCTAGCCAGTGTTGCTATGACTATCATTTTATCCTCTCTCTTATTGGAATTTAACAAAGCCTAATATAAAATGGGACCCAAAAGAGCATGCCCTGTTTTCAATGTAGTGTCGGTAAATTTGGCTACAAATCCTCATTCTTCTACTTCACTTAAAAAAAAAAAATAGTTTGGCCGGGCGCGGTGGCTCACGTCTGTCATCCTAGCACTCTGGGAGGCTGAGGCAGGAGGATCGCTCAAGGTCAGGAGTTCAAAATCAGCCTGAGCAGGAGCGAGACCTCATATATACTAAAAGGAAAAAAACAGAAAGAAAGAAATTGGCCAACTAAATATATATAGGAAAAAAATAGCCGGGCATGGTGGTGGATGCTTGTAGTCCCAGCTACTCGGGAGGCTGAAGCAGGAGGATCGCTTGAGCCCAGGAGTTGGAGGTTGCTGTGAGCTAGGCTGACGGATGGCACTCACTCTAGCCTGGGCAACAAAGTGAGATTCTATCTCAAAAAAAAAAAAAAAAAAAAAAAAAGAATTAACCATCTGAAAGTTAATTTTGGAGGTCCATGAAGAGGAACCGAAGTTTGGATCACTTGGCAAGAGACAGTTAATTTGGGGGTGGAGGCTGCTGACGGCCTCTCCCAGAAACATAAATGCACAGTGCAATAAAAATATGGCCTTTCTTTTGCTAGTGGTAGTCAAGCATAAAACCACACCCTATCTGTCAAAGTCACTAGTCTGATAACCTGCTTAGTAAGCCAGGTTGATCTGGCATGTATTCACTTGAGTCTGCTACATAAAGAACAAAAACAGAAACAAGAAGATCTATGATAAGTAAAGCCCCTCAAACAGCCAGTATATGCCTTCTGAATCATTAAAACCCTATTAAGCTGTGTTTAATTGTACATGCTTTTTGCCGTTTGTTTTTTAATTTTTGTTTGTTTTTTGATTGCTATGGTATAATATATGTATATCAGCTCTGAATCTGACAGCTAGTGGACACTCAGGAATGTTTTCTGATTGGAATACAATGTTACTGACACTTTTAAACACTGCCAACGTGTTTATAGTCCTTCACCAAGTAAGAGTGCTGATTAAATTAACCCTTGATCTTTCTCAGCCTCGTGGAAGGAGAGAGTTTTGCTGCCGCTAGCTCAGAGGCAGCGATAACTAACGCAGCCAGAGGGCAAGTCCCACATACTAAAATGCATCTAACCACGCAGGCAACAGCTCCTGTTTCAGGCATGGCATCAGCATAAATGAGTAGACGATAAGCTTAAACCAGGATAAATTTTGGACGCCGCTGCTGGGAACATTCCTTGCAAATACTATTTTCATCTCTCCAAGACTATTCTGAAGAAAAAGAAAATAACTCACCCGAAGCTCTATTTTCTGCTATGTGGATCCAAACGGCAGACCACGCTGGCCTAGATCAAATAGCACTTACATTTTTTCAGGCCTCTAAGAATCTGTCGGAAGCAATAGACTCGCTATCTAAAGAAGCACACCTGCATGTCTAGTTGAACTTACGTTAAAAGTATCTATCGGTCCCTGGGCCACCTTCCCCACCAGCTAGAGTTGCAGGGAGAGGAAGCTCATGCCATC
Organism: Microcebus murinus; assembly: GCF_040939455.1. Classification (NCBI taxonomy): domain Eukaryota; kingdom Metazoa; phylum Chordata; class Mammalia; order Primates; family Cheirogaleidae; genus Microcebus; species Microcebus murinus. The sequence continues at coordinate 13,207,648 of NC_134131.1, read as the reverse complement.
TTGTCCTTGTGGGTCAGCCCTTCCTAGCCCAGCGCCTGCACAAATCCAAGGCAGTTCCTGGAACCGACCTGAAGTCCCAGCCATGCGACAGTTGTTTTGGCAAATAGAACATGAACAGCAAGTGCCCACGGACCTATCTGCACCATTGAGACTGGGGTAGAAGTTATGCCTGCTCAGCTAGGCACTGTGGCTCACGCCTGGGAGGCCGAGGCAGGAGGATCGCTCAAGGTCGGGAGTTCGAGACCAGCCTGAGCAAGAGCGAGATGCTGTCTGTACTAAAAATAGAAACAAATTAATTGACCTAAGAACTAAAAATATATATAGAAAATATTAGCTGGGCGTGGTGGCGCATGCCTGTAGTCCCAGCTACTCGGGAGGCTGAGGCAGGAGGATGGCTTGAGCCCAGGAGTTGGAGGTTGCTATGAGCTAGGCTGATGCCACGGCACTCTAGCCCAGGCAACAGAGTGAGACTCTGACTCAAAAAAAAAAAAGAAATTATGCCTGTTTGTTTATCTTTTCGTTGATCCACTGATTGACACATTTTAGTTTTTGGAGAATTCCTGCCGAGTTCCTTGACCCTGTGTTGGCGGACGCTGCTCTCTGCACCAAGCTGCACAGTCAGACACGCTTGCTGCTGAAACACCTTCTGCATAGAACCACGGATTCACTGTCACTCCACTTAAGCAGCCCTTCAATGTTGGCCCCAGCTGAGAGTCGAGAACCCAAATTTTAGTTAAAAGAGCAGAGGATGCCTTCAAAACTCATCTATCCATCGATAAATAAGTAGAAGGGGGAAAGAAGAGGAAGAGTAACATCAGGAAGTAGAGGAGTGGTACAAAGAGGAGGGAAAACTCAAGCTCAGCGGCATGAATGGCCAGGCTCAGAGTTGCACAGGTGGCCTGGCTGTGCCCTGTCCTCATGGACACCTTCAGACTTCACCTGCAGCTCTGGAGGGCAGTTCTAGAATGTTCTATAAGCATCTTTCCTCAAGTGTCTGGGCACCTTTGCCTGGTGACTTCTCTGGCCACAGGAGCTTGCCCTGCCCACACAAAAGACTATTCAGAAGTGTTGGAAAGGCAACACCCTGTATGAGTTAGCTATTGCTGCACAAAAATTACCCCACACTTAGCAACTTAAGATAATGACTATTTATATTATAATCTCATGCTACCATGTTTCCTCCAAAATCAGACAGGGTCTTATATTTATTTTTCCTCAAGAAGACACCCTAGGGCTTATTTTCAGGGGATGTGTTATTTCTTTTTTAAGTACAGTACAACCATCTCCATTGATTCAAATAGAGTTGAGTCGTCTTCTCCTGGAACATCATCCTCACTCTCCAGACCCCGAATTCCATCCTGAATGTCTTGCGACTCTATTTCCTTTAGCACCACTGGCCCCGATCTCTCCTGCCGAGCACTAGAGCTGTCACGGGGCGGATGAGAAGGGCTGCTCGTGTTCTTTCCTGCTCCGCGACGACACGCACGGGTTGTGCAGATGCTGCGCAGCCACGCCCGTCACTAGGGCTGATTTTCGGGGTGGGGCTTTTACTGCGCACATGCTTAGACATCCTGCTAGGGCTTATTTTATGGGGAGGGCTTATATTCAGGGAAACACGGTAGCACTTTCTTTGCCACGTATTTAATACTTAGTTAATAAATCACTGGCTGGACTTCCCGTGCGTGCAGTGAAAGTGTACCACACGATGCCGGCACATAGCAGGGGCGCAGGACCTCATTTAATACTTAGTTAGTAAATCACTGGCTGGACTTCCGATGTGTGCAGTGAAAGTGCACCGCATGATGCCGGCACATAGTAGGGGCGCAGCACCTCATTTAATACTTAGTAAATCACTGGCGGACTTCCCATGTGTGTGGTGAAAGTGTACCGCATGATGCCGGCACATAGTAGGGGCGCAGCACCTCATTTAATACTTAGTTAGTAAATCACTGGCGGACTTCCCATGTGTGCGGTGAAAGTGCACCGCATGATGCCGGCACATAGTAGGGGCGCAGGACCTCATTTAATACTTAGTTAGTAAATCACTGGCGGACTTCCGATGTGTGCGGTGAAAGTGCACCGCATGATGCCGGCACATAGTAGGGGCGCAGCACCTCATTTAATAGTTAGTAAATCACTGGCGGACTTCCGATGTGTGCGGTGAAAGTGTACCGCATGATGCCGGCACATAGTAGGGGCGCAGCACCTCATTTAATACTTAGTCAGTAAATCACTGGCTGGACTTCCGATGTGTGCAGTGAAAGCGTACCGCATGATGCCGGCACATAGTAGGGGCGCAGCACCTCACTGAAGAAGAAACGACAGGTAGAGGTCTGGGCCCTGAGTCCACAACGGCACAGCTCCGATTCCACTCTGGGATCGGGGCAGGTGGCAGCTGAACACAGGCCGTGGCAGTATCTCTTACCTGTGGGAATTGATATTGATTTCACTTTCACTTCATTAAGTCCCCTATTGATTTCAGCAGGGCGGACGGAAGATGCCGGTCAATCACTGAACAGGCGCCCGGCAAGCGTCAGGAAGCGTTGCTCTTCCGCCGGGACCAGGCTTCCTCTGGATTTTTCCGAGCGCTTTTGTGAGGCTATGTGGCTTTCTGGGGAGCCCGGCTTGCTCCTTGGGGTCCGGGGTAGGGGACGAACCGGCCGTCGTGTCTGTCAAGGACCTGAGGTCCAGGGCCGTCCTGATCTGGGGGAAGGCCACGCTTGTAGCTTTGACTTGGGTGGTGCAAAAGCGGTTTATGTGACCCCCCATAATATTCTGAGATTTTTTTTCTAAAAAAAGCAGACGATTCATTCCCTAGGTAGAGGCTTTTGAGAACGGCTATCATTTTTCTTGTCATGCCAGGAGTAGACGTTCGGAGGACGGGCTGGCAGGAGCTCCAGGACCAGGAGATTCATTAGACTCTGAAGGTGGGGAGGAGAGACGTGGTGAGGCAGGCTGGACCACCTCGAGCAACACACCGAGGGTTTGGGAGGTCCAGACCATCACCCAGGCAGTGGGCTAGGCACCGAGTTATGGGATCCAAGGAAAGAATATGCGAAAAGCAAGCTATGGAGCAAGAAAATGAAGCAATATGCTCACATTAAGAGTCTTTATAGGCCGGGCACGGTGACTTATGCTTGGATCCTAGCACTCTGGGAGGCCGAGGCAGGAGGATCACTCGAGGTCAGGAGTTTGAGACCAGCCTGAGCAAGAGCGAGATCCCCGTCTCTACCAGAAATAGAAAGAAATTAATTGGCCAACTAAAAATATGTATGGTGGCACATGCCTGTAGTCCCAGCTACTCAGGAGGCTGAGGCAGGAGGATTGCTTGAGCCCAGGAGTTTGAGGTTGCTGTGAGCTAGGCTGATGCCACGGCACTCACTCTAGCCTGGGCAACAGAGTGAGACTCTGTCTTAAGAAAAAAAAAAAAAAAAAAGAGTCTCTAGAATGGTAATGACGTTGACCGAATAATTCTACTCTTGAGACTGTGTCCTAAGGAAATAATCATGTGTTTGGGTTGTGCCATAGGGTTCCTGGAAGCAGCTGTCCATCACAGCCTCCCTCCACCTTAGCAGGGACTGGGTCCATGACATCCGTCAATGGAGTCATGGCAACCCATTCACTGGCCATAGCAAATACACACAGAGCGTGCTCACATAACTCACACCACGACAGAGATTTCCCTCTGTGTATTTTTCCCCAGTCTGGAGCTTTGTGGGGAATGGCTTCCTCCTCTCTTTGCGTGTGGTTGTGAGGATGTCGGTCTCTAAACCAGCAGCTGGTCTAGAGACTGAGAAAAGAGATGAGACACAGAGAGACAGAGAGCAAAAGCTTCAAGATGATGGAGTTCCAGATTCTACTAATTTTGAAGAAAGCCCACCTCTATCTGTCCCACAGTTTTATTGCACTGATCAATAAATCTGCCTCTTTTTGTTCAAGGTGCTTTAAGTTTCCCTTATTTGCAGTCATCACACATTAAGTGCCTAAGAATACATTAAATGCATAAAGAAGTCTTAAGCAAAACGTACTGTGCTGTAGAGGTTTAACTACGGGCATGGTTTTTGCATATCTTAAGATAAACCATACCGCAGCCATTAAAATTCTTCATTTTTCTTATTAAAAACATCCTTGAGTGAATACCGTATGCCAAGCACAAGGAGACAGGTTTTATCGACTTTATCCCATTTAAGCCTTACAACCTCCCAGGGTTGGGGACTCTTTGGTCTCATTTTACAGAACAGGAAACTGAGCCTAGAGGGGTAAACAAATGAACCCAAGGTCTTATATGCAGTTAGGGGTAGCCTAGATCCCATTCTAAATTTTTTGATTCCCAAAGAGCTCATTCTAAACCTCTTTGGCTATTCTAGTTATCAAAAATTCATTACAGCAAATTATGATGCAAAGTTAAATAAAACATAACGGCAGAACGTGAAACCACAGTAGGCAATAACCATGTGGGATGCTCATGGCCAACGGGCTGGGGCAGGGAATGCCAAAATGCACACCAAGGTAGAATTGGGGGCTATTTGAAAAGCTTCTTTGTTTTTAAAAAAATGTTCAGAGTAAGTATGGATTATAATTATAATGGGGAAAAATGCATTGGGGGGAGAAGAAAACTGACTTGATTTTCAACTATATGCTTCCAAGGTAAAGCCTCTTTATAAATTCTCCTCTGAGGATCACGGGAGGTCCTCAGTATTATCCCACCCACAGATCCTCATGAGGAACATGAATGAAAGCAGCTCCTAGCAACGCTGGGTACATCTGTCTGTCTGTCTATCTGACTGTCCTTCCCTTTCCCTTTTCTTCCTTTTCCTTTTTTCACTCTTTTCCTTCCTTTTCCTTCCTCTTTCTTTTTCTTTCTTTTTTCTTTTCTTTCTTTCTTTCTTTCTTTCTTTCTTTCTTTCTTTCTTTCTTTCTTTCTTTCTTTCTCATTCATTCATTCATTCATTCATTCAGAGTCTCACTTTGTTGCCCAGGCTAGAGTGCTGTGGCATCAGCCTAGCTCACAGCAACCTCAGACTCCTTGGGCTCAAGCAATCCTCCTGCCTCAGCCTCCCCAGTAGCTGGGACCACAGGCATGTGCCACCATGCCTGGCTAATTTTTTCTATATATATATATATTAGTTGGCCAATTAATTTCTTTCTATTTTTAGTAGAGACAGGGTCTTGCTCTTGCTCAGGCTGGTCTCGAACCCCTGACCTTGAGCAATCCACCCGCCTTGGCCTCCCAGAGTGCCTGCTGTCTTATTTACTGCCAGTATCTTCTTGCTGCTCTTTTCTCTAGCCCTTAAACTTGAATCTGTGCTAGAGCACATTACAAGAAGACTTGGAGAGATCCTTGGAGAGCTGGAAGAGGGGAGGTCAGACAAGCTTTGACAGAAGGGAAAAGGTCAATTAGAGGACCTCCTTCCATTGCTCATCCCTCCTCCTCCTTGAAGGCCCTGCTGAGAACATTCTCAGGGACCTCCATATCTGTCTCATGACGCTACCATGTTTCCCCGAAAATAAGACAGGGTCTTATATGTATTTTTCCTCAAGAAGACACCCCAGGGCTTATTTGCAAGGGATGTGTTATTTCTTTTAAGGACGGTACAACTATCTACATTAATTCAAACAGAGTGACGTCGTCTTCTTCTGGATCATCATCCTCACTCTCCAAACCCCAAATTCCATCCTGAATGTCTTGCGACTCTGTTTCCTTCAGAGCCATCGGCCCCGATCTCTCCTGTCGAGCACTAGAGCTGTCACGGGGCGGATGAGAAGGGCTGCTCGTGTTCTTTCCCGCCCCGCGACGACACACATGGGTTGTGCAGATGCTGCGCAGCCACGCCCGTCACTAGGGCTGATTTTCAGGGTAGGGCTTCTATTGCGCACATGCTTAGAAATCCTGCTAGGGCTTATTTTATGGGTACATCTTATTTTTTTAGGGGAAACACAGTACCACCTGACTGACCACATAAGTGTCTCTGAAACCTGGTGGCTCTACAGGAACTCGCCTGTGTCCTTATCGCCTTCTTGCCTTTCCTTTAGGGTTCTAGCGACCATGCATAATCAGATCACCAAACTCTTCTGGGAAGATGATGTACTGCAAAGACGGCCCATGCTTTTCTTAGGAGGTAACTGACACTCCTCTCCATTCACAGGTAAGATCTACGTACCCTCTTCTTGGATCTGGGTGTGGGGCGGGGGTTGGGACTATTCCAGCCAACAGCCTATATAGTGGAAAGGGTGCTATGGCTGTTTTCCAAGGCTGAATCTTTGGGCTACAGCTTCCACCTGTCTCTTGCTATTACTCTTAGGATGACCGCTCTTAGCAACCAGCAGCCATGCTGTGAGGAAGCATAAACCAGCCCACACGCATAGATGGCATGGATAGGCTCTCGTGGAACGGAATGGAAGTTCCCAGCTGGCAGCAGGTGAGCGAATGAGGCTTCACATGCCTCTAGCACTTGGCCTTCGAGCCACTCCAGCACAAAGCACTGCAGATTTCAGCTATCTCCCACCAAACCCACCCAAATTACAGATTCATGAGCAACGGAGATTTGTCTTGTCTCAAGCCACTAAGTTCCAGGACAGTTTTGCACGTTATTAAAGGTAATCGCTACTGAGGAATGGGTCCCAGGCATCTGACATTACTCATGTACAAAATGGTAAACTCATTCCTCGATAATGAGTAAGTGACTCTCATTTTGCCTCACTGGCAACTCAAAATTATCTGTGACACCTCTTTGGCCCCTGTCCTTTCTGCCCCAGTTAATTGCAAATAAATGAATGCTATCGTCTGAGTTGAATACGGAAGGTAAGTAACTGGGAAGTCCCGTTGACAGCAACAGTTCCAGACCCGGTCTGTGTTATGAATGACTGCACAGATTTTCAGGAAAAAAAGTGGAAATATGATGGGCAAATATCAGTTTTATAGTGGAAGTAAACGCTTTTAAGTTCTAGCAAGAAGTGGCATGGTTGAGCAAAAAGTGATAAATTCACAGTGAAGAAACACTGGGTTGAAGCTTTCACTGTCATTTTCCAGTGAAGCAAGTCAGTTCAGTTCCTCAGACCTCAGTTTCCTGAAATGCAAATTTGGGTTAATAATATGGCCCCTTCTTACAGTTCTTACTAAGATCTAATCAAATCGCTTAATAGAATTGCTACATGAATGAGAATTATAAATGAGAGCTTTTTCAATATTTTTTTGTTGAAAAAAAAGACCAATGTTCAAACAGCTGGCTAAATCTTAACATCAATCAGAGGTCTCATTTTTCTACAAGGAAAATTAGGGACTTATTTCACTAACCTATGTTTAGAGGTACTACATGAGACGTATTTTCCATTTACCGATAACCATCTTAACTAACGCCTATTTGGGCAGCTATGATTTTTTAAATTCACTTGGCTTCTTAGCATTTGATCCGCTGATGCTTGGCTTTTAGCCAAAATGCAAGCTCCAGGAAGCCAGAGCCGGCAGCTGGGGTTTCATAATTGTGATGTTTGAAAAACCCAGTCAAGTTCAGAGGTAGGCTCCTTAGTATTTTAATGTCAGAGAATGAACAGCTTAGTGTCAGGAGCAAGGTGAAAGGAGGGAGAGAAACCTAGACATGGAATCTTGCCCTAGGAAGAGAGGAAAGAACACGGAAAGAACTGGCATCGTTTTTTACCCTCTGGTTTAAAGCCTTACCCTACCTGAGTTAAATACGGTGACAGGTGGGTGCTGTAGCCATGCCAGACAGAAGGACAGACGTGTTCTGCGATGCCGTCTGCTGCTGTCTCCTGCTGCGTGGGAACCATCAAACGGCACTCACTTGGAGCTGGCTTTCTAGAACCTGGCTACCTGCCTTCCCTCCCTCCCTCCCTCTCTCTCTCTCTCTCTCTGTCTCTCTCTCTCTCTTTCTTTCCTTTTTTTGAGACAGAGTCTCACTCTGTTGCCCAGGCTAGAGTGAGTGCCATGGCGTCAGCCTCGCTCACAGCAACCTCACACTCCTGGGCTCAAGCGATCCTCCTGCCTCGGCTCCCCTAGTAGCTGGGACTACAGGCACGCGCCACCATGCCCGGCTAATTTTTTATATATATATATTTTAGTTGACCAATTAATTTCTTTCTATTTTTAGTAGAGACGGGGTCTTGCCCTTGCTCAGGCTGGTTTCGGACTCCTGACCTTGAGTGATCCTCCCGCCTCGGCCTCCCAGAGTGCTAAGATGACAGGCGTGAGCCACCAAGCCCGGCCGACTTTCTAGAACTTTCATTGGCATGGTTAGAATGCCTGGTCCCCTGGCCAGGATGCCGAAACCAGGGCCTTCCTGGTGGAAGACACTGAGGTCTCTTGGTGGAACAGCAAGCACTCCACAGCCGCGCTCTCGCGGGGCTTGGATGTGAGGGCCAGGAACCCCTGTAAACATGCCTTTTGGGCAGCCGTTGAAACCCCGCCTCAGTCCCATGTCAGCTGGGTGATCTTGGGAAAGCTACTAAAGTTAAAACCAGGAGATGAAAGAAGCTCAGACTTGAACCGAACCATGATGAAGATGAACTAGGATAAACCCTGTAAAGTGTCACTGTCTGACTTTCGTAAGCCCTAAAAATAATCAGCAGCTAGCATCAAAAAATAGCAGCTCCTGTTACTATTACAATCATGTCAAGCATGTGTTTATTCACACAAGTGACACTTATTTTCCATTCAACAAATGTTTACAAAATACTATGTGCGAAAGCAAGGACAGAGCAACATCTGTGAAACTGAAATGAAACAAAACAGACGGCAAAGCGACAAAGCCTTTCTGTGCTTCCGTCTCAGTTTTAGCAAGAGGAAAGGACACGGGGCAGTTAGGGGCTCAGTGGGATTTATGCAGCCCTGGCCTGTCCAGGATGCTCAGAAAGAGGCAGGGTGTGAAATCCCGCCATGGCCCTGCTTGAGAAAAGTCTGCCTAAAGGATCAAGGGTGATGGAGGGCAGCTGGCAACAGAGAGATCGACACCCTCATGCCAGGGGTCCTCAAACTTTTTAGACGGGGCCAGTCCACTGTCCCTCAGATGGTTGGAGAGTGCGCACTGCGGGCCCGGGACGAGTCGGCTGCTAAGCAGGACAGGCAGCGGCGGCAAAAACATCCAGCGGGCCGCGTAAATGTGGTAGGTGGCCCGCATGTGGCCCTCGGGCCGTAGTTTGAGGACGCCTGCCCTAGGGGGACGTGGTGGGGTGGGTGGGGGTCTGCAGACTGGTGCCTCTTGGAAACCTAGAATTAAGGTCCTCCTAAAAAACAAAAACAAAACCACCACCTGTCAGATTCCTACGGTGACTCACAAAGCCCCGAGTGCAGACAGCAAGGCTCTAAGTCTAAAGGGACTCACTCACTAACTCAAGTGAAAGACGCTGCGACACGGTGTTGGTGGTGGCCGGCTGGTCACTCTCGGAAGAAAGGAAGTCAGGATGCAGGGCAAGGTGCCAGCACTCCCCACTTCAAAGAACCGGCTGGTGTGCCCCCGGCTGGTCCATATCCTTGATGTGGGCATACACGTCGCGCTCTGAAAGCTCGACTCCATCCAACACGCCAGTGTTCCGTGTCATACGCACCCTGTTCCCACCGTGTGCTCACCAGGGACCTTTGGTCACATGACTTCCCCTACAGTTGTTTTAAGAATCAAAAGTGCTGGTCACACCAACTTGGATGAAGGTACCCCTGACAGCTCCAGGGTATTAACTGACCAGCACCTCAGTGGACATGCAGGAATAACATCTATCGGGTGTCGGGCAGGTGTGGGGGAGGGAGGAGGGGACAGGTGCACACATACATAATGAGTGCAATGTGCACCAACTGGGGGATGGACATGCCTAAAGCTCTGACTCGAGGAGGGAGGGGTGGCAAGGGTAATATACGTAACCTTAACATCTGGACCTCCACAATATGCTGAAATAAAAGAAAATAAAAGGTTGGGAAAATGAAAAAAAGAATTAAGGGACTAACCGTTTAATGTTTATACCAGCTTCTCATGCCAGAGTCAGTCATCGTCTGTTGTTTACGCGGCAGGAGCCATGTGGCCCTAGTCTAGTAAAATCCGGGACGTGAGCAAGTCTGGGGTGACGGCCTTTTAAAGTGTGAGAATTTACTGTCTGCTGTGGCTAATCCATGGATTTCTCGTGAGTCCTCGAGGTTGGCCTTCCTTGGCTGCACCTCCGAGAGCCACAAGACCTCCCCTTCCCAAGGCCGGGCATTTGCAAGAGGACGACCAGCATGGCGCGGTCATGCTTTGCTCTTCCTTTTTGATACTGGTGTGGTGAGTCTGATCTCTTCATCTCACTTTTTTGACTTGATGCCTTAAAATCACAGGCCAAGAAGCAGGGCAGCGGTCCTCCTCGACGGGGTGGTTTTTGCCTTGCAGGGAGCAAGTGACAATGTCTGGTGACATTTTTGACTGTCACAACTGGAGGGTGCTGTTGTCAGCTCGTGAGTAGAGGCCCAGATGCCTCTACAACTAAATCTGCCACCAAAAGCACAGGGCACTCGCCTCCCCACCCCACACCCCAAATAAAGAACTATCTGGCTCAAATGTCAACAGTCCTGAAGGTGAGAAACCCTGTGTTAGGGAAAATATGCAGTGTCTTTTCCCCCCTCTCCATTTAATACTGCCCCTGTGTTTCAAAGGAACATGAAATTAACATCTCTTGAGCACGCACACCTGTCACCCATGCTCTCAAGTGTTAACATATTCTCGATTCTCACAGCACTCTGAGCTATTTAGGAGCATCTTCATTTTCCACATGGGGAAACTGAGGGTCAGAAAAGTTGACAGACTTGCCAAAGGCCACAACAAAACCAAATTCAAACCCAGGTCTATGTGAAGCACTGCATAACCTCTGTGACTTAACAGTCTTATCTTGAACTCAGGGGGGGAAAATCCAACTCACTCCCAAACATGCTTAAGTTTGAGATACCAAAATCTGAGCAAAGTTGCATTGGAAAACACTCTAGAGAATGGAATCAAATGCTTGCGCTTTATGGAAAGTATCACACTGAGTTAGAGACTGGGTGAAGCTCATGCTGGTCCCTTCCATTGGGTATAGACGTAAACCAAAGTCAGGCTCACCCTGGGTTGATACCGTGCCATGCAATGATTTACGTTAATTATTCAATCCTGCAAACAAGATAGCCCTCTAATTCTTACGGGAGGCCCAGGAGCTTGGGGAGACTGTCTCAGAAATCAGTTATCCTCACGGTGGTGGACAGAAACAGGAAGGGAATCCTAGCTGGCTACTGCCACCCCAACCAAGTCCCCTTTGATGATAAAATAAGTGAAACACCACACATTGGCACATTGGAGCCTACAGCTGGATTTCAGCAATTAATAAATCCAGAGCTGACCATTCTCCTTCAACCAAACTTCTCAACATTGAGCTTGCCCCAGAATCACCTGGGAAGCTTAGCAAAGCTACAGATATTTTGGGGTCCTGCTTCAAGGATTCTGATTCAACAGGAATTTGCAATTTTAACAAGCACTTCCGGTAGTTCTCTTGTAAAGAGTCTTAGGGCAATCTACGCTGAGAGTTACCCAGAGTGAGCCTCTATCTCCGACATCTTATTTTTGTCTTTCTGAGTTTAGCCAGAGGAGAACTACACATTTTTGCATATGTGCATCCAAGTTATTTCTCTAAAAAAAGGAACAAGGAGGAAATGAAAGAAAAACAAACAAACAAGCAAATAGTATAAGCAGCTGATGTCTTTGATTTCGAACTACACACCGGAGCTTTTTCTGGAAGCTTCCTTTGTGTTAAGTCATCAATACTCTCCATAGGTCTATAGAGGGGTGCTGTCACTGGCCACCGCTCATGGCTAAAGAAATGGATTCAGTCACTCACTCAAGGCGCAGTAGTGAAGAGCTGGGTTTAGCTCCACTGAAATGAAATTCCTTGAGCAAGTTTTAGATAAATTGAAATATAAGGCAAATATGCAAAAGACTACAGATACCGTGTTTCCCCGAAAATGAGACAGGGTCTTCTATTTATTTTTCCTCAAGAAGACACCCTAGGGCTTATTTGCAGGGCATGTGTTTGTGTTTTTTTGTTGTTGTTGTTTTGTTTTTAAGGACGGTACAACCATCTACATTGATTCAAATAGAGTGAAATCCTCTTCTTCTGGAACATCATCCTAACTCTCCAAACCCTGAATCCTATCCTGAATGTTTTGCAACTCTATTTCCTTTAGAACCACTGGCCCCGATCTCTCCTGTGGAGCACTAGAGCTGTCACGGGCGGAGGAGAAGGGCTGCTCGTGTTCTTTCCCGCTCCGCGATGACACGCACGGGTTGTGCAGACGCTGCGCAGCCACACCGTCACTAGGGCTGATTTTCGGGGTAGGGCTTCTATTGCGCACATGCTTAGACATCCTGCTAGGGCTTATTTCATGGGTAGGTCTTATTCTCAGGGAAATACGGTAGAAAGAGTGAAGTGCAATAAAAGAAAAACTTTCTCTGCACCAAAAAGCTCAGGTGAGAGGGGGTCTCTGGCTGTAGTGGCTGATGTTTTTAAGCCATGGGGTAACAAGTAACCTGAGCATCCATCTCTCCTATAGGGCCAATCCCAGGAGGAAGGTGAGAAGGTGGACATCCATACCCCACTGACAGCTCAGTCCTAGAGGAAAACACCATTTGTCAGCCTTTCTGGGCAATCTGTTTTCTGTGCAACAACTTTCTCAGGCTGCGTTCTCCAATCCCTCCCTTGCGACACTCCCAGGAATTGAGAGCTATTCCCCACTCCCCGGGCTCATTTATTTCCTCCAGGTACTGCCTGGCAGCCATCTGCAACTGTAAACAATAGTTCCATTTGGGACAATTAAAATTGATTTTCTATTATGCTAACAACAACAACAAAAAAACACTTGATTAGTATTCCTGCCTTCACTGCACTGATGAATTTTTTAAACACAGCCTCAAGTGTGTGTGTGAAGGGGAAGGACACCATCCAGTCCAGACTGGCCGCCTCCCTGCCTCTCCTCTGTCCCAGCCAGGGAGGTCTGTCTCAGCCTCTCCTTCTCGAAGCAGCAGCTGCTAGGCCCTTCCCAGGTGAGCTCCAGGTGGGGCAAACATGTTTTCCATCCACTGAGGGCTTTCGAGAGGAACTGGCTCGCTTTCACATGTCTGACCTGATAAAAGAACACCCACGAACGCTCTTGCGCCCATCCCTAAAATCCCCCAAAAGTCTCTTCTCAGCTCACAAAACAAAATAATAAACAAGATCCCCACATATCCACCTTGCCCCTCCAGAAAGATTCTTAGAATGATGCTCTTTCTCTAGAACCCAGAAAAAAAGAGATTTCACCAAATATTTTGCCATCATTACACCACCGTTACGTGTACACACACACACACACACACACACACACACACACACACACACACACTGCGCATGTGCTGTTTAGAAGCTGCGTTTCCTGCAGAGAAACCATGACACTCTCTCTGGAAGGTAATTTACTAACTTCTTACCTCTCTATCACACTTGGCTTTTTTTTCCTTAGGTAATAACTGAATCTCACATTTTTCAAGCTTGGAAATTAACTTGTATCTCCCCATTTCACTTCTCACAAGCACAAAAGTAAAACAGGCTTTGGAGTGGAACCTTTTGCTTCTAGACCTTTCCATGGTCACCGAATGTTCGTTCTTTTTTCTTTTTTCATTTCTTTTCTTCTCCTTTCCTTTTCCTTTCTTTCTTTTCTCTCTCTCTTTCTCTCTTTCTCTTTCCCTCTTTCTCTCTTTCTCTTTCCCTCTCTCTCTCTTTCTCTCAAATTATTTATTCATTTTGAGACACTCTCACTCTGTTGCCCAGGCTAGAGTGCCATGGCATCAGCCTAGCTCACAGCAACCTCCAACTCCTGGGCTCAAGCGATCCTCCTGCCTCAGCCTCCCGAGTAGCTGGGACCACAGGCATGTGCCACCATGCCCGCTCATTTTTTCGATATATTTTTAGTTGGCCAATTAATTTCTTTCTATTTTTAGTAGAGACGGGGTCTGGCTCTTGCTCAGGCTGGTTTCGAACTCCTGAGCTCAAATGATCCGCCCACCTCAGCCTCCCAGAGTGCTGGGATGACAGGCGTGAGCCACTGCGCCCGGCCTGAATGCTCCTTTTTAATTTCAAGCCATAGTTCCTGAGGGTAAGGGCAGGACACACTCTGCGGATAGGATGGGAAAAAGCCCCGTTCTTTACTTCCTTCCGCCTCTTTAGAGAAGCACCCCTGCGTTTGGCAAGTTTCATTCAGACATCTGCATGTTAACTGTATTAGCAGGTGTTTTACTGCAGTTCCGACACTGGACTGCAGAAATCAAAATAAATCTTTAAAAAGAAAATCCCTCTATGTCCCAGGTGCTCAGTCGCTTAGGCGAAACGAGACGGTGCATGTCTGGGAGTGATGGCCTTGGGCGAAATGCAGCGGAAGAGATGGGCGTGACGTTTCTGAGGAACGAGAGCACAGCGTGCGAGGAGGAGCCGCTCGGTCTCACCGACAGGAGGTCACAGGGTCTGGCGTGCGCTCGCCACTGCCCACAGCCTCTGACTGTGACCAGGCAGCAAATGGCTTCTGTTTGTCTCGGCCGGGAGGAGGGACCGGCTCAGGTAGGCTGTGTCTTGGCACCACTGTTTAGGCACTGTCGTGGACACCTGTCCCTTTGCTAAGTCTCTATATAATCAGGACATCAATCAACGTTCCCTCCACCCCAGCCCCTTACAGTCAAGGGGCTGGCAGGCTCGTAGCCTAAGTTGGGCTCTGTTTTCCCGGAATTTGAAAACTGAGCCAAAGGCAATCAGGATGGGAGGGAGCAGACTCATTCCGATGGGGGCCAGCCTAAGTGATTCTCTCTCTTCCTTCCTGTTGACCAGATTCCCAGCATTATCCTGGTACTGGATTTCCTAAGGTAGGGGTCCTCAAACTACAGACATGGGCCACATGCCACCCGCCGGGGACATTTATCCGGCCCCGGGCCCGCAGTGCGCATGTGTGGAATGTGCGCCGTTCTCTCCAGCAGTCTGAGGGACAGTGAGCCGGCTCCCTGTTTAAAAAGTTTGAGGACCCCTGCCTTAAGGAATTCCGGCAACCCTCAGCTCTGGTTGCCCGGCGTGGATGCCACGAGCCAACTTAGGGATGGGTTAACTTTTTCTGCAAAACAACAGGCAACTAAATATTTCAGGCTGTTCTGGCTGTGCGTTCTCAGAGAGAGTTTCTCCACTCTGCTGGGGTAGTACAACCACAGGTGCAGAACAGGTAAACAGAATGGGCATGGCTATTGTGTTCCAACACAATCTCACATATGTGTGCACACTGCAACTTGCATTGCATAGAATCTTCATGTCACGACGTATTATTCTTCTGTTGCCTGCCCAACCTTTTGCAAATGCAAGAATGATTCCTAGCAGGTGGTGTGCACAAAAACAGGCAGCAGGACAGACTGGATCTGACCTCCCCACCCCCAGCTTCATCCTTCAGCTGAGCTCTCTCCTTCCGATAACTTCCTTTATTTTGCCCAGTCTAACTGGAGTCAGTTTCAGTGGCCTGCCACCCAAGACAGCTGACTATAAGGTGCACTGAATTTGCTTGTATCTAACGGAGATTGGCTACAAGGTCCTCCGACACTGCTCATTCCTTATTCGTTCATTCACGCATTCAATCTGTGTTGAGCACCTTTTTATGCTCGAGGGGCTATAATAGGCTCGGAGGATACAGCTGTCATTTAGGCTAACACAGTCCGTGGGAGCATTCTACATAACAGGCACAGACAAGCCTGATAAGAAACAACAGAGGATATTTAAAGAATCACTTCTGGCTGCCCAGGACGCTCTCTGGGGAGCGTGGATATTCCAAAGACATGTATGTTCTGCGGAACAAGAGAGAGAGACACGAAGTCCAAGATGATTCCAACCATGTAAGAGAGGATGAGGGCCGTGAGCGCTTAAAAGACCTGAAACTTCTGAGGCAAGGAGGAGAGGTAGGGGCTACCCCAAAGGGTATTTTAACCCTTTGCACTCGGCTGTCGAGTGTGACCCGACATGGTGAGCACCGGCGGCATGTCCAGCCACACTCGACAGGTGGTTCCATTGCAGGGGGGGGGGGGAATTTTGTCTATTTTTCCAGTTTCTTCTCTTGTTTTCATTAGCATGAAAGGACAAGTAAAATGTAAATGCAGAGACAGTACACCAACTCCCAGGGGTAGATTATTATCCACTGACTTAGAGCAACGTTTAGATGGAAAGCTCCACACAATCTCACCTCACCCTAACAAAAACCACAAAGATTGTGTTGTCTGTTCTAACAGAAAAATCAAAGGAGGAAGAAGAGAGACGATTTATGTTTGCAAAACACGTGAATGTAAACCAGGTCTTTGTGCGGGTGAATGTTTCAAAAAATATCACACCATGAAAAATAATAGAGACTAATAAAATTACTCTTTGAATGTATCAAAAATTTGAAATATAAAAAAATCCAAATAAGTTTGTATGAAAAGAAACCCCAGTTTTTTATTCCACTGCCGCGCTTTGTAAAATCTAGGGTATTTAAAAAATTAAACCCCGAGTAGAATAAAGGAATCGAGAAAAAAGCAAGTGAGTGCAAAGGGTTAATGCTCTAGTTTAGAGAAAAAGAAGAGGCATATGTTCTCAAAAATCTCAAAAACCGATATATATATGATGCACTTGATTCAAAGCATTTTTTTTGTTGTTTTGCTTTTAAAAAAAAGAAACAATAAATATTACAGATGACACTGGCTTGCTTTCAGAGTTTGCCAGGTATGGATGGAATCCAATACAATAAAGGGATTTAGTTTAGTGTTCTTTTTCCAAGATGACATGTAACAAAACAAGCAAAATCAGAGTTCTTGCTTTTCAAGTCATCATTGTTGATTCCATATCCTTCCGCTCTCCTGTTCTTTTTCTGTTTTCTTTATCCCTTGATTCTTAGGTTTGGGAGGCCCTTCTTAATATCAAAGAAAATCTCTCTAGCTGAAAATATAAGCCTGGCCCCACTTGCCATGTACTCAGAAGAAATGAATTGTGGCTTCTTTCTCGACCAAGCCTTTCTGAAGGGCTACTAAAGAAAAGATTGCTACCACGTTGACCTTAAGACTGTCATCTTCTGTGCTTAATTCGCTGGGGAGGACGCACCTCTTCCCAGAGGAACTGTTGAGAGTCCATTGTGGAGTGACTTATCAGAGCAAGGACTGGATCTTGCTATGAAGGTCACCCCTTACCTGTTGGAAATACCCACAGTGGATACCTGAAACCGTAGATGGTATCCAACCTATCTATGTTTTTCCTACACATACATACCTATGACAAAGTGTAATTTATAAATTAGGTACAGTAAGTAACAACAATAAATTAGAGCAATTATAACAATATACTGTAATAAAAGTTATATAAATATGTTCTCTCTTTTCTCTCTTTCAAAATATCTTACTGGATTGTACTCATCCTCTTTTACCTGTGATCTGTTGACGTGATGACTGAGATGGCCACTAAATGACTCATGGGCAGGTAGCCTATACCTCATGGGTATGCTGGACAGATGGACAATTCACATCCTGGGTGGGATGGAACAGTACAGCCCGAGATTTCATCTCGCTCCTCTGGCATGCAATTTAAAACTTATGGATTATTTCTGGAATTTTTCCCTCTAATACATTTGGACTATAGTTGACTGTGGGTCATTGAAACCTCAGAAAGCAAAACCCCAGATAAGGAGAGACTACTGTAATATGGAACAGAGAGCCCTAATATTCTGCTCTTTGGGTCTTGGCATGCCCGTGTGGGTGGGTTTACTGATGCCTAACCCATCAAATGGAGTTGATGTCGGACTCATAGAAAGAGCTCAAGAAATGCATGGTAAATAAATAGAAATACTCCGAAATGACCCTAAAAGGACATTATTGATACCTTCCCAAGGTATTTTTTATAAACTCCAATCCTCTTATTTCACTTTTTTTCCTCCTTTAATTCTCTTTCAGGAAATGCCATATAAACCATTTTCCCCCAAACAACTTTTCAATCCTCTAAAATGAAAACAAATTGGCCAAACAAAGATGGCTAAAAATATCCTTAGAAATAAATTCCAGCATCCTCATGACATTGCTCACAAATGGAAGTACACAGCTGTAAAAAAATCATTTATGAGTACTTAGCACACTGCATAACCATTATTTTTATCATCATTACCTGCATATGTCTATATGTATACATAACATTATACACTAATATTCTTTAATGTATAAATATTTGCTGACCACAAAGAATTTGTGTTTTTAAACATAAGGTAAAATATCACTTGAAGTAGCCTTTAAATAAATATAATTTCAAGGCACAGATCAGTGTCTTCTAGAATCTCAACTATTATTTACCATTCCCTAGTTGAATCCTTACTTTCTATTTTTACCACAGGGCTAATGGTAAATCTGATTTCTACTTTGAATGCTGTTTTGTCTCTAAAACGCAGCCCACATGTTGTGGTTTTGATAGGCTTACTGCAGCTATGGTCCTCATCATCTGTATTCACCAGTCATCCAGAACTAATGAACTGACAAGTCTCCAAAAAAGGAAACACATACAGACCGGAGCTCTCAGCACCTAGACATCTAAAATGTGACTTTTAGTATATGAACAGAAACTTTCCAAAAGAAGACAGAACAATGGCCAACAAACATATGAAAAAAGATTCAATATCTCTAATCATAAGGGAAATGCAAATCAAAACCACAATGAGATATCACTCATCTCCAATGAGAACTGCCTTCATTAACAAGTCCCGAAACAACAAATGTTGGTGTGGATGCGGAGAGAGAGGAACACTCCTACACTGCGGGTGGGACTGCAAACTAGTGCAACCTCTGTGGAAAGCAATATGGAGATACCTCAAAGCGATACAAGTGGATCTACCATTTGATCCAGCAATCCCATTACTGGGCATCTACTGAAAAGAACAAAAGACACTCTATGAAAAAGACACCTGCACTCGAATGTTCATAGCAGCACAATTCACAATTGCAAAGATGTGGAAACAACCCAAGTGCCCATCAATACATGAGTGGATTAATGAAATGTGATATATGTATACCATGGAGTGCTACTCAGTTATAAGCAACAATGGTGATTTAGCACTCTTGTATTTTCCTAGATAGAGCTGGAGCCCATTCTACTAAGTGAAGTATCCCCAGAATGGAAAAATGAACACCACATGTGCTCATAAGCAAATTGGTATTAACTGATCAACACCTAAGTGGACACATAGGAATAACATTTATCAGGTGTCGGGCAGGTGGGGGGAGGGCATGGGCATATACACACATAATGAGTGCGATGTGCACCATCTGGGGGATGGACACACTTGAAGCTCTGACTCGAGGGGGTAGGAGGGCAAGGGCAATGTACATAACCTTAACATTTGTGCCCCCATAACATGCTGAAAAAAATGCCACTTTAGGTTTTAGTCCTCTGGATGACCATATCCATGGTCTTTTTCTGCTCTGAGAGACTATAAATCTATTCCTGGATTGTGGCTATGGTAACAAGAGAGATGGCCCAGGGAAAAAACTCAAGCTGTGGTTACCGGAAAATGAAAATAAGCCTTGAGCAAGCAAAAGCTAACCAGGAATTATCTTCTCTGACCTCACTGAGGTAGCAATATATAGTAGGACTTCTACTTTGTCTGAAATAAAAACTGACCCCTACATGTCACAGCATCAATTCCTTAAATGAGAAGTAAAACATACTAAATTATAAAAATGAGCAACTTTTAAAAAAATCAAAACAGAATGATCTGGTGCTGTCTAAATTATATTTAATTGTCAATTAATAATCAGCTCAGGTCTATTAAATATGTAAATCTAGTGGAACGGCACTAGTTCTGAAATAGGACTATGCATTAAGAGAGAACTTGGCCTCTGCTTTTATCTGCTGATAGGTTAATTGGCTCCAATTAGCTTGTATGTCTTATCAGAACCAAAATAGACTCTTTAGCCTGACAAATCTTTGGAGTATAGCAACTATTTTCTTACTTGCAACTTTCTTTAAAGGACAGATACAAAATGCTGTGGCTCCTGTCTTTCTTAGGATTTAGTTTGATTCCTATCTGCATGGGAATAATTCCATAAGCATCAAAAGACAAAAGACAGAGTTGGTACTGTGTTTCCCTGAAAATAAGACCTACCCATAAAATAAGCCCTAGCAGGATGTCTAAGCATGTGCGCAATAGAAGCCCCACCCCGAAAATCAGCCCTAGTGACGGGCGTGGCTGCGCAGCGCATCTGCACAACCCGTGCGTGTCGTCGCTGAGCGGGAAAGAACACGAGCAGCCCTTCTCATCCGCCCTGTGACAGCTCTATGGCTTGACAGGAGAGATCAGGGCTGATGGTTCTGAAGGAAACAGAGTCGCAAGAAATTCAGGATGGGATTAGGAGTTTGAAGAGTTAGAATGATGTTCCAGAAGAAGAGGACTTAATGATATTTGAATCAATGTAGATGGTTGTGCCGTACTTAAAAAAAATAACACATGCCCTGCAAATAAACCCTAGGGTGTCTTCTTGAGCAAAACTCAATAGAAAACCCTGTCTTATTTTCGGGGAGACATGGTATTGACTTTTCCCAGCAGCTATGTCCTGACCAGAAGCTCCCTGCTGTGGCTCCTGTCCCCAAGTCCTCCAAACTACCCCACTTCCTGCCTGGTTTTCAGCCTGTTTCTCTCATCTCAAATGAGAAAATTCCATTTAATGCTCCCTTTTTCTGAAATTAACCAGAGTCGGTCGATTTCTGTTATGTAGAATACAATATCCCTATCCATCAAATTGCTTATCCACTAATGCTTTTTAAATGCTGCCCACAATCTACACGACATTTGTGAATCACTGATGGGAAAACCACAGAACTCTGCTCGTAGGAGCTGACATCCTAGCAGCGATCATGATAAAAGTGGTGGCAAGGGTCATCTCACGAAAGTTGGTGGGTGTGGGCACTGGGCTGGGTCCCTTTTGAACATGGCGCTGCGGTTTGCATGTCCTCGAAAAGTTCATGTGCTGGAAACTTAACTGCTCTGCCTCCTTTCATGGATTGATGTTGTCATCAAGGGAGTGGGTTTATTATCTTGGGAGCAGCTTTGTTATAGAAGTGAGCTCTCTCAGCCTCTCTTGGTCTTGCCTTCCTGCCACGGAATGCCCTCTACCACGTCCGGACACAGCAAGAAGGCCCTCACCGGCCACAGGCACCAGGCCACTGGACTTCCTTTCTAGAACCACGAGCTAAATAAACCCCGTTTGTATTCTCACACATCATGCACACGGTAGGTGTCCCGTAAAAGTGCACCGGTTGATATTCCAAGTGCCCCATCCCTGGAGAACAGATTATTGTCAGTCTGGAACCACGAGTGGCAATAATGCTATAAAGATGTCGCAGCGTTGCTCTCGGTGGGTTGCCTTATCTCTGCCTTCATTAATTAAAGCAATTAGGACGGAGATGCTTTATAGAGCCGGTCTAGCCTGGAAACGCTGACAGTTCAATTGGAGTCATCAGCTAAGTCCCTAAAGTTACAAGCTCTTATAATTAGCAATTGACTTCAGAGGGTTTAGCAGACAATGACAAACACGCCGACATTTCCAATTCCTTCTAACACACAGAAATAATCATCTTTAATACACCGTATTAGCGCCATGTACAGAGGATGCATGCAATATACTACCAAGTGGGAGATCCACTTTCTAGTGGATGATTAAAAAATAATGTTTTTATCACAACTGATTTAAAAAAATAAATCACGGAAGACGTGCCAAACAACGAGTATGCGATTTTGTCTAAAATGCTTCTAGAAGTCGAAAAACTGAATTTGATTTAATATGCAGGGAAGACTCAGGCAAATACTGAGAAATTGGTTATTTTTCTAGTTTTTATTTATTCTCTTGGTGGGGAGAGCATTGTTTTCTAGGAAAGAGTTTTTACCCTACGCTCGTTCCCTTGCCGCTGAGAATCTGGGTAGGAGAGAGGTGACGTAGGAAAATAAAGACGACAAACTTTACTGGGTCTCCTGTCTTTTCTCAGAAATCCTTCATTTGTTAATGGATTTTGGGATTGTTTAAGGACATGTGATTTTACCAAAAATACTGATGTAGGGAATGTATTGTTTCTTGAGAAGCAATCATACCATCCCACATGGTTTCTCCCACACTGCTTTCTAGATACTTCCTCTGATGGTAATCAGGCACAGTATGGTGACAGGAACAGTTATATCCTACAGAACAAATTACATGTCTAAGCTATTACTAAGTCTATTGTACGGGCTAAGAAAGGGAGCAGAAATCTGCACCGAGAATCGTTAAGTCGCGATTTAACACTGAATGGAAATCATCTAGTGAGTCACTTGGATCCTCAGTATCTTCATCTGCGAAATAGGATTTAAAGAATTTAAAGAATTAAAATAGTGTTGATAAATACATAAACAAAACCAGCCACATCAACTATTATTTATTACTACCAACATTCTCCCAACCACGTGGGAAACAGTACCTATTTACTTCTCAGTAGAGAAGTATTTTGGTGTATGCTGGTTGAATACCAACATACAATCCATTTTCTCTGAGCCTCTCAGGATCCAGAACATTCTGTGGGCCTATCATACACACTCGCACACACACACACACACACACACACAAACATGGGGAACTGACATTAACCCAGACTTTTCATCTTTGAGTCCTGCTTTTTTTTGTCAATCGGTTTTGTTTAGTCTTAAATCTAGAAGGAACCAAAACTCGATCTAATACAAATGTCTCATTTTAATGTTAAGAAACTGAGGCCCAGGGAAAGGATCAGATTCGATTAGTGTCTTGTCTACTCCAAGTGTTGAAAGTCCACTCTGGTGTTGAAAGTCAACTAGAAGAAGGTGTTCAGTTCTAAGTGTGCCATTTTCAGGAGAAGTATCTTCAAATAGGAACATACCAGATGTGAATGAACGAGAGGGTGAGGGACTGGGCATAATTCCTCATAGGGTAAGAGCTACTGTTGTTATTTGATTTATTGACTGTCTGTTGGGAGAGTCATTCTGCTAAGGGCTTTGGTACATTTCACCTTTGATCCTCTGTGCCAGAGGGTGAGATTGGTTCTGCACTTCGGATCTTATAGGGAAGGAGAGTAAGACTTAGCACGATGACATAGCTTGCCCACTTTATACACAGCGGACAGCAGAGCCTGGATTGAAGTCTAGTTTTATTTGAATCCAAAGCCAAACCCTTTACAAGGTGGAGAAGAACCACTCTGCAAGTTTGCATTGTCCATAACATGAGGCGATAAGTTCCTACACTGGACAGAAAGCCCAACTGGAGTTCCTCTTGAGGCCCCCAATGCCCTTGTGTTGAGTGAGCATATTGCCAGAGACCCTAGGTTTTCTGATACCCAGTTCCAAACTCTTTCCAATTTTTCATTTCCACTGCATTGATTGCATAGTACCTTGAACATATTATATTCTAAATAAACATTTTTCCAATAAGTAACTGATAAAACTGTTAAAATGACTCAAATTCACAATGACATATCACTTATCTCCAGTGAGAATGGCCATTATCAAAAAGTCCCAAAACAATAAATGTTGGTGTGGATGTGGAGAGACAGGAACACTCCTACACTGCTGGTGGGACTAGTTGAACCTCTGTGGAAAGCAATATGGAGATAACTTTAAGAGATACAAGTGGATCTACCATTTGACCTAGCAATCGCATTACTGGGCATCTACCCAAAAGAACAAAAGACCCTCCATGAAAAAGACACCTGCACTTGAATGTTTATAGCAGCACAATCCACAATTGCAAAGATGTGGAAACAACCCAAGTGCCCATCAATTCATGAGTGAATTAATAAAATGTGGTATACGTATACCATGGAGTACTACTCAGCTCTAAGAAATAACGGTGATCTAGCACCTCTTGTATTTTCCTGGATAGAGCTGGAACCCATTCTACTAAGCGAAGTATCCCAAGAATGGAAAAACAAGCACCACGTGCACTCACCAGCAAACTGGTATTAATGGATCAACACCTAAGTGGACATATAAGAATAACATTTATCGGGTGTCAGGCAGGTGTGTGTGTGGGGGAGGATGGGTATATACATATATAATAAGTGAGATGTGCACTGTCTGGGGGATGGACATGCTTGAAGCTCTGACTCGAGGTGGGGGGAGGCATGGGCAATATACATAAACTTAACATTCGTACCCCCATAATATGCTGAAAAAAATAAATTTAAATCAAAAAAATTGACTCAAATTTAAATATATCTTTTTCTGCAAAGAAAATGATTGTGAACAAGGTATAAGAGTTGTGGTAAACCATGTAGCAAGAAATTGGTACCATAACGGGTACCTTAGTGTGGCGGATAAGAGGTCAAGTCCTGTGTTTGAATTCTAGATGAGTAAGCTACAAGCTGTGTGACCTTAAGTGTACTGTTTAACCCCCCTGAACATCAGCCATCCTTTAATAAAGGGGAATAAAATTAGTACCAACCTCAGATCGCTATTGTGCATTAAATTATATAATCAAATCATAGTGTCTCACTCAAGCAGTCAATCAACGGCAGCCTTAATCACAGCTCTTATCAACTACACCTACAATAGTGGTTTCCACCACCACATTGGCAAAATCATATCTTAAAAAGCAGAAGCTGTAACTATTCCCCAAGAGTTTTGGAAGCCACCTGCTTTCTGATCTTAATAAGATTATCCAAGTTCCACTTTGGTGCCTTGTTCAAAAGGGTAAGTTTTGATGAATTATTCTAATCATTTTCATCAAAGGCATAAAACCTCTCTAAGGCTTTAAAAAATGGGGATAATGATATTATCTACTTTAGAGGCTTGTTTTAGAATTAAAAGGGGCAACGCATGGCATCTGCTTAGATAGTGCTTGGCACCATATTGTAGGGAGGTAATTATAGCAATAATTTTAAAATAGTCAACGCTATATAGTCAATAAACGTTAAGTGTTACCATTAGTTAACTTTTTACTGCGTTAAAGTTGTGAAACCAAATCCCCAAATCCTCAGTAGTTGCAAGGACAAACCTTTCTTTTCACCCTCCTAGGTTGGCAGCCTGAATGATTTGTCTGGGGCAGATTGGGTTCACTGGGCAAGGCTGCTTCCCGAAGTGGGACGGCTGAGTTCGGAAGCAGGTGAGCTTGAGTCTGCCCCATGTGTTTCTCATCACCCTTGTTTCCCCAGCGGCCTGTCTCCTTGTGAACGTCAGGGCTGCAGGCTCCGGGCAAGCTCTGCCTCGGCTCCGGCCACGCTAGCTGGCAGTGCGCCGCCCTGAGCAAGCCACAGGGGTCAACCCAAGTCAGCGGGGAAGGGCAGTGCCCTGCTTCCCCGAAAATAAGACAGGGTCTTATATTTATTTTTCCTCAAGAAGACACCCCAGGGCTTATTTTCAGGGCATGTGTTATTTTTTTAAGTACGGTGCAACCATCTACATTGATTCAAATAGAGTGAAGTCGTCTTCTTCTGGAACATCATCCTCACTCTCCAAACCCCGAATTCTATCCTGGATTTCTTGCGACTCTATTTCCTTTAGAACCATTAGCCCTGATCTCTCCTGTGGAGCACTAGAGCTGTCACGGGCGGAGGAGAAGGGCTGCTCGTGTTCTTTCCCGCTCCGCGACGACAGGCACGGGTTGTGCAGACGCTGCGCAGCCACGCCCGTCACTAGGGCTGATTTTCGGGGTGGGGCTTCTATTGCGCGCATGCTTAGAAGTCCTGCTAGGGCTTATTTTATGAGTAGGTCTTATTTTCAGGGAAACACAGTACATCTGCCCAGATGGGTGAAGGATGGGAGTGAAGATTTGACAAATGATGCTCTAATCCGTCACAGTTGGATTCCAAGTGTTCATGAGCTGGGTAGACCAATTTAATCAATATCATCCAATATCAAAAGAAGTCCCCTCCAGGCATCTGGACAGCCAAACCCTTGGGAATATGGTTGATTAGATAAGGACAGGTTCAAATTCTCTCTCAAGATCTTTTCCTGCAGACCAAGTAGAAAGGAACTAGCCCTCTGGCCCAAAGGCTGCATTTGGGATTCCAAATAAAGAACGCTAGAGCTTTAGGGCAATAATGCACAGCGAAGCAAATGCCAACTCCAAGTTCTTATTACCACTGAAGGGTCTGACACCTTCAATATATCTCAAATGGAAATTTCCTTTCAAATCCGATGAGGACTGATGTATGTATAGAATGCATTTGATGCATCAGCCTGCTTTATATTACAGTGGACCAAAAGGAAGCTTAAAACCAGAGAGAGCAGAGCTCTTGTGAGCTTCACAGTGAATTCAAGGGGACACCTTCACCTGGTTTGTCAAAACAAGTTTGTAAAAATATTTCATAAGGAATAGCATCAGGGATAGAGATGAAAGAATGCTACGGTGTAGGGAAGTGAGAAATAAAAGGTGTCTAGCTCCAGATCTACAATTAAACTGTCAGATTTTACATGAATTGCTGTGCTAAGTGCTGTATCTGGTTTTATTGTGCTTTATGTTATTTAATCCTTACTAGTATCTTTACTTTTCAGATGAAGAAAGCAGCTCAAAGAAGAGAAAATGATTTACCCAAGGTCATGCAACTATTATGCAGAGGTGTTTAATAACTCCAAGTCCCAATGCCTCCTGCTGACCGGAAGCAGGCCATTACACAATCTGGTCATTTTAAAAGCTGGAAGGACATGTGGCATTTAAGAGGCCCACCTTCCCCCGCCTTGACAGAGAGGTCAGTCCCATGGCATCCTTCCTGGGAGCCTAGGGCACTGCCATAAACACAAAACAAACAAACATTTTATGCAAATTACCAACCAGAGAAACTAACTTTTAAAGGCCAAACTCCTGTTAATCTCACTGTATGTTATCTATTCTAACTAAATCATTCTCTTTAATGTTTTAGTATAAAAACACAAGTATAACAGCAAGATAAATCAAAACACGTACAAAAACGTATCCATTCAGAGTTTCAACAAACATCCTTTCAGTTTTTACATATTTATTCCCATTCCTGGCTTACCTGCAAATGCTATTTTTACAAAATTATTCGCTCAGTCATTGGATACATTTCTACTGAACACCTAATTAAGCTAAAAAAAAATTTGCTGGACTTTGGTGATATAAAGAAAAGGAAAAACAGACAGGCTCTGTCCTCATGAAGCTGAGATAGTGATCAGTTGACTTTTATTATTATAGCGTAGAAATCTTTCTACTTGTCTACATATTACATGTTAAGCCATCAAACACACTCCATTCAAGTAAAAAATAATTTGCTTGCTTATTTTTAATGCAGAATGCTTTCTTTTCATATTTTTGTTATCTTAGATAATAACACAAGTTTTTGCTTGTTTTTCTTTTGTTTTAGGTTTCTTTACCTTAGGCTCTAAGGAGTTAGCTTGTAAAGTTACAAGAGTATGCATATCTTTATGGCATTTAAATTATTGATATTGCCAAATTTATTTCTTAAATGTCCGTCCATACTTTATTCAGCTACCAGGGAGATAGATAAGTTTTACCATATATGTAGTAAATTCGGATATTATTGCAATTTTGAAAAGCTTTTAAAATAATTTTTCCTTTTATTTCCTCATATTATGGGGGTACAAATATTGTTAGGGTTACATATATTGCCCCTGCCACCCCTCCCCCACCCTGCCATGCCAGAGCTGCAAGCGTGTCCAACCCCCAGGTGTTGCGTACCGCAGACATTATGTAAGTACACACCCCTCCCTTCCTCCCCCCTGCCCAAGTCCTGATAACAGGTTTTTTTTAGACATTTTGGTTACATTGTATATCTTTGCCTCTCCCTAAAAAGGGTTAGAGGTACTCCCTTCCCCCCCCCCACAATGCTCCCCACATCCCTAAGATGTGGGTCTCCCCTGAAAATCCCTGGTGAACACCACCACTATTTGAGCACCATAGTTTTAGTCAGTCAGTACCAATTTGATGGCGAGTAGATGTGCAGCCCATTTTCCAGATCTTGTGTCACCTCGCTCTGTATAACAGGCTTTAGCTTAACCCAGGATAGCATAAACGGTGCTAGCTCGCTGTCGTTTCTTAGAATTGAGTAATATTCCATTGCAAGCATAGACCACATTTTAGTTATCCACTCATGAATTGACGGGCACTTGGGTTGTTTCCATGACCGTGCAATAGTGAATTCTGCTGCCATAAACATTCGGGTGCAGATGTCTTTATAATAAGACGTTTTCAGACATAAAGAAAAATAGAGAGATAATCTGATGGATCCCCACGTGTAAGACATTCAACTTCGAAAATTATTAATAGCACACTTTGAACTATTTCTTATATGGAGGGGTATTGAAGGGAGGCACTTTTTTCACCCAAAACACAATAAGTATGCTACAACAAGTGATATTTCAACATTATAGTTTCAGGCTAAGACAGATGCAACCATTTACTCTACAAGCCAGTTTCTAGTTAGAGACTATCACACAGAGATAATTCGAATTGCATGACATTTTTTGGATGAATTCAAATGTAGTTTTGCTTATGTAAGTCTAGGGGAAGGTTAATCAGGGAGAATCTTCCATGCCTTTTCAGCTCATTGCATACTTACTCTACTTCCACATACATCAGCGTGCTCTGTGTGTAGCCTGTACTTTGCCTTAAAGCCTATGTATTTTGTGCTATAACTCTATTTTTAAGTGATGTTTAAGTGCAAGATAACTATGTGACCCAAAAGGTAAAAACATGGGAAAGAAAATGATTCAGAAAAAAAGGAAAAAAGAATGAATATACTAAATTTTCATTATATTTTCTGTATAACTTTCATATATTGAACTTCAAATGGTGGTTTCTTAGTTATATAAACTTTTTTTGTTTACTTGGTACCTTTTTCTGTTATAATTATATAAGTGTTTGAGACTCTTTGGTTGGGATGGATTTCAGGAAATATTTTGCCATATTTTACCTATTAATATTATAGGATATATAGATATGAACTAATATTACAGGGCATTATTACTATTATGCCCCACTAACATTACAGGGTATGTAATATTATAAATTAATTTGTTATACATTGTGTATACTATTCATAATATCTCTTATGTGCAGCCTGTGTTTTGCCCTTAAGCCTATTTATTCTGTGCTATAACTTTTTTAAGTGACACTTAAATCCAAGAAAGCTGTGATCCCAACATATGAATACATGAACAGCATATATTCATAATATAATATCTAACAAATTAATCAATTTGTAATATTATAATGTAGCAATATTATACACATATAATTCTGGTTGGTACTACCATGCATTTATGCATTCTACATTAAGAATCTGGCTGAGGCCGGGCGCAATGGCTCACACCTATAATCATAGCACTCTGGGAGGCCGAGGCGGGAGGATTGCTCGAGGTCAGGAGTTCAAAACCAGCCTGATGCAAGAGCAAGACCCCATCTCTACTATAAATAGAAAGAAATTAATTGGCCAACAAATATATATAGAAAAAATTAGCTAGGCATGGTGGCGCATGCCTGTAGTCCCAGCTACTCGGGAGGCTGAGGCAGGAGGATCGCCTGAGCCGAGGAGTTGGAGGTTGCTGTGAGCTAGGCTGACGCCATGGCACTCACTCTAGCCTGGGCAACAGAGTGAGACTCTGCCTCAAAAAAAAAAAAATTAGACAGATACAGATGGTGCAGTGGCATCATTGTAGCCCACTGCAACCCCCAACTCCTGGGCTCAAGCGATCCTCCTGCTTCAGCCTCCCGAGTAGCTGGGACTTACAGGCATGCGCCACCATGCCCAGCTCATTTTTTCTATTTTTTTTTTTAGAAACGGGGTCTCACTCTTACTCAGGCTGGTCTGAACTCCTGACCTCAGTGATCCTCCCGCCTTGGCCTCCCAGAGTGCTAGGATTACAGGCGTGAGCCAACATGCCCAGCCAGAAAATAATATTAACATTGGCACAAGTGAACAATCAGAAAATGAATGGCAGGGCTGCCACTTCTCTTATTCCTTCTCCAGCCTCATTAAAGAGTATTGGAAATTCTAATCCAACAAGATCTGACAAAATCTACCCCCCAAAAAGTCAAACATATCAGAAAGACAATTGGAAATACAGATAGTTCCATTCTTGTTAAAAAATGCACCTTACCATAAGTCTTTATTTTATATTTACATATTGTTTCATTATGAGGTGCTTTATCAGTTGTAACAACTATTCAAAACTATTCTGGAAATAAACTAATTTTAGCATCAGATCTTTGAATCTTTGTACAAAAACTGTTAAACCAAATGCTTGCTTTTTTAAAAAAAAAACAAGAAAGTATATTCAATTATATTACTCTCACTAAAATATTAATAGCACTTTCTATAGTAACACGTTAGTATGAGCAAATCTTTTTTTAATGCAATAAATTATGTAGAATGTGTGTTTTCTCTTTAGCTAATACTTTTTAATGTGTATTTTGTGTTTTATAATACCCTAAATAGTATAGTATCCTATATATAATACATAATGTTAATATATAAATTAAAAATTATTAGAGGTTGTCAAGTATGAAATGTCTGACTTCATTAAGTTAGAAGGTTGATATCTCTGACATTTCACTTTGACACTTCTTATTTTATTTTTATTGTGAAGGTACATCCTCAGTCTTTCCAATGCATGGTTTGGCTTGTGAGACTATTTTTAAAAAAATTTTAGAGCAATTTTTGTGAAACCATGGATATGTAAAATATTTGAGTTATTTTCTAATATGAGTTTTCTAATGCAAAATATCAACAGTGTTTGGGAAGGATGTTCCTAAGGAATGCACAGTACGTAGATGGTTCGAGACTGGTTTGAGCAATTCTGTTCTGGTGATTTTAATCTTGAAAATGAGCCCCGTGGGTGACCTGAGACCAAAGTGGACAACGATGAGCTGAAAGCTGTCGTGGAAGCGAATCCATCTCGACCTACGTGTGAACTAGCAGCAAGCTCGGACGTCACTATTCCAACAACACTGGGCCATTTGAAACAAACGGGCAAGGTGAAGACCCTGGATACACAGGCTCCTCCTGAACCAAACCAGCGTCAGAAGAGAATTCATCTCGAAGCTGCCTTTCTCTGCTGTCACGACATGATGGCGAACCGTTTCTACACCAAATCGTCCGGTGTGATGAAAAATGGATTCTGTTTGACAATTGCAAGTTTGGGGCACGATGGCTGGATAAAGATGAAGCGCCAAAACACAGTCCAAAACCAAATATTCTTCCCGAAAGCTAATGGTGTCTGTTTGGTGGTCCAGCGCTGGTATTATCCACTACAGCTTCATGAAACCTGGTCAATCGGCAACAGTGGTTGTCTACTGCAACCAAGCGGATGAAATGATGGAGATGTTTGCGATTAAGCAGTCAAGATTGGTCAACAGAGACAGGCCAATCCTCTTGCAAGACAACGCTCAACCACATGTTGCACAAACAGCGCTGCTCAAACTACCGAGGCTGCACTTGGAAACGCTCTGTCATCCACCTTACTCACCAGACCTTGCACCTACTGACTACCACTCCCTTCCAGGCTTTGGGCCACTTCTTGGAAGGAAGAATACTCAATTCTCAACAAGCTGTGGAAAGCAAGCGCCTTTCGCGATTTCACTGCCACTCGCTCAGCCAGGCATCTTCGGTGCAAGCATAAACAAGCTGCCGACAAGATGGCAGGACTGTGTCGGTGGTTTCAGACACATGCTTTGATTAACTCTACTGCTTCTGGTTTGAGATATAACAAACTACACTTTCAATTGGAAATCGGACATTTCATTATTTAATGGCTTAAATACATGTGCTACGAACATATATATAGATGGGAGTTTGTAAGTGTATCTATTTGTCTGTCTGTCCATCTGTCTATATAAAAAGATTGAGAATGCTAACAGATATTCCTACTCTTCGGGATTTCTAGTGGAGAGACTTGATGAGCCACCACACCTCTCTCACCTGGAATAATAAAACGAACGGGCCTAACGGGCTTGCTTCCTCGCTGTGACTCTGTGGAGAAAAATCTAACCCGCCGTTTTGCTTCTGTAAACTCCGCTTGCTCAACCCTACTCCCTTCCCCCCGCTGGCGTCCCTCGGCTCGCTCAACCCTATTCCCTCCCCCGCTGGCGCCGGCGCCACTCTGTAACTCCCCGAAAACCGCTTGCCATTAGTCCTTGGAGTTTATTAACCAAGATTAGAAGTTCCCGATATTAGCCCATCTGGTACATGTTTGTGCAAGGTCAAAGCCCATGGAATCTCCCCCCACCCTGTGATCCCTAGCCACCTGCGTGAGGTTTCTGCCTATAAAAATCCTAAGGAAAAAAGGGCCGGGGCGGCAGCTTCACTAGCTAGGTGGTGCTGTTTGCCCCTGCGCTGCACTGGAAAATAAAACCTCATGCTTTTGCATCAAGTCTCTGGACTCTGAGTCTTTTTCGAGCGGCCGTCTCTCCCCCACACGGGCTGTACATTTCTGCAGCCTAACAACTCTGACTCTTACGGCTCCACCTCAGCCTCCCAACCACAGATATAACTGATACAGCAGAGACTGTATCGCTGCCCTAATCCAAATCCTCTCAAGGCTTCCCGTTGTATTTTTAAGAAAACCCCAAACTCTTCCCAAGGCCCCAGATATTCCAGCTCACGCGTGTCTCTGACTGGGTCACCTGTCCCCGACCCTCTCTCACCTTCCACCACCAATCCTGTCAGTTCCCAGGACAGGACAGGCATGCCAGAGGGCTCTCTGCCTCCGTTGCTTTCTATTCTTTCCTTCCGACAAGCCCCTTCTGTCCCCAAATGAGTATCGTTCTCCTCTTGTCACTCACGCGTCCACTCAACGTTATCGTCTCCACGGACAGGCCTTGACTTGCAATGCAAAGTACCCGCGTTCTAAAGTCACATGATCCTCTTTTGTTTTCCTCATAGCACCTATGCTCTTGCTTTGCTCATTGATTGGCTTTATTGCTGTTTTCTGCACTTGAATGCTACCCTCCTTAGGAACGGAAACCTAGTCCTTCGTGTTCGGCGCTGCATCCCAAGTATTTGGAACACCGCTTGGCACAGAGCAGTCGTTCAACGAGGATCCGCTGCACGGATGCATGAATCACTGGAGGTGCTAGAAAGACACTCTATCAGTCAACTCCTTGCTGCTCATTTCCTCATTTGCAAAGTGGGAATTCAAGAGAGACCTGCTGCTCAAGGCGGTTGGGAGTGTTGGATGAGACGACATGAGCCATTTTTAAACAGGAAGGGTGACACACAGTAGACACAAAGTAAATGTTGGCTCCTTCCCTCCTCTCCCTAAGGAATGTATCACTCGTATAGGGACACGTTTAAAAATTTATGGAATGACACGACACAGCACATGAATTCTCAGAATTGGAGGAATTGCAGCCTGCAACTGTTCCTAGAAGACTGAGAGATCCTCACCTAACCTCACACTAGTAAAAGGCTGTTCATTCACCCACTTTTCCCACTGGAAATTGCTCTAGATGCCTCTGTCCCTAGATCAACCTCCTTTCAGAAAGGAATCCAGCCCACAAACTTGCCACGCAATTGCACAGTTGGACCCAGAGCCAACCTACATGTACCGTGTTTTCCCAAAAATAAGCCCTACCCATAAAATAAGCCCCAGCAGGATGTCTAAGCATGTGCACAATAGAAGCCCTAACCCGAAAATCAGCCCAAGTGACGGGCGTGGCTGTGCAGCATCTGCACAACCCGTGCGTGTCGTCGCGGAGCGGGAAAGAACACGAGCAGCCCTTCTCATCCGCCCTGTGACAGCTCTATGGCTCAACATGAGAGATCGGGGCTGATGGTGCTAAAGGAAACAGAGTCGCAAGACATTCAGGACGAAATTCGGGGTTTGGAGAATGAGGATGATGTTCCAGAAGAAGACGACTTCACTCTACTTGAATCAATGTAGATGGTTGTGCTGTACTGAAAAAAAAAATAACACATCCCCTACAAATAAGCCCTAGGGTGTCTTCTTGAGGAAAAATAAATATAAGACCCTGTCTTATTTTCGGGGCAACACGGTAAATCCCAATGAGCCCCCACTCAATGTCCCCAGGGCACTCTTAACATGAACTCGTGGCACTCAACAGCATGTGCTGACCCATCTGCCAAGCAAGATGAAGCCTACTCTGTGGGCTCCATCATCAGTCAAATGCTAGTGTGTAAGCGGGGGTCCTCAGACTTTCTAAACAGGGGGCCAGTTCACTGTCCCTCAGACCGCTGGAGGGCCAGACTATACTTTAGAAAAAAACTATGAATTCCTATGCACAATGCACATATCTTATTTTGAAGTAATAAAACAAACAGGTAAACACCTGCATGTGGCCCTCGGGCCGTAGTTTGAGGACACCTGGTAATGTCTCGCTCCAAAAACTCACCAAAACCACTTACACTCTTAACGATGGGAAATGAGCTATGACAGCTCTACAAAGATCAGCCGGAACTTGTTTCCAGGAAGGGGAAACACAGTTATGAATGTTCCTGACGACGGGGGACTGGAGGGGGACTTTGCTCATTTCTATGCGTTTTTTTTTGTTTGTTTGTTTTGTTTTTTTGGTGGGGGCTACTATACTATACTTGACTGTAGATTTTTTTTCCCTTGGAGGAACTATTTGTACACACATGATGCACACGTAAGATGCTGGAAGGAAAGGTGGGCTGATCAAAACACCCCTAGCAATGGCAGTGCCTACCTGAGAGGACAGGGTGGGGAGGCGGCCGTTTCCAGGTACAGCAAGCAGAAAAACGGCCCCGGTTCAGACCAAAGCGCCTACTCAGCACACAGACGCCGTCATTTCGACAGAGCAGGGCCCTGGCGGGACGGATAATGACACCTGCTTGCTTAAGCAATGGCAGAATATCGAGATGACATACAGCTAGCTCCGTGCATGTGCTGTTTTGGTTCTAAAAGTCGACAGACAGTGGAAAAGGCAGATGAGTTTGACCTTTTACCAAGGCCTATGACGTTATGAGCAAAAGTTATCCGGGAATATGGTTGTGAGTGATGCCACCAAACAGCCCGCCCATAGGTGCCACAGAACTCCGTTGAGACCGCCCCTGCTCACTGCTGGTACACCATCCAGGGGTCCTCAAACTTTTTAAACAGGGGGCCAGTCCACTGTCCCTCAGACCGTTGGAGAGTGCACACTGTGGGCCCGGGACGAGTCGGCTGCTAAGCAGGACAGGCAGCAGCGGCAAAAACACCCGGAGGGCCGGATAAATGTGCTAGGTGGCCCACAAGTGGCCTGCAGGCCTTAGTTTGACGATGCCTGCATAGACTAAAAGAGTCTGACTCAGACCAATTTGCCTGCAACCACCCAGCTTAATAGGATCAAGGAAACCGAAACTGTCTACGCTAATGGGATTCTAGGATCCCAAGAAATCCTTGCCCAGGAAGATAAAGTTACAAATAACTTTACAGTTTGTTTTAGAACTTCCTGAAAATCCATTTATTTGAACAATAAATCAGGGGATAAAAAGTTGCCATAGGGGTAAATAGCCTCTTTTCAGAAAAACTGATTGCTCAACGGGGCCAAGTCTTCTAAGCAAATGAATGTGTACTCAAAAAGACTTATTTCAGATCCTCCTTGCTGCGTCCGCCAAAACTATACTATCACTCACTTTGCCCAATTATTCATTCATTCATTCATTCATTCATTTATTGAGATAGAGTCTCACTCTGTTGCTCAGGCTAGAGTGAGTGTCATGGCATCAGCCTATCTCACAGCAACCTCAAACTTCTGGGCTCAAGTGACCCTCCTACTTCAGCCTCCCGAGTAGCTGAGACTACAAGCATGAGCCACCATGCCCGGCTAATTTTTTCTGTATATTTTTAGCTGTCCAATTAACTTCTTTCTATTTTTGGTAGAGACAGGGTCTCGCTCTTGTTCAGGCTGGTCTTGAACTCCTGACCTTGTGCGATCCTCCCACCTCAGCCTCTCAGAGTGCTAGGATGATAGGCGTGAGCCACCGTGCCTGGTCCACTTTGCCCAATTCTAATCAAACTTCCCCCTGTGAAAGAAGTTTCTTAATCCAGACCCCCAAATCTTAGAAAATTATCTGCCTTTGAACTCCCTCTCCTGAGATGCCACTGAGACTTTTTCAGGGTGGTATTCCCTCTTAACTATAGTAAGCAATGAATACGACTTCGTTTTATAATGGGCTATTTTAGTAGTTTTTCACAAGAAGGTGGCAGTCAATACTCCAGATCCCAAGCTATTTACTACTATAGACTACTGCTTCATTGCCTTTCACAGCCAGAGAATGTGAGAGCAAGGTATAGACCCAGAAGTGGAATTGCTAGTTTATGCAGTCACTTCTCATGTAGCTTTTAAAGAAACTTTTTGAGGAAATGCTCCACCTTTCTGTTCTGTCATTTATAGAGATCTCATGCAACGAAATCAAGATACTCAGAAATTTTGGGGGCTAAAATAGGCATAAAAGATCTTCAGTGGGGGCAGGGTGATTGGGAAACATCAGTTAGCATGATCAAAGTATTATCCTGCTATAAAGGAAAGAAGAAAATGAGTTACCTTATCAGGGAGACACATGAACGAGAAGTGTCACTGTCTTCCCATTTTGACCAGGTTCCTGGTAGCGGTGACTTTGTAACCTCATGTCTCAGGACCCCATTGGAAGTTTCACTTGGCTGCAGTGGATCGAGCCATGCCATCTGCAGGGAGTCTGAGAAAAGCTTAGAGGGAAGCAAAATTCTCTCCTAAAGCTCACTTAACTCTCCTACGGTGTTGACTCCACTTAGATTTCTTGTTCATCTTGACCCCTGCCCTGTCACTCAAGGGGGAATTCCATCTGCTTATCCCTTAATTCAGGGTTCTTTCCCAAACCTTCCAGAAATGTTAGTAGGAAATTGATCCATCAAATATGCTAGCTCAATGAGACATCAAAGGTGTTTAAGTATACAAAGCTTGATAAAAACTCTTGTGTGTTTATACAACTAGATTAACTCTCTTAGCCCATTTTGTGTTGCTATAAAGCAGTATCTGAAACTGAGTGATTTATAAAGAAAAAAAGGTTTGTTTGGCTCAGGATTCTGATGTAAAAGCTCAAGACTGGGCATCTGGGGAGGGCCTCCGGCTGCTCCCCCTCATGGCAAAGTTGAGAAGGAGCTGGGACGGGCAGAGATCACACCCAGAGAGGGGAAGCAAAGGGTGGGGAGAGGTATCAGGCTGCGTGTGACAACCAGCTATCTTGGGGACTAAGAAAGGGGGAATTCACGCTCCCCTGAGGGAAGGTATTAGTCTATGAAATCATCTCGTGACCCAAACATCTCCCACCAGGCGTCACCTCCCACCACAGTGGGGATTAACCTTTTGCACTTGTATGT
The DNA here is from genome assembly GCF_040939455.1 of Microcebus murinus. NCBI lineage: Eukaryota > Metazoa > Chordata > Mammalia > Primates > Cheirogaleidae > Microcebus > Microcebus murinus. The sequence goes on along the minus strand of NC_134131.1, from coordinate 13,170,306 downwards.
CGACTGCAATTACTCTTTGAATGTATCAATAATCTGAAATATTAAAAAATCCAAATAAATAAGTTTGTATGAAAAGAAATCCCAGTTTTTTATTCTATTGCCGCGATTTGTGAAATCTGGGGTATTTAAAAAATTAAATCCTGAGTAGAATAAAGGAATCGAGAAAAATGCAAGCGAGTGCAAAGGGATAAACTGCAACCGGAGGTTTGGAAAGGACAAACACACAAATGACAGCATCCTCTATTTAAGAATGGGAATTTAGGCCGGGCGTGGTGGCTCACGCTTGTAATCCTAGCACTCTGGGAGGCCGAGGCAGGCGGATTGCTCAAGGTTAGGAGTTCAAAACCAGCCTGAGCGAGACCCTGTCTCTACTATAAAAATAGAAATAAATTAATTGGCCAACTAATATATATATATAAAATTAGCCGGGCATGGTGGCGCGTGCCTGTAGTCCCAGCTACTCAGGAGGCTGAGGCAGGAGGATTGCTTGAGCCCAGGAGTTTGAGGTTGTTGTGAGCTAGGCTGACGCCACAGCACTCACTCTAGCCTGGGCAACAAAAGCGAGACTCTGTCTCAAAAAAAAAAAAAAAAAAAAAAAGAATGGGAATTTAATATGGATGTTGTAGACTTCCCAGGAAAACAAAGGTATTAAACACAGCAAAGAACAAGAGTAGACAAAACAATCCATTCCTCTCAACCCTCCACAAACACGTCTACATCGTAATTTCGGGAACCTGTAAAGTATGTTACATTCCATGGCAAAAGGGACTTCACAGATGGAAGAAGGTTGTGGACCCTAAAATAGATCCTATTAGATTATCTATGTGGGTGGGCCCAAGGCCGTCACATGGGCCTTTCAGAGAGGAAGACGACAGCGGAAGAATCAATGAAAGAAACGTGTGGACGTAAGAGGAGTCAGGAGAGACTGGATGCTCAGGGGAACTTGACCTGCCATTGCTGGCTTGTCATTGATGGAGGAAGGTGTCACCGGTGTAAATGTCAGGGTGGCCTCGAGAAGCTGCGATCCACTCATAGCTGCCTGCAGAGAAGCAGGGACCTCTCTCTGTCCCATAACCACAAGGAACTGAATTCTTCCAACAACCTGAATGAGCAGGAAATCAATTCTCCCCAGGAGCCTCCAGAAAGAAACACAGCCCTGATGACACCTGGATTTTAGCCCAGTGAGCCTCATATGCTGGGCTTGTGAGAGACAGAACCACGAGATAATAAAGTTGTTTTAAGCCACTACATTTGTGGTGTTTGTTTCTATGGTTTTAATGCAGCCATAGGAAAGCAACACAAGAACCCTAACCACAGATCTCATTTGCATTCCCACACCACGGAAGTCACCACAGTCCATTCTCAGACTGTCCTTGTGAGGTCGCCGTGTTGCTTGATTCGACCTTATTTTATTTTACTTCGTTTTAATTACATAAGGGAACCGTGGTGCAGGGATGTTAAATGATTTCCTTAAGCAGCAAGGAGAAAAGGCGGGACTCAGACAGGGCCTAAATGATGCCCAGCTTTCTATGACTTTCTCCCAGTCGTTTGACACCACCTCAAATCTAATCTAAATCTAATTCATATATTTTAATTTTAACATAATCAGATCATTCTAGAATTTTTGGCTTCCCAAGGTAAAAGAGTCAAGCAGATGGCATATAAACTCACCCTCTTTGCTTTCATAATTTTTGTTTGGCAACAACTAGTGAGAGTCCCTGTTGTGATACTTGAGTTCTCTAAACTCATCCATCCTATTATATTTCTGGGTTTTTTTTTTTTTTTTTTTTGAGTCAGAGTCTCACTTCTGTTGCCCGGGCTAGAGTGCTGTGGTGTCAGCCTAGCTCACAGCAACTTCGAACTCCTGGGCTCAAGCGATCCTCCTGCCTCAGCCTCCCGAGTAGCTGGGACTATGGGAATGCGCCACCATGCCCGGCTCATTTTTTCTATATATTTTTAGTTGGCCAATTAATTTCTTTCTATTTTTAGTAGAGATGGGGTCTTGTTCTTGCTCAGGCTGGTCTCAAACTCCTGACCTTGAGTGATCCTCCTGCCTCGGCCTCCTAAGTAGCTGGGACTACAGGCATGCGCCACCATGCTCGGCTAATTTATATTTATATATATGTGTGTGTGTGTGTGTTTAGTTGCCCAATTAATTTCTTTCTATATATAGTAGAGACTGGGTCTCGTCCTTGCTCAGGCTGGTTTTGAACTCCTGACCTTGACCAATCCACTGCCTCGGCCTCCCAGAGTGCTAGGATTGCAGGCCTGAGCCACTGCGCCCGGCCCATCCTATTATATTTCTTTTCTCTCTCTGTCTCTCTCCATTTGTGTGTGTGTGTGTGTGTGTGTGTGTGTGTGTGTGTGTGTGTGTGTGTGATGAGCTCAAAATGTAGATAGTAATGAAATGCAACAAATTCCCCATAGAACATGGAATATATTAATAAACATGAAGTGATTTGCTTGAATGCCTAAAATGCAAACAAGAATTTATGGGGATTTAGGCTTCTCTAATGCACATGTTTGTAGAACCATATTGATAATTATAAATACCATTAATCTTCTAGACATTCATAGAAAGAACGCAGTTATACACCATTGATTACTAGAAGCGATTCTGACACAAACAAGGGAATCTCTGTTTCGTTCATGTCTGGTATGTTTCAGACTACACACAGATTTGTCTCCAAACAAAAGCTTTTTCTTTATGAAGGCAGCCCTCTCTTCCCAGTTGCATTTATTGACCAGTTAAAGAAAGTATTATTATAGACCATGGCCATTTTGGGATATTAACACTTTTTATACATTATTGTTGATTTTTAGAAGCCAATTTCCAGACACTATAGAAAGTCAAGAATGTGCTCCAGCCCAATTAGTGGAAACAAGTTCAAATCTACTCTAAATCTAGATCAGGCGAATGAAATGAAATGTCTGGCTGGCAGGCAGGCAGGGGGATTATGCGAGCGAGCAGAGTGAGCTGGGTGTCGGGCAGTAGGGAGTGGTGGGGTCTGTGGTAACTCAGAGAGCAACACCCTGTATAAAGTGAACACTGCTTCTTTGATCTAGCCAGCTCTCGCTCCCCGAAAATAAGTGCACACTGCTGACAGATCTGATCTTTTAAAAAGAAGCCAAAAATAGTTATTATTATGGAACTTCCTAATTTTTAAAAACTTTGGCAAGTAATGAGTGTTTAAAATACACCTGCTATCTGTATTTAGTTTGAGATCTCTCTTCCCAAGTTGGCTGACAAATGGAGAGCAATATAGACTGATTTGTAAACAGCATCGCGATAGGGGCTGGGATATAAAGAAAAATATCCAGCTAAGTGCTACTGTGTTTCCCTACAAATAAGACCTACCCATAAAATAAGCCCCAGCAGGATTTCTAAGCATGTGCACAATAGAAGCCCCACCCCGAAAATCAGCCCTAGTGCCGGGCGTGGCTGCGCAGCATCTGCACAACCCGTGCGTGTCGTCGCGGAGCGGGAAAGAACACGAGCAGCCCTTCTCATCTGCCCTGTGAGAGCTCTATGGCTCGACAGGAGAGATTGAGGCCGATAGTTCTAAAGGAAATAGAGTTGCAAGACATCCAGGATGGAATTCGGGGTTTGGAAAGTGAGGATGATGTTCCAGAAGAAGAGAACTTCACTCTATTTGAAAAAATGTTGATTGTTGTACCGTACTTAAAAACAAATAACACATCCCCTGAAAATAAGCCCTAGGGTGTCTTCTTGAGGAAAAATAAATATAAGACCCTGTCTTATTTTCGGGAAAACGCAGTATAAGTTGACGTTTTGAGCAGTTACAGAGCATGGGATAAACTCAAGATGTGAAATTACTGTTGTTGTGGCTTTCGTGGCCAACATTTGTTGAACATGCACAAGGTCCATAAACAGACCTTTTGTAAAATATCACAGATCCAGAGACGCTGAGAAATGGAAGTCATTTTCGTCACACTGGAGTCAGGTGAAAGGCCACATTTTCAGAGGGACCTTTCTGGTCCTAGTTCACAGACTTAGTAACAGGCAGGGTCATGGGTAGAGACCAGAGGCATCTGGTCCTAAACCCTTTCATGTTCTGACTCTTACCCCAATGTCAGCATTAAAGGGTAGACGGGCAGTTGGCAAACGCAACCAGCTTGAGTGGTTTGGTTATTAATTCACTTCAAAGCAAAAATGGGCAATGAGTCCTCTACTTGATCCCTCAAGAGCGGTAATTTCCACCTCACGCTCTCCAAGAGCCACGGACAGGTCTTGAAAGATTCCACATCAATTGGGACAAAACTAAAACCAATTCCTCTATCCTTTTTCCTCCTTTCCTTTCTGACCTGTCTTATCATTCAAAGACCAACATAGTCTATGTCTTAGCAATCTGAACAAGCTTACTTAGGGAATCCTTGAGTAACCTATTTGGTAAACCAAGTTCTAACATGGATCCCTGCATCCTATAGATTTGCTGATCAGGGTAGAATTCTGATGTATCTCCTCATCTATCCATCGTTGGATAGATGAGGAGGCATTGGGAATTCTACGTCAAAAATGACACAGTCCCTGCTCATAAATAATCTATACCATTCAACTCTTTGTTCATCTACCCATCCTTTTAATATATAATGGGG